>NC_136877.1:32817737-33377737 GCF_949152265.1 Phoxinus phoxinus | reverse complement strand
TTACTTTAATATTTCACAAGTTCTCAAAAAAACAAGCATGTGGAGGTATAGATAATTTCATTCTTAAATGAAATCAAGCATTACAACATTTTCTGATGTGTTATTAACGAAATATGGTACCCAGAATATGCACCTTTATTTGCCGACAAAGCATACTGGAGGTGTCATTACTTTAGTATTTCACAAGTTCTCAAAAAAACAAGCACGTGGAGGTATAGATAATTTAATTCTTAAACGAAATCTTGCATTACAACACTTTCTGATGTGTTATTAACGAAATATGGTACCCAGAATATGCACCTTTATTTGCCGACAAAGCATACTGGAGGTGTCATTACTTTAGTATTTCACAAGTTCTCAAAAAAACAAGCACGTGGAGGTATAGATAATTTAATTCTTAAACGAAATCTTGCATTACAACACTTTCTGATGTGTTATTAACGAAATATGGTACCCAGAATATGCACCTTTATTTGCCGACAAAGCATACTGGAGGTGTCATTACTTTAGTATTTCACAAGTTCTCAAAAAAACAAGCACGTGGAGGTATAGATAATTTAATTCTTAAACGAAATCTTGCATTACAACATTTTCTGATGTGTTATTATTACGAAATATGGTACCCAGAACATGCACCTTTATTTGCCGACAAAGCAGACTGGAGGTGTCATTACTTTAGTATTTCTCAAGTTCTCAAAAAAACAAGCATGTGGAGGTATAGATAATTTCATTATTAACTGAAATCAAGCATTACAACACTTTCTGATGTGTTATTAACGAAATATGGTACCCAGAATATGCACCTTTATTTGCCGACAAAGCATACTGGAGGTGTCATTAATTTAGTATTTCTCAAGTTCTTAAAAAAACAAGCATGTGGAGGTATAGATAATTTCATTATTAACTGAAATCAAGCATTACAACATTTTCTGATGTATTATTATTGAAATATGGTACCCAGAATATGCCTCTCCATGCAGCTTTGTGTGCCGACGATGCATACTGGAGGTGTCATTACTTTAATATTTCACAAGTTCTCAAAAAAACAAGCATGTGGAGGTATAGATAATTTCATTATTAACTGAAATCAAGCATTACAACACTTTCTGATCTGTTATTAACGAAAAATGGTACCCAGAATATGCCTCTCCATGCAGCTTTGTGTGCCGACAAAGCAGACTGGAGGTGTCATTACTTTAGTATTTCACAAGTTCTCAAAAAAACAAGCATGTGGAGGTATAGATAATTTCATTCTTAAACGAAATCTTGCATTACAACATTTTCTGATGTGTTATTAACGAAATATGGTACCCAGAACATGCACCTTTATTTGCCGACAAAGCATACTGGAGGTGTCATTACTTAAGTATTTCTCAAGTTCTCAAAAAAAACAAGCATGTGGAGGTATAGATAATTTCATTATTAACTGAAATCAAGCATTACAACACTTTCTGATGTGTTATTAACGAAATATGGTACCCAGAATATGCCTCTCCATGCAGCTTTGTGTGCCGACGATGCATACTGGAGGTGTCATTACTTTAATATTTCACAAGTTCTCAAAAAAACAAGCATGTGGAGGTATAGATAATTTCATTATTAACTGAAATCAAGCATTACAACACTTTCTGATGTGTTATTAACGAAAAATGGTACCCATAATATGCCTCTCCATGCAGCTTTGTGTGCCGACAAAGCAGACTGGAGGTGTCATTACTTTAGTATTTCTCAAGTTCTCAAAAAAACAAGCACGTAGAGGAATAGATCATTTCATTCTTAAATGAAATCAAGCATTACAACACTTTTTGATGTGGTATTGTTGAATTATGCTACCCTGAACATGCCATTCCACACAACTGTATGGGCCGACTTGAGTAATTAATGATTTCATATATTCTCAAAAAGGAGGCTGTACAGGGCTAGATAAACTTTCACTGAAGAGTATGCACACACAGCATATATGACTCTCTTTAATCAGCGGTTTCTGTGTCTGAAGAAGCCAGAAAGACGATACTTTTGTATAATATTTATCACCTCAATCCAGTGTTCTAATGCTTGATTTCGTTTAAGAATGAAATGATCTATACCTCCACATGCTTGTTTTTTGAGAACTTGTGAAATATTAAAGTAATGACACCTCCAGTATGCATCGTCGGCACACAAAGCTGCATGGAGAGGCATATTCTGGGTACCATATTTCGTTAATAACACATCAGAAAGTGTTGTAATGCAAGATTTCGTTTAAGAATGAAATTATATATTCCTCTACGTCTACGTGCTTATTTTTTTAAGAACTTGAGAAATACTAAATTAATGACACCTCCAGTATGCTTTGTCGGCAAATAAAGTTGCATGTTCTGGGCACCATATTTCGTTAATAACACATCAGAAAGTGTTGTAATGCAAAATTTCGTTTAAGAATGAAATTATCTATTCCTCCACGTGCTTGTTTTTTTAAGAACTTGAGAAATACTAAATTAATGACACCTCCAGTATGCTTTGTCGGCAAATAAAGTTGCATGTTCTGGGCACCATATTTCGTTAATAACACATCAGAAAGTGTTGTAATGCAAGATTTCGTTTAAGAATGAAATTATCTATACCTCCACATGCTTGTTTTTTTGAGAACTTGTGAAATATTAAAGTAATGACACCTCCAGTATGCATCGTCGGCACACAAAGCTGCATGGAGAGGCATATTCTGGGTACCATATTTCGTTAATAACACATCAGAAAGGGTTGTAATGCAAGATTTCGTTTAAGAATGAAATGATCTATACTTCTATGTGCTTGTTTTTTTGAGAACTTGAGAACTACTAAAGTAATGACACTTCCAGTATGCTTTGTGGGCAAATAAAGTTGCATGTTTTGGGCACCATATTTCGTTAATAATACATCAGAAAGTGTTGTAATGCGAGATTTCGTTTAAGAATTAAATGATCTATTCCTCTACGTGCTTGTTTTTTTGAGAAATTGTGAAATACTAAAGTAATGACACCTCCAGTATGCTTTGTCGGCAAATAAAGGTGCATGTTCTGGGTACCATATTTCGTTAATAACACATCAGAGAGTGTTGTAATGCTTGATTTCAGTTAATAATGAAATGATCTATACCTCCACATGCTTGTTTTTTTGAGAACTTGTGAAATACTAAAGTAATGACACCTCCAGTCTGCTTTGTCGGCACACAAAGCTGCATGGAGAGGCATATTCTGGGTACCATATTTCGTTAATAACACATCAGGAAGTGTTGTAATGCTTGATTTCAGTTAATAATGAAATTATCTATACCTCCACATGCTTGTTTTTTTGAGAACTTGTGAAATACTAAAGTAATGACACCTCCAGTCTGCTTTGTCGGCACACAAAGCTGCATGGAGAGGCATATTCTGGGTACCATATTTACGGTAATAACACATCAGAAAATGTTGTAATGCTTGATTTCGTTTAAGAATGAAATTATCTATACTTCCACATGCTTGTTTTTTTAAGAACTTGAGAAATACTAAAGTAATGACACCTCCAGTATGCTTTGTCGGCAAATAAAGGTGCATATTCTGGGTACCATATTTCGTTAATAACACATCAGAAAGTGTTGTAATGCTTGATTTCATTTAATAATGAAATTATCTATACCTCCACATGCTTGTTTTTTTGAGAACTTGTGAAATACTAAAGTAATGACACCTCCAGTCTGCTTTGTCGGCACACAAAGCTGCATGGAGAGGCATATTCTGGGTACCATATTTCGTTAATAACACATCAGAAAGTGTTGTAATGCTTAATTTCAGTTAATAATGAAATTATCTATACCTCCACATGCTTGTTTTTTTGAGAACTTGTGAAATACTAAAGTAATGACACCTCCAGTCTGCTTTGTCGGCACACAAAGCTGCATGGAGAGGCATATTCTGGGTACCATATTTCAATAATGATACATCAGAAAATGTTGTAATGCTTGATTTCAGTTAATAATGAAATGATCTATACCTCCACATGCTTGTTTTTCGAGAACTTGTGAAATATTAAAGTAATGACACCTCCAGTATGCATCGTCAGCACACAAAGCTGCATGGAGAGGAATATTCTGGGTACCATATTTCAATAATAACACATCAGAAAATGTTGTAATGCTTGATTTCGTTTAAGAATGAAATTATCTATACTTCCACATGCTTGTTTTTTTAAGAACTTGAGAAATACTAAAGTAATGACACCTCCAGTATGCTTTGTCGGCAAATAAAGGTGCATATTCTGGGTACCATATTTCGTTAATAACACATCAGAAAGTGTTGTAATGCTTGATTTCAGTTAATAATGAAATTATCTATACTTCCACATGCTTGTTTTTTTGAGAACTTGTGAAATACTAAAGTAATGACACCTCCAGTCTGCTTTGTCGGCACACAAAGCTGCATGGAGAGGCACATTCTGGGTACCATATTTCGTTAATAACACATCAGAAAGTGTTGTAATGCTTGATTTCAGTTAATAATGAAATTATCTATACCTCCACATGCTTGTTTTTTTGAGAACTTGTGAAATACTAAAGTAATGACACCTCCAGTCTGCTTTGTCGGCACACAAAGCTGCATGGAGAGGCATATTCTGGGTACCATATTTCAATAATAACAAATCAGGAAGTGTTGTAATGCAAGATTTCATTTAAGAATGAAATTATCTATACTTCCACATGCTTGTTTTTTTAAGAACTTGAGAAATACTAAAGTAATGACACCTCCAGTATGCTTTGTCGGCAAATAAAGGTGCATATTCTGGGTACCATATTTCGTTAATAACACATCAGAAAGTGTTGTAATGCAAGATTTCGTTTAAGAATGAAATGATCTATACTTCTATGTGCTAGTTTTTTTGAGAACTTGAGAAATATTAAAGTAATGACACTTCCAGTATGCTTTGTCGGCAAATAAAGGTGCATATTCTGGGTACCATATTTCGTTAATAACACATCAGAAAGTGTTGTAATGCAAGATTTCGTTTAAGAATGAAATTATCTATTCCTCCACGTGCTTGTTTTTTTGAGAACTTGAGAAATACTAAAGTAATGACACCTCCAGTCTGCTTTGTCGGCACACAAAGCTGCATGGAGAGGCATATTCTGGGTACCATATTTCGTTAATAACACATCAGAAAGTGTTGTAATGCTTGATTTCAGTTAATAATGAAATTATCTATACCTCCACATGCTTGTTTTTTTGAGAACTTGTGAAATACTAAAGTAATGACACCTCCAGTCTGCTTTGTCGGCACACAAAGCTGCATGGAGAGGCATATTCTGGGTACCATTTTTTGTTAATAACACATCAGAAAGTGTTGTAATGCTTGATTTCAGTTAATAATGAAATTATCTATACCTCCACATGCTTGTTTTTTTGAGAACTTGTGAAATATTAAAGTAATGACACCTCCAGTATGCATCGTCGGCACACAAAGCTGCATGGAGAGGCATATTCTGGGTACCATATTTCAATAATAATACATCAGAAAATGTTGTAATGCTTGATTTCAGTTAATAATGAAACGATCTATACCTCCACATGCTTGTTTTTTTGAGAACTTGTGAAATACTAAAGTAATGACACCTCCAGTCTGCTTTGTCGGCACACAAAGCTGCATGGAGAGGCATATTCTGGGTACCATTTTTCGTTAATAACACATCAGAAAGTGTTGTAATGCTTGATTTCAGTTAATAATGAAATTATCTATACCTCCACATGCTTGTTTTTTTGAGAACTTGTGAAATATTAAAGTAATGACACCTCCAGTATGCATCGTCGGCACACAAAGCTGCATGGAGAGGCATATTCTGGGTACCATATTTCGTTAATAACACATCAGAAAATGTTGTAATGCTTGATTTCAGTTAATAATGAAATTATCTATACCTCCACATGCTTGTTTTTTTTGAGAACTTGTGAAATACTAAAGTAATGACACCTCCAGTCTGCTTTGTCGGCACACAAAGCTGCATGGAGAGGCATATTCTGGGTACCATATTTCGTTAATAACACATCAGAAAGTGTTGTAATGCTTGATTTCATTTAATAATGAAATTATCTATACTTCCACATGCTTGTTTTTTTGAGAACTTGAGAAATACTAAAGTAATGACACCTCCAGTATGCTTTGTCGGCAAATAAAGGTGCATGGTCTGGGTACCATATTTCGTTAATAACACATCAGAAAATGTTGTAATGCAAGATTTTGTTTAAGAATGAAATGATCTATACGTCCACATGCTTGTTTTTTTGAGAACTTGTGAAATATTAAAGTAATGACACCTCCAGTATGCATCGTCAGCACACAAAGCTGCATGGAGAGGCATATTCTGGGTACCATATTTCAATAATAACAAATCAGGAAGTGTTGTAATGCAAGATTTCATTTAAGAATGAAATTATCTATACTTCCACATGCTTGTTTTTTTTGAGAACTTGAGAAATACTTAAGTAATGACACCTCCAGTATGCTTTGTCGGCAAATAAAGGTGCATATTCTGGGTACCATATTTCGTTAATAACACATCAGAAAGTGTTGTAATGCAAGATTTCGTTTAAGAATGAAATTATCTATTCCTCCACGTGCTTGTTTTTTTGAGAACTTGAGAAATATTAAAGTAATGACACCTCCAGTATGCTTTGTCGGCAAATAAAGATGCATGTTCTGGGCACCATATTTTGTTAATAACACATCAGAAAATGTTATAATGCAAGATTTCGTTTAAGAATGAAATGATCTATACCTCCACGTGCTTGTTTTTTTGAGAACTTGTGAAATACTAAAGTAATGACACCTCCGGTATGCTTTGTCGGCAAATAAAGTTCCATGTTCTGGGCACCATATTTTGTTAATAACACATCAGAAAGTGTTGTAATGCAAGATTTCGTTTAAGAATGAAATTATCTATTCCTCTACGTGCTTGTTTTTTTGAGAACTTGTGAAATACTAAAGTAATGACACCTCCAGTATGCTTTGTCGGCAAATAAAGTTGCATATTCTGGGTACCATATTTCGTTAATAACACATCAGAAAATGTTGTAATGCTTGATTTCATTTAAGAATGAAATTATCTATACTTCCACATGCTTGTTTTTTTGAGAACTTGTGACATACTAAAGTAATGACACCTCCAGTATGCATCGTCGGCACACAAAGCTGCATGTGGCATATTCTGGGTACCATATTTCAACAATAATCAAGTATATATGTATATATATGTGTGTGTGTGTGTGTGTGTGTGTGTGTGTGTGTGTGTGTGTGTGTGTGTGTGTGTGTGTGTGTGTGTGTGTGTGTGTGTGTGTGTGTGTGTGTATACATACACATCAGAAAATGTTGTAATGCAAGATTTTGTTTAAGAATTAAATTATCTAGACCTCTACGTATATATATATATTCAACATTTTCTGATGTGTATGTATACACACACACACACACACACACACATATATATTTATATATATATATATATTAGGGATGGGCAACGATTAATCGCATCAAAAATAAAAGTTTGTGTTTAAATAATATTTGTATGTGTACTGTGTATAATTATTTTGTATATATAAATACACACACATGCATACATTTAAGAAAAATGATTATATGTATATATTATATGTTATTTATATATAAAATATTTAGATATATATAATATAAATGATGTATAAATATATACATGCGAATAGTTCATATATATATATATATATATATATATATATATATATATATGCATATGTGTGTATTTATATATACAAAATAATTAATTGTACACACACATATAAATATATATATATATATATATATATATATATATATATATATATATATATATATAAATTATATATATATAAATATATGTGTGTGTGTGTGTGTGTGTGTGTGTGTGTGTGTGTGTGTGTGTGTGTGTGTGTGTGTGTGTGTGTGTGTGTGTGTGTGTGTGTGTGTGGAAGAAATGGAACTTAAATACAAAATAAGTACTCTGGTTGAATTTACCAGGTAGCTTACACCATTTATAGAGGCAGACAAGATAATATTTTCAGGAATATTTATTTTCACTGTTAAATGAGAAATGCTGCCCCATCCACAGGCTCATAATTCACGTACAACTGTTCCTTTAAGAAATACTGCCAAAAGCATCGAGGGGGAGGGGTTAACTACCATCCAACATTTTTAAGGTGGAACGAATAGTTCGACGAATAAGGAGCTGGCGAAAAAGGAGCTGGAGTCAGCCTCGTTCCATCCATAGCCATCTTGCAATGTTTACTAATGACTAATGTCATCTCGCCTCTGGCCCGCCTATATCAGATAACCCGATGTGATTGGTGCAGCTCAGATAGAGGGGCATATTTAATGAGCATTATTATTCGACACCAGAGTGAACTCGCTGAGCAAATTCAAATTGTGCTCTCGCGAGAACTCTGGATTTCCAGGGTATGTTCGTGGGGGAACTGTTGGAGGTTTGTGGGTTGATGAAAAGTAAATAAATCATCAAATCATAAAAATATAAAATTATGAAAATAAAAAAAATAATTTTATGTACAGTAGGCCTATATATTTATTTACCTGCATGTCATGTGACTATTAACCGTCTTCAGAAAACTTTGATCACGGAATTGTGTTTTTACATTATTTAAATGTATCTTCTCCGTTTTAAACATTTTAGTTAATGGGCTTGGCTGACAAAAGTTTGGGAATCCTTGTTATTGTGTAATGATTGTAGTTCAGGGCCTCTGTTTTCCATGGAAGAACGTTGAATTAAATGAAAGTAAATTAAAGGGTCATTCTAGATGCTAAGTTGTGTAATTGCTTTGTGATGTTGTATCTGTGTTTCAGAGCGTGAGTATTGGGATTCTGGTCTGCAGATCCCCACAGCAGACTTCCAGGAGGTTCTTCATGATGACAAGGCTGCTCTGGCCTGGCTGGAGGCTCTGCGACGCATTGGCATCGTCTACCTGAGGGGGGCTCCCGCGGAGAAGGGCCAGGTGGCCAGACTGAGCCAGAGAATCGGCTATCTACGCCTCACCTTTTACGGGTACGGTCTGTAGCTTTGGCTGTTCTCTAATGAAAGGATTGCAATGTTTATATTTAGATTGATTTAACAATTGGATTATTGAGCAAAAACACAAACAGAAGTTGCAAATACATTCATTTTAATAGTGCAGACCTTTTATAGAAATATTATAGTAATAGGAGTCATTCTTATACTGCTGACATTAGTACATGATCAAGAACAGTTTGAAAATCTTCTTGGTGGTTCTTTGACTGCATATTTGTATAGTGCAAATATATGTAATCTGTCACTGGAAACTATATGAAAAATAATTATGCGCATTCCAAACAGTGGTCGCAGGCAGTACAGTAAGTTTCTCAAAAATACCATTTCAGAAATTGTTAAACTGATTTTGAACATCTGTGACTCTATGTTTACACCAAAAACTGGGCAAAACTGCCAATTATGCCAGAACTGTCATTCTCACTCCAAGATCTACAAAGAAAGACAAATAACCCGCTGCAAAGGGCACAAACCCATCAGTCATCATGGAAAACTAATATGGTGTGATGAGTAATGTGGTCTGATCTTTCACCAAATGCTTCACATCTGGACAGGTTTATAATGGAAGGAAATGAAAAAGTCCCTCAACCCACAGTGTCTGTTGAGAACGTGGTAGGGGGTCTGTAGTGGCACGGGCACCCGTCTCATTAGGTCTGAGGATTCTTTCTGACGGCCAAGGAATACAAGGCCATTTAAAGGACCTATTTTGAATAAGTAATTATTTCACGACAGTTAAAAAAGTACGTTCTATATAGTATGAATGTGTGTAGAATGTAATTTGGACGTGTTACATTCGCCAGGTTCGCCATTCGCTTCACTGTCATGCACAAATCCTCTCCCGTGGCCTCATGGGATAGTACAGTGTCCATCAAATGCACGCTTCAGAATCTCACCAAAAGTAGTAGGTCATCCGCGTACTTTTTGCCTATTCTTTTGCTGTATAAATATTGTGAATTCGGACATACCGGTACTACTTTTGTCACATACTGTTTTTCGCCTGCTATATATAGTAGGGAAGTATGCTATTTCGGATGCAGCCCTGGTGTTTTGGGGGTTGGTATAAAATAATCATTATTTTATTTCCACAATGTAAAATAATAACTTTCTATTTTAATATAATATATTAAAATGTAATTTAATTCTGTGATGGCAAAGCTGTCACATGACCATTCAGAAATCATTCTAATATGCTGATTTGATGCTCAAGAAATATTTATTATTATCAATGTTGAAAACGTTTGTGCTGCAAAATATTGTTGTGGAAACCATGATGCATTCATTCATAATTCTTTATGAACAAAAAGTTCAAAAGAACAACATTTATTTGAAAAGTATCTTTTCTAATATTAAATGTCTTTACTGTCACTTTTGATTAACTTAATGCATCCTTGTTGAATCAAAAACATTTTTTTTTTTATCTTACTGACTCCAAGCTATCCATACGCGTGCATACAGTATAAGCTAGCTTTCTTGAACACCAAAACTTTCACAGCATTTTAAGAAAAACTAAAAACTATTATAAAGGCAAGGCTAAAAACTATTTTTCACCATTAAATAAATGGCTGATATGACTTAAATTAGACTACAGATAAAGGTAAATGCCACACACATCTTGGCTTTTGACCTGGGAGTGAAGTAGTGTGTCAAATTGGTAATGCAACCATAGAGTCGGTCCATAAGGCTGTTCCGTTAAAGATTACCATGGATATCACGGTATGAGTCATCCGTCTACCACCATTTGATGAAAGCATTTTATCCTGTAACTTTTGGCCAACAATCAGAACAATATTCCGTTTTCAGAAAACTGCCTCTGAGAGCATCTAAATGAGAGATGACGTGAAAGAGCTTTGCTTTACAGTCAGTTAATCTTGTTCCATTTGCTCTAGATTCAGTGGAAGATGATTAGTGAGCCCAAAGTCAAACCATTTCAAACCAATACAATTCTGATTTATTTGTCTTGCCAGACAACAAAGCCTTTCAATAGAACATACAGAGAAAACAATTTTCAGGGAAGGGTGAGTGTATGGAAATCACAGCCTGGGACAGATAGACTGTCAGATAGACAGATAGAGGATCTGAAGAGAAGAGAGAACAGAAACAGACACACTGTGAGCTTCTGGCTGTATAAACACAAAGTCCTGCATGAGAGCTCCCTCTCAGCTGACACCTGCTAAGTGACAGGCAAAGTGATTTAACACCATGCTAGTCCCAGGAGCTCAGTCAAACTGGACAAAAAGCAGCTTTACCTGACCCAGACTGGAACAAAAAGCATTGCATCTGCCAAATCAAGACTTCATTGGCTAGGGATGTTCTGGTTGAAAGAGGGGACCGTGGTGTGTCTCACATGGAGGATTCTGGTCGAATACAGTCTGAACGATCTTATTGAGACCACCAATCTGCCTCGTTTCAGTTTAAAAAAGCCACACATACTGTACCCCTCTTCCATGATTCCCGTTCCTTCCTTTGTTCTCACGTAAATGCGTCGCTATAGCATGCAGTGTGTTTATCGTGCAATTCATACGCGAAAATGTGTTTTTACGTGCATATGATACGCAGTTTTCACGATAAACACTGCGTGCTATAGAGACGCATTTAGTGTGATCGGGTTGGTCAAACAGTTAAATTTCAAATAGTGTCTCATTAGGAACTGAATCATTCTGTTAGTTCAGCTAGCTCTGGATAAGCAAACTTGGTACAATAACAAATAATAAAAAAGCAAATGTAGATTATGAAATGATGCTACAGTTGTTAAAGTACTACAGATACTTTAACTGCAGTAAAGTGCTGTTTTCCAGTAAAAAAGAGAATCAAAATTGTGTACTTGTATAGTGTCTTAAATGATGCACTATTTATTTATTTTTATTTGTTTTTTTTAATCAGGGACAATACACATTAATAATACATGACACTGGAAAATGTGCCCAAAAAACTATTGTGCACTTACACTGCACTTCTAAGGTTATTTTGTCATCCAGCTTCACAGACTAATAGCCCCTCTCTTTCTGCTACGTAATTAATGCTGCGACAGTTGAGTTAATGAAGTGTCCAACATTCCACACTTCCAAACTTTTGTTTCAGTTTAATAAGTGCATCATCCGGGTATAGAATATAGAATAGTAGTGCATACAGTAAGTACACAGATTGGGACACACCTTTGTGATTAGAGAATCTATTAATATCTATTAAGTTTATTTTTAATTTCTCAACTTTTTAAAGCATACATCTAACAATTTAGGCTTAAAACAAGAAGAAGAAAATGTAATTGGAAAAAAAAAAAAAAAAAAAAATCATATTAAAAAATATAATTGATTTATTTAATGAAAACTAATTTTATTGTCTTACACAGTTTTGCTTCTGTAAGTAAGTATTTTTAAATTAAAATACCAGACACAAATACCAGAGATTTATTTTACTTTTTTTTTTTTTTTGCAATGAGCAGGTTCATCTAGAATTCACCATCATCATAAAAAAGAAAAAAGTTCTCGCAGTGTGTTGCCATAACAAAAGTGTCTGCTTTGTTCATTGTAGTGATTCCTTAGTCTTTAAATTTACTCTCAAGATGGTACTAAATCAAGAAAGCATTTTACAGCTGTGCTTTCCTACAATAAATACACGGAGAGATGCAGTAAAACTTTACAAGGCCATAGTCACCTGTGCTGATCCACTGTCCCCCCGCTGTGCTCTCACAGACACACGTGGCAAGTGCAGGACAAGCCCAAGGCTAACAATGTTGCGTACACTTCTGGAGAGCTGAGCCTGCACACAGATTACCCTGCTCTGCATCATCCACCTGGGGTGAGTACACACACGCACACACACACACACACACACACACACACACACACACAAACACACAAACAAACGTGTGTGTATATAATATATGTATGTGGGGTGAAGTCAGCAAAATTGGGACACATTTTGGCAAACTGTGCAAATACAAATCAATTATTCATGTTTTAAACAAATGGTCTCTTGTATCTCCAAATATTATACTTTTTTTAAAGGAATATGGGTGTTTTTATAGAGAGAGAGACATAAAGAGACTCAAACATGATAAGAACCATTTTTATTCTACAGCCGTTTTCAGGTAAATTGGGACAGTGGAATTGGTACAGTGGGACACACATTTTCATCTAGTTTGTACTTGGATAATACAATTGCTTACAACAGGATATTGTCGAAATCCTTTTTTAATAGAATTTTTGAAAATGTAAAAGAATAACTTTATTAAAACATACACACTAGCGGATTGTGTTGATGATGATGATGATGATGATGATGATGTTTCATGCACAGCTCTGGGCTCCTTTTTTTTTTCCATGTCTTGGAACCAGTAATAACCTACTTTGTTTTTGTATTCAGAAAACCATTTAATTCCATTAGCACATCTTTGCAAAAAAAACGTTTAACATGTTTGCTAGTTCTTTCGACTTCGGATGGTTTTGTGCCAGAGGCATGACTACATCCACTCACAACACCTTTCACTCTTTTCTCAAGGGTGGATTTGGGAACGCACCATGCCCTGGCCAAATAAAAAGAAATCTAGGTTCCTGGCCTGCCTCCACTCTTACCATGTACTCATTGTTCGTCCCTTTCATTCTTTCTTCACTCCACTGATAATCTCTCGTTTGGTTGACATGGTTTTTTCTCTCCATTTTTCTTTTCTGCCGATAGCTTTGTGACATTTTCTGTAAAACAAAACAACTTTTCACACTAAGCAATGTATTATTGTATAGGATGTCCCACTTTAGCTGAATGCGATCTAACACACATTTTATCTAACATGTATAGGTAAATTGGGACAGTAACAAAACTTGATTTATTTTATTTTATATAGAACGAAGAAAATGGCAAATCAGTGCATAAAATGTAATTACCACATGAACAGATGTAAAATGTATATTGAAATCACTGATCTATATAATGACATTATATCAGTGATTGAATTACTGTTTGCATTAGAATTTAAACCTTAACAATTTTATTAGACTTAAACTATGTATGGGTACTTAACATGTGCTTTCTCAGACATTCCAGCACTTGAGTAATAACCACCCCCGCATGCCGCATGGATATATGACCAATCAAATGTAGATTTTTAAATGAAGTACTGTTGTGACATTTCAAGACCACCCACCATTATCACACTTTTTTTTTTTTTTTTTTAAAGAACACTACATCAAAAAGCTTATTTGTCCCATTTTAGCTGATGTCCCACTTTTTGCTGTCTTCACTCTACAGTATGTAAGTGTGTGTTTTTATATATATATGTATATCTACTGTATATATGTGTGTGTGTGTGTGTGTGTGTAGGTGCAGTTCCTGCATTGTGTCTGTCAGGCTGAACAGGGTGGTGAGAGTGAAGTGGTCGATGGGTTCCACATGGCGGAGCAGCTCCGGAGAGAAGATCCTGAAGCGTTTAACATCCTCTCCTCTCTCAGGGTGGATTTCACAGACAGCGGATCTGACTACTGTGACTTCAGCGTGCAGTCCAAAAACCACATTATAGAGTAAGACAGACTGTGATGCATACATACTCACTCACATAAAAATGCGTAGCTAATGCGATGGATTAGCTTTGTCACTTGTGATCATCATCATCATTGACCACGCGTCAATGATATACTAAATGGCACCATCTCATGGTCAGTTGTGCAACTGAGACTCGCAAGAGCAAAATTTCTACAAATTAATGTTTAAAGGGATAGTCCATTCAAAAAATAATCCTATTTTTTATCCTAATGTTGATCCACACCTGCATGAGTAACACAGAAGTGTACAGGCTGCTTTTATAGTCGACAACAAAACACTCTAAAGTTCTCATAAATCCTGATAGTTTTTAATATACAAAAAAATGTCTGTAATGTGCAGTGTGGACTCTGATGGTCGGGTTGTGAGGATCAACTATAACAACGCCACACGAGACTCGGTGCTGGATGTGCCTCTGCATCAGGTTCAGCTTTTCTACTCGTCTCTCAAGGCCTTTGTGGAGCTGCTCAGCAGGCCTGAGCATGTGTTCACATACAGAATGGAACCAGGTCAGTACGTCCGGTTACCTATTTCAGATTAAGACTGTTTTAACTCGCATTTGTACTATAGGTGACAGTTAGACAAAGATTAAGGTTTTCTCTACATTAGAAAGCTTTTGAATTTGGGATTAGGCTCAGTCGGTGCTTGGCAAACTTTTCCATTTGCGAAGGGTTTTCAAAAACATTTACGGTACTATAATTATTCCAAATTTGAAGCACTTCCCCATTGCCGCTATACTTGTTACTAAACCAAATATGACAACATTAGAATTGAACCTTTTTTTGCACGTCTAAATAAGGGACTGATGCTGGTTGTTCTGATGTCTGCGCAGGTGACTTGGTGACCTTTGATAACTGGCGTCTGCTGCATGGCCGAAAGAGCTA
The DNA here is from genome assembly GCF_949152265.1 of Phoxinus phoxinus. Classification (NCBI taxonomy): domain Eukaryota; kingdom Metazoa; phylum Chordata; class Actinopteri; order Cypriniformes; family Leuciscidae; genus Phoxinus; species Phoxinus phoxinus. Next base: position 33,362,254 of record NC_136877.1, on the reverse strand, counting down.
CCTGTCACGAGGTCAGAACACAAGACATCTAGAAGGAGCATATCTGGACTGGGATGAGGTCATGTCCCGTCTCAGGGTCCTCCGGAAGACTGTCCGTGGAGACAGCTAGACATCTCTTCATCCTCCACATTGCAGTCATTAGTAACTTTAAAAACAACTCAAGAAAGACATAAAAAGTTTTGCCAGGTAGATATTTGGGCTTCTGTAGTTAATATATTCTATTATTGTGGCCTTTTACTGAAGGGCTCTTTGAGTCTCCAGCACTTTCTTGCACTTACATCACCTGGAAAGCGGTCATTTTAAAAAAAATTTTTTTTACTTGTAATTTCTTTGATAAGGGACAAATTTTTTCAGGTCTTATTAAATGAATGATCACAAGTCTAGATCATTTAGTTTAGAACGAAATATTTAGCTTCTGTGTGGACAACTGCCTGAAGTATCGTACTAGATTAAGCCAATAGTGGGTTTATTCTAATCCACCAATGTTTTTGTCATTCATATGGCCCATGCTATAAAAAGTGACAACTCTAAGTCCGAGATGGCACACTTTGTCAACAGAGAGAAAAAAAGAAAGAGTTTTATCTAACCTGATTATGTCTTACATTTTGTCTTACTTTTCTAACGGTCAGTACTTTTCCCTTTTCTCCACATGAATATTGTTCTAAGACTATCATACAATCATGTTTATGGTAGTTTAAATGCAGTAATTTTTATGTATATCGATTTTACCAATATTGTTTATATTCTGCTTGTTTTGCACTTAATTTTTATTGTAGATTAACGAATCCTTTAATTTGTATTTTCTTGTATTGTAAATAGTAGTTTGGACAACGATGGGCCATTGACCTTTGCAAAGAGAAAAATGTTTTTAACTGGCACAAAAATATTTATAAGCTGATGTCTAAATCAAAGTATCTCTGTTTTGATATATGGAGATTGGATAGTTCATTAAATTATGATCAGTACTTGTGTATAGTGATTGCCATGTGCAGTAGACATTAAGCTATTTGATACTTGAAAAGCCTCAAAGATTAAGTTTTTAAAGAAAACTGGCCAATTTGTATAAATGCAGCAACAATGCAAATGCTCATGCAGCTATTAGTTTATAATGTTGGAGCTGAAGTGTTACTTGTAATGTTTTGGTAACTCTCTGACAGATGTTTTTTTTGTTTGTTTGTTCAAAATTACAATAAAAGACATTTATAATATACCCAGACATATTTCTGTCATTCATGTACTTATACAAAAACTAAAATACTATAAATCTTCTGATTATACCAGAGGTCAGTTTTTGAATGTTGCTAATGAAAAGGTTTTTGATGAAAAAAAAAAAAAAGTTGAAACTGAACTCCAAAATGTAAACCAGTGATTCAATTATGATTCTGTCAGTATTTATTTTATAACATTAGATTTGTGTTGCGATGTTGATTTTCTAGTTTGTATAATAACTGTAATTCACATAGTAAAATTACTTTCAGTCACAGATTTGGGTTGGACATCTTTTATTTTCATATTGCGAAAGCTGTACAGGTTCTATAAATATTTTTAAATGATGAAATATTTACATCCATGTCTCTATTCTTTCCTTTCCCTCTGGTTCTAAACAATACAGACTAAAATGAAAGCCCAAATAATGTGCAACTGTATCTCACACTCACACTTACAGATACACCGTCCACCTCAACATCCGTTTTGGGAGACTTGGACTCTGGGAAATCAGTTGTGCTATTTACATCTCTAAATCATTAGTGAGTGGGCTTTTCAATTACATTTACAGTCTGCATACAACAACGGAATTGAACGCAAAACAACAGCTTTTCTTTGTGTGCACATTCATACATGTAAATGATTAAAAGTGTGAGCAAACCATAAAAGAATATTAAAATATGTGAATGTGACAGCTGTACTGCCCAATCTAGTAGTCAAGAAGAGATGATCAGAGAAAATGTGCACCTCTAAGAACAGACATACTCTCTTTTTCATCTGTGTTTCTAACACAAACACACACAGACACACACACAAGCAGAAAGAGGACACTTCAAACAGGACATTTTGGACAAGACTTTTCCATCATTTGTCAAACAATCTCCAAATGTAACCGTCTTCTAGATCAATAATGCCATTTTCATTGCCGTGTCAAAAAAACGGCAACAAACAAACAGAAAACATAGAAGCGATGCTTGGAGGACAGTGGATGAACTCTAGAAGGACGTGACTGGACTTGTTCTTGGTACGCACTAGTGATAGTATTGCACATCTAGAAAACAAACTACAGTTTTTCATAAACATTTCCGTTGCTTTTTCAGCATTGCTTCAGGGATGTACAGATTTCTTCCTTTTTTAAATATTCATTATTTTCAACAAGTGACATGCATTTTAACACAGCAGTTCACAGACAGGGAACTTTACAGCAGAAATAGCACAGTAGTTTGAGCCTCACGTGGCAAGAGCTAAAGAGATACACTTACAGCAGGTAAAGGAGGGCGAAACGAACATTTAGGAATGGGACGGAGGGTTAAGGCAAACCCCTCATACGTGGCAGCGCAAGATTGCAAAGACTTGAACATTTCACCCACAACAGACAGAACAGACTGGAATTTACAGTACAACTTCGCACATAAATATTAAATACACAGCCTGTTGACTGATATCAGAGGGGGTCGAAGAGCCTGATCTCTGCATGCCAGCGCCAACTCGCAAGAGCTGCGCATGGGACGTGCATTCAACCAAATGCCTCCGATTGCAATAAATAAAAGTGTATAAATGGGAGGGCGCCAACCAATAGTATTCAAAGTCTATTCTTGTTCTGGTTGGTCCATACTATGAGAATGAAACACCAGTATTTTAGTGTCGGACTGGAATACTATATCGGGTACGTGATTATTACTATAATACGAATGGGTCGTTTCTTTTAGGACAAATGTGTTGAATATGTGAATACATCTAGATGTGAATTGGTACAGGAGCAGAGGTCCTTAAAAGGAGCTTGGCAAGAGTGTCAGCTTGTATTGAACAGGAGTATTGCAGGAGTTCAGGAGCGGGATGAAGTAAACGTAGGAGAGAAATGTGCTAGCTCGGTAGTGGACGAGGGGACAGCATCTTGGGCTTGCCCTCTGACTCTTTCCCTTTGACCGCCGCCATGTAGGAGAAGAGGCAGAGCACCGAGTAACAGATCTGATTTGCCTGTTTGAGACAGAAGAGTTAAACACAGTTATTTACGTGAAAAAGGGGAAGAAAGTATATCACTCTATCTATACTGTATTGAAGGGCTAGGCAAAAACACGGATTTCCCCGTTCTTTTGAGTGAATCAAAGACATCCAGGTCGACCAGTGTATTCCTGCGACTGAGATATGGAGAAAAAACCCTTGAGGAAACCTATTCACCCGATGGAGTTTAGGTTTATTATTGGGTAATATTATCAATTTGACTGCACTGACTAACTTGAACTGAATTGAGCTGGATGATGACACCAGAGCTGCTTTATACTTATAGATGGCTCGACTTTGTTTCATAATTCACGAATTTTGCAACATTATTGAATTGACTGAAATGAGCTGCATAACAAGATCATTGTCTTCTGTATAACTGCTGAATTGAACTCGTTTCATAATTGATGAACTTTACAGTTATTGAACTGGACTGAATCAACACTGTAGTAACTTGAGCTGAATAATGATGACACGGTTGTCTCATACTGTATGCATCATTGTTTGTTATTATCCTGTTTATCACAGTGAAGCTGCTTTGAAACAATCTGTACTGTATAAAGTGCTATACAAATAAAGGTGACTTGACTACTCATGAACGAATCATAAAAAATAAAAAACCTATACCAAAGTAGAAGATCCTTGTATCATTACTTAGTTTTTATTTTGCTATGCAACCAAAATAGGCCCAAATATACGTAAAATGATTCGGAATTGAATTAAGAGCTTGTGAATCGGATTGAATCTGAAAATCTGTATCGATACCCAGCCCTACTGTGTATAGTATTGTATGAATACTGAAATCTTACCATAGGAGTCTTGTACTTATGGATCACCACTTCTTTAGTTTCAGGAACTGCAAATCCCGTGCAAGACACAAAATAAAAAGTTCAACAGCAGTGGAATAACAAATCTGAATTATTCAAGGGCAAGGGGCGGAAACAGAGAGAAAGAAAGAGTGATAGAGAGAGAGAGAGAGAGAGAGAGAGAGAGAGAGAGAGATAGAGAGAGAGCGAGAGAGCGAGAGAGAGAGAGAGAGAGAGAGAGAGAGAGAGAGAGAGAGAGAGAGAGAGAGAGAGAGAGAGAGAGAGAGAGAGAGAGAGAGAGAGAGAGAGAGAGGAGGCATACATACGGCCCATGACAATTGATTATTAATAAATCTATATCTGGCCCTGCAACGTTCAGAGCAAAAGAGCTCTGAATCTTGCAGCAGAAGAGCAGCACTCATATAGTTCATATGACTGAACACAACAGGATTTATCATCAGCTGAGAAACTCTTATGCAATGGGGAACTGAATCAAGGCAGGCTCAAGAGGAGGAGAAAGAAAGAGTAAGAGAGGTGGAGGATAGATGGAGAAATCCGAGAGAGAGAGAGAGAGAGAGAGAGAGAGAGAGAGAGAGAGAGAGAGAGAGAGAGAGAGAGAGAGAGAGAGAGAGAGAGAGAGAGAGAGAGAGAGAGAGAGAGAGAGAGAGAGAGAGAGAGAGAAAGAAAGAAAGAAAGAAAGAAAGAAAGAAAGAAAGAAAGAAAGAAAGAAAGAAAGAAAGAAAGAAAGAAAGAAAGAAAGTAAGAGAGGGAATTTCATTGCAAGTTGAAGTTGGAAGGGAATCCGAGGTCTGCTGGGTTTTTCCATCACTGGCATGACTTATACTACAGGCAGGAGTGTATGAACTCGAGTTTAGGAGAAGCGACATCTGACATGAAGGCAGTGCAGATGAGGAGTCGACAGCCATTAGTGGTGAAAGAGGGTGTATGAGAGATGATGACAGATGGAGAGTTAAATGAGGAGGACAGGTGAGGGAAGAGAAGAAGAAAAGATAAAGGTGACAGCACTTTACCTGCTGGAGAATGAAGGTTTTCATAGCAGCAAAGATGAGGGGCGGATTACAAAAAGGAAGCACAAAGACACAGCACTAACCCAGTCTAGAGCCGACCCTGTGACTGCAGAAGAGATTTCATACACTACAACTCCAAAAGATCCAGTTAAATGATCTTCGCACGGTTTAGTTATTATCTAAACTCTACCATGACTTCTATTCTGAAGACTATGACAAACATTAAAGCCGTATTCTTGATTTAAACTGTGACTCCTTCCAAAAGATGCATCTGAGGAAACAACTGCAATCTAAATCTAAGCTGATCAATGAATTATTCACAGAACAACTTGAACGGTGCCTTATTTCTCAAAGCTGCTGCTGTCGGTCAAGATCTTTGCAGAATCCTTTACCCCTTCCTCCAGGCCTGATCAGATCAGTGTGTTGTCTTGATATCTTGCTTTAGCTCATAAATAGAGCATTAGTTAACAGGTTAGCGCTAGGCTAAAGAAAGGGAAATGTTTTTAGCTTTGGTGGTAACACAGTGTTATATGTGAATGATACATATAGTACATATAGATAGTAATACTTGTTTTCTAGTTAAAACTGATAACTAGATGTTATTAAAATTATATCGTTTTTGTTCAAATAAATGAAAATTTACACTACATGATAATGTAGTAATCCCTAAAATGATCAATTTGAGTTTTTAGAGTATGATAAAGAGGAAATGAACAACAACAATTAAATACACAATAACTGACAAATAAATAATGATAATAACAAAAACAAATATTGGCTAATAACAGATATGGTACTGGTATATTGTGCATCCCTATATGTAGTTAAAAAACTGTAACAAACATATTTTCATGATTGATAATTAATAGGCCTGAATAGTTGTCTAAAAAAGTTGTCTCAGTCAATGAAATGGTTTTGGGTCCAAGGGGGGACAGGATTCTGCGGGCTGATAGGATCGTGCTCCTTTTAGGTATCACATTTGATGTAACATTTCATCCCCAGAAGCTGCATTAATGAAGCAACCGCTAAAACTATGGTCCTACTTCTGTCTTCTATAACCTCCGCTCCTGAAGCTCACACATGTCGTTCTGACCGCCACATCTAACAGTACTGAACGTGATAACTTCTCTGCTCTGCATGTGACTGAGTTACTGCTGTGTCGCGCGCGTACAGGCCTAGAATCAAAATGGGGGTAATTACCAAACTCCTCCAGGACAAAGACTCCTTTCACTGTATTGCACTTTTTAATGTGACTCAGCTCTATGAAAACCTAAAAACAAACAAAAAACAAACAAAAAAACAACAGGACACACTGTTACCAACTCAATCACACACTTGTGAGAAAACAAAACAAAAAGTATTTTTTGAAGAGATGACAATCTGGACAGTTAGTAACTGTAAAATAGGGAGAAACGGAGAAAGAACATGATAAGCAAGCTGTTAAAAAACTATCAAAACTAAAATATGACTGCACAGAAAGAGAAATTTCCATGTTGACAGGATTACATGGGCCAGTGACGCAAATGGAGAGAGCTGTGAAAGTTTCAACGCCTGAGCAGCATTTATGGGTCTCTTTATATGCTAGAGTTAAAATAAGCCCAGATATATATATTTTTTGTCATTCTGAAATTGTATTAAATTAATCAAGTCAACAGCCTTAAGTATTCAGAGAGTCTCGCTTTAAAGAGAATCACTTCGTATTAACAATCCTTTACAATATGAATGTATAACGTGTTCTTGAGACACTGGAGACTTGTGTAACAAATGTATTTTTGAAGCACTAAAGAGCTAATGTGAACCTGCAGTTGTGAACATTCGCACCAAAAGTGGGAACGAAATCATGGCACTGATCCCCTACGTGCTGAAAAGGCCCATGCAAAGACATCCATGGAAAATTCCATCATCAGAAGAAAAAAGAAAAGAAAAAAAAGACATGACACAGACCAAAAAGGAACCAAAAAGAGAGAGAAAATAATACAAAAGACATAAAAAATAAGCACACAGGAGTGACGTCTGCCAGAAAAGCAACAAGGAAAAGAATGAAAAAGTAAATGACAATGTTACGCTAAAAAGCAGACTGCAGAGGTTGTGTACCTTCCGCTCCTTGCAGGGGGAGAGAGCATGGGAGAGAAACGGTTTGGATTATTATTGGACAAAAAGAGCAGAAAACACCCTCTGGTGCTACGAGCCCACTCTTACAGGATTAAACTACAACCACTGGTTCCATCCAGAAAGAACAGTCATATTGCATTAACTGTTAATATCTGCCATTATGTTTACGTTCGTTTTGAAGCCCTGATGTGTTCCCACCCCATTACCCTCCATGCCTCCTCCACCAGCAACGAAGACCAGCTCCCTCACACATGCCTACAGCCAAAACAGAATAGTGCCAAAACCATTACAACACACAACTACGCTACATAGAGGATTCTTAAAGTTTTCAACAATGCTGGACTCTTGTTAGCACTCTGTAATCAAGTAACTGCCTACTAGTGACCATAGAGAGGCACCGATGCATCATAACGATATATTAAAGGGATAGTTCAGCCAACAATTAAAACTCTGTCATCGTTTACTCACCCTCATATCATTACAAATCTGTATGCATTCCTTTTTCTGAAGAACATACAAAAAACTGTTTGGGTTTTCATCGACTTCCAGTGTATTGTCAATGGAAACCGAAACTTAGGTTACAAACATTCATCAAAATATCTTCTTCTTTCATGTAGCACAGAAGAAAGCAAGTCATAAAGGTTTGGAATGACATGAGGGTGAGAAAATGATGACAGAATTGTAATTTTTTTTGGAGAACTATACCTTTAGGTAATTACAGCAACTGAAGACTATAACCTAGGAAAACAGTTTAAAAAAAGTTAGTATGTTAGATAGAACAAAAGCTTTAAGGTTTACATAGTTTGCTAATCACTCCAGTCTTTTCCAGAGTATCAGCGTTATGTAACTACTGCTTTTCGCCTTAAGGGAGTTCACTATTGGGATATGCGTTTTATTTTGTTTTTATCAAAAAGAAAACTTTTGTTTTTTAGAAATACGTTCAGTGCATGTCAGTTTCCCTCCTCTTTGAAATGTCTTTACATATGTTCTTTTTGAAAAGCAGCGTATCAAGTGTCAAATTAACCAGGTTAAATGGTCCCAGAACAGTGGTATTAGGTCACAGAAGGAGGCCATGTGGTCTTAATCACAAGTAGCATCTATAAAATCAGGTTTATTAAGAACTATTACATGATTGTCTCCCATTAGAACCAATTTAAAGCTTTTTTAAAATACTTGGTCAAGTATACAACTAAACCTCCCTAAAGTGGTTTTAAATAAGAAAAGTCTTTTTTAAACCTCCCCAGCAATGTATTTTGTACATGACCACTTTGAATATGTTTTGCACAAGGTTCTACGTCTTACCTCTGGCACACCAACACTCACAAACCGACATCACACCAACACTCACAAACCGTAAGGACCAGAGCCGGGCGCTGTGACCATTAACACGTCATACTAACACACACAGCGGGTGGAATGTTCTGACATTTGAGAAAGTAAATCTCTGCTTGTGATTAAGCAACCCAAAAACAAACATCCAGCAAATAAAGCCAAAAAACAACGACGACAACAACAACAACAGCTATTCCTCTTAAGAGATTCTTCAGGAACAACGCTCACATTTTTTAAAAGCTTCCAGCTTAGTTTGGATTTGACTGTGTATTTAATTATTTAGCCCATGGTTTTGTAACTTTGTGAGTTGTTCCAAAAAACTTCTCAGAGGAAGGAAGGCACAAATAGAAAGAAAGAGTGAGAGGAAGGAGAAGAGCTATGGAGAGGTGATGAGATGAGTTTAGACAAGAAGTGGCAGAAAAGAGAAACAGGGGAATGAATGGACTGAGAATGAGAGGAAGGGTTGGTGCTGAATTTGGCAAGCACTTTGTCATGATTACGATAAAGGTGACACCTCTTACCTGGCTGTGCATAAATTTGAGGTTGATGCCTTCCAGCGTGACCTGAAGGAGACCACCCTCCCCTGTCTTCATGTCCTGAACCGGAAACTCACCTCCCAGCTCTGGACCTACACACAAAAAAAGAGAGAGAGAATTTTTTTTTTTTATTATATTTAAAAAAACAAAACAAAAGGGTGAATTCAGGTAGATGACTGTCAAAAAGTGGCCCATTTTTACCTAAATTTACCCTACAAACACATAAATAAAAAAATTGGGGTCAGTAAGATTTGTTTAAAGAAAATTACAACTTTTTATTCAGCAAAGACATTCAATTGATCAAAAATAACAGTACAGGCATGAATAATGTTACAAAAGATTTATGTTTAAAGAAATGCTGTTCTTTTGAACTTTATATTCATCAAATAATCGTGAAAACAGTGTATTACGGTTTCCACAAAAATATTAAGCAGCACAAATTACATCATATTATCCTATTAGATTTCTGAAGGATCATGTGACACTGAAGACTGAAGTAATGGCTCCTGAATATTCAGCTTTGCCATCACAGAAAACACACAACACCACAAAACGGTTATTGTAATAATGTAACAAATCGTAGTAGTTCACAATATACAGTATAGTGTTTTTACTGTATTTTTTTTTTATGTAATCGAAAATACTTTCAATAATTTACATTTTTTTCTCACCAACCCCAAACTTTTTGAAGTGTAGTGTACAAAAAACACAATGTACCTGGTTTGATGCTTTGTTGTCGTGCAGCAGCACGCTCCATGCTGTCTTTAACACAGTAGTATAGTTCCCGACACTTAACACAAAAAACACAGAAAGAGAGGTGAAGTGCAGTAATTGAGACTTAATTACACTAGAAACAATAGTGTGAATTGAGAGTGAGAGAGTATGTGTGAACGACAGTATGCCTTTACATTGATGTGCGTCTCACCTTCTTGGTGTAGAACTTGTTAAGCTGTGTCTCTTGGCCGTTCCTCCTCCACAGACACAACACTTTGGTCTTGGGACAGTAGGTCATGTTAATGAGCTTCTCATACCACCAGCGCTCATAGACTGTGCCAATGTTACTGCGCAAGACGATGCAGTCGTCACACACCTAAACACACACAAGGAAGAGGAAAGACGGACTGAATGCTCATTTACAATATATTTTTATGCAGACAAGTTAAATAGAATAAAAAAAGGAGGCATGCAGACGCACACAACTCCTACCTCCATGAAAAATATGTCACCAGTTGTATCAGTCCCAGCATGCACAACAAATGTCTGCTTCTTAATGTGTCGGCTTCCACTTGGCCTGAGGGAAAGCTCTCGGCCACTCTGCAGCAAAACACACAATCTGTCAATCACTCATAACCTGATCATAATATGTTCAGCCACTGGCTTACATGCAACAGCTGCAACTTTTCATCTGACCGGCTCTTACCAAATTTGCAAGGCGGTCCAGGACTTCATTGACCTCCTGACTGTGTGTGAGGCCGATGTGAGATTTCCCCATAAGACGCCGTACCTTCTTCCTGATGTCATTTTTAGTGACCTAGATAAATGAAGCAGTAATAGTTCGAGTACATGACCGAACAAAAGCTTGGGGTCAGCAAGCTATTTCATGTTTTTGAAACAAGTCTCTTATGCCCACCAAGGATGTATTTATTTGATCAAAAACACAGTAATATTGTGAAATATTATAACAATTCAAAATGTATTTTATTCCTATGATGGCAAAGCTGAATTTTCAGCAGCCATTACTCCAGTCTTCAATGTCACACGATTATACAGACATCATTGCTGATTTGAAACTTTTCTTATTTTTATAAATGTTGAAAACAATTATGCTGCTTGATATTTTAGTAGAAATCATGTACTCATTGTTCAGGATTCTTTGATGAAAAGAAAGTATAAAAAAAAACAGCATTTGTTTTAAATATTTTTTTATTTCAATTTCTTCACAGGGACTTTTGATCAAATTAATGCGTCCTTGGTGAAGTTTTTATTTCTTTACAACATCAAAAAATATCTATAAATCTATACATACTTTGTTAAAACGGTATCAAAACTACAATAAAATGTGTATAGTAAAATATCGAAACATACGGTCATAAACAATCATTCAGCTGAATAAAAGCCTTAATTTCTTACCCCAAACTGTTCACTAATATCCATATTGATTGAAGTATATTCGAAGGAATGAGAGTGAGTGTTTGTGTATACCTTCATCATAAGCATGTAGGCGATCATGTTGTGCAGGAGAGTGGACAGTAGTCTGTCCTCATCGTCCTCCAGTCTCTTGCGGTCATGATCTCCCAGAGACAGATATCTGATAAACCACAGCACAGTCATGTTTGGACAGCGTAATCAAAATACAACATATTGTGAATATTGTGAAAAGGTTTTCATAGCTGTAAGCAATAATCATCAAAATTATAACAAATAAAGGCTTGAAATATCTTGCGTTGCATGTAATGAGTCTATATGATATATTAGTTTCACCTTTTAAGTAGAATTACTGAAATAAATTAACTTTTGCACGATATTATAATTTTTCGAGTTTCACCTGTACTTTTCAAAATCAGACAATTCATGTTGGGCTAGCTTTTTTATCCATTTTGTGTTGTTTTTATTGCTTTCGAATCGGTGTGAAGACTTACAGAACACACTAACCTGTCAATCATTTCTTGTGGTCCCTGATCCATCCCCATTCCTTCCCGCTCCAACATTACAGCATCCAAGTAGGCATCCTCCCAGAACTGCACCTGATCCCACAGAGTAGAGCGCTCCTTACCTACACATACACACACATTTTAACTCTTAACTTGAATAAAACAATATTTCAACTCAACTCAACATGCCAGCGTGAACATTTATTAAGGTAAACGTCAGATGTTCAAAACCATAAAGTCGTAAAACTAAAATGATTTGGATATTACACTAAAAACCCCACAAAAATGAACACACAGATAGTTCAAACAGAGCCAAAGCAACTACACAGCATGCTATAATAAATAAAGCTTGCTATCAAACCATATCGAATTAATTTTAACACAGAGTTTAACACACGCCTCCATACATCTGCTTATTGTTTCAGCATTCACATTCTCTCAAGCAGCTTTTATCACCCCTCAATTTCACACAAACACATTCAATTACTAAATAAAATTGGCTTGTCTGATCTGTCTGGTTTGTGTATTTTAATTCTCTTATCACATTTCAGGTACAAGCACAATAAATGGACCATACATTCATGCAAAATTGCAAATAATACCATGCACACACCAATACATTCAAATATTTATAAAACAAACAAACAAACAAACAAACAAACAAACAAACAAACAAACAAACACCCTACATGCTCCATACAAGGCTTAAACACACAGTCATAGTATGGATGTGAGGGAAGGCATGTAGTGTCTAATACTACAATCCCAAAATACACACATCCAAAATGTCAAAGGTCACAGTTTATCCATACTCAGAGAAAAGGTTTCCATGGCAGCATCCTCCAGTTGGTCCCAAACTGAGCTTTTATCTCGCCCTTCGTGGCATTAAATGGGAGGAGAAAAAAGAAAAAGGGGAGAGAGAGGGAAAAAGAGGAGGCCGCAGTACAGGAGGCAAAGAAAGTGTTAGAGTATTAGAAGCAAAGCTGAATGATGTAAGGGATATTCAAACCAATAATACATCACATGCTGGTTAATATGAGGACGTATTTGGAACAAATTAACAGAGAAGCTGTAGTGGTCAGTATGCAAGCATGGTTTACAGAATAAACTGTTGCAAACTGAATCTAGACAGTAATAAAGGATTGTTCTGTGCAGCGGACATGTTTTTACAATTTTTAAACATTAAGGTTATGGAAACAGAGACAACATTTGGAAATAACTCTTTCATTCTTAATTAACATGGACATTGGAAAATACACCAGAGCTGATTACTAAAGCAGTGAGTAAGGACATGGAAGAAGAAAAGAAAAAAAAAAGTGCGAGAACAAACAAAATGAATGAAAGTAAATGAATGCTGAATAGATTAAGGAGGAAGAGTAACTCTTACCCAGCAGCCCCTCACACAGGTAGATCCTCATGCTAACATCCTCAAGGGGCGGTGCTGGTGCTGGTGCTCCCTTATTGACACTAACAGGCCCCTTCACTCCTGGCTTCAGCATATGGGTCTTGCCCTATATGACAAACAACCGTTTAAATGTTTGGGGTAAGAACTTCATGCTTTTATTCAGCAAAGACACATTTATTTGATCAGCCATAAGACAGAAGTATATATAAACAAATATTTAAATATGTATTTCATATATTCATTATTTTATTTGTTGTCACATGGTCAGTCGAAATTTGTTTGGTGTTTAAAAGTACACAATGTAACTTGTTTTGGGCAAAATGTAAAAAAAATTATATAAGCGAGTACTGTACATCATGAATCCATCTTCCAAACCGTGTTTTTGCCTTATCACATATGACTACGGTATGCCTATATTTTACACATAAACAGAGAGAAGTAGTTCCGGCTACAATGTTCTTCCACAAGACGTATTTTGACAGTGAGGATGACTGCAACTAAGCCTGTGGATATGGATAATTTATGCAAGAGATGCTCACAAACACAGAGCTGGTCGCAGGGTTGGTCTCAATCTCGCTGTCGGACAGTGTGCCACGGGACAGGTTGAGATGTTGCGCGTGTCTTCCTGTCTGGCCGTCTCCAGCAGTGCTGCTCAGGTCGCTGTCCGCACCCAGTGTTTCACCTGAGCTGTTACTCACCTATAGATCCAAAGTCAGAGATCAGCAATAGTACAGCAAACAAGAGAGATTGTATGACTTCTTAAAGGGATAGTTCATAAAAAGTACTATATATATATATCATCTGTATGATTTTTTTATTTCTGTGAAACAAAACAAATTAAAACTTATTTTTTTTACACTACTGTTCCAATGTTTTGGGTTGGGTTTTTTTTTTGGTTTTTTTTTTTTTAAAGTCTCGTACACTCACCAAGGTTGCATTTATTTGATCAAGAAAGAAGAAAAATAAAAACAGTAATAGTGAAAAATTATTACAATTTAGAATAACTTTTCTATTTTAATGGGATAGTTCACTTTAAAACTTAGTTCAATTTGAAAAACTTTAGTTCAATTTGAAACTTGAGGGTGAGTATATGATGACATAATTTTAATTTTAAAGTGAACTATCCCTTTAATGTATTTAAAAATGTATCCTGTGATGGCAAAGCTGAATTTTCAGCATCATTAGGCTACTCAAGTCTTCAGTGTCACACAATCTTTCAGAAATCATTCTAATATTCTAATATGAAAATAGTTGTTCTGCTTAATATTTTTGTGGAAACCATGACAATGTTTTTCAGGATTCTATGATTAAAAAAAGATAGTTCAAAAGAACAGCATTTTTTTGATACCAAAATCTTTAGTAACATTATACATGTTTTTACATGTCACTTTTGATCAATTTAATGCATCGTTTCTGAATGAAAGTATAAGAAAAAAATTACTGACCCGATATTTTTGAATGGTAGTGTATAAAATGTATTCCATGTATTTTGCTATTTAAGCTGAGTGTGACAAACAGACTGAAACCTACATAATTTATTAACAGATATTAGTATAACATTCAGAACACTTGGAATAGAGTGTAAGAGTCATGTTGACTACTTTTATAGTCAGTGAGATCATTCTGCATAAAATCTCATTTTGGGGTCTACAACAGAAAGAAAATCACCAAAGGTTGTAATGAATAGGGGGGTTGGGGCACTAAGAGAAATTAACAAACTTGTATATAATGCAAGAAAGAAAGAAAGAAATAAGACTGTAAAAGCAGTAAGAGAACTGTCAGTGGAATGTACAGAAGTGAATGAAAGGGAAAGGGTGGCAGCGTCTCAGTATTGGCCGTGCCCTACCACTGTGCTAGCCTCTGAGTCCTGACTGTTGCTTCTCGTCAGAGCAGGAGGCTCGGAGCTCGCCAGGGACTCTGTGTCACTCTTCTGGAGAAGGGATAAGCATGAAGAACGTGGATGAAATAGTATGCATAGCTATATTTCCAGGCATTCAACTTCAAAATAAAATAAAATAAATTGTGATATTAGGTTAACACCAACCTGTGAGCCAGACGTCACACTGAGGCCACTGTCAGCACTGATCTGTGATTTCTTTTCATCAGTGTCTCCACCTTCTAGACGCTGTTTTGCTCCTTCGGCCCCTGTAGAAAACATACAATCAGCTCTTCCATCCATTAACTCTCTGCTCTGCATTCTGGGACGTCACATGACTAACAGTGAGCTGAAGCCATCTCTGTTCTACAGAGCGACATGAAAGTTATCGGTTTCACCGTGGGGAATAATGCTATTTCAGCCGGCTGCCACTCATTAGACTATGCGGAGCAGACAGACAGAAACAAACAAATAATGCTTGGGGTCATATTGGGGAAACTCACAGAAGCACATCAGCTGACAGTGGGCCAGATTCAGTTCACACACAGTAATGCTAGACAAAAGCAGTCACACATGCAGGCAAACACAGTCAACTAATCGAACAGGAGGAAGCTTCAGATGCTATTAGCACACTCACTGCTTCTTAAATGAAGAAACCTATATTGTGCTTCAAAACCCCAACTTGGTTACAACTGATTACGCTGTACAAGGCATCAAGACCAAAAAAAAAAAAAACACTTAAGCTGTACTCCAAATCTTCCACTGTAAAATTAGCCAAGTGAAACAGAATGCATGTGAACTTTGAAACTCTTTTAATACTCGACTGAAACAAGTAACTGAAATCTGGCCTGATTGTAGTTTATCTCACATCTCATAGTTGCATCAAAATATAGTAAGTATAAGTAAAATGAGGTGGAAAACCAAAGACAATGTATGCCTGTGTTCAGTGACAATCATTGAGAACTGTAAAAAAAAAATTATACAAATGCTTCATATCTATATACCGGTATTCTCAATAATAACCTGATTATTATTTATTTATACCACCTGATAAGAATTAAAAATAAAATAAATGTAGTAACTAAAAAAAAATCTAAGTACATGTGAGATAAATCTACTTAATCATGGTCGAAAAATATGAATGCTTTAAAGAAATGACAAGTTGCCAAGTAAAACAGAGAAAACCAGTCAAGAGTAGGAATGGGCATGAGTACTCGAGTACTGGGAAGTGATAGCATTGATTAATAATGATTATTTTGTGATTGGTTAAAACAGAATATCAGCTGGTACTTTGCAGTCCGATTGCTTTGATTGGAAGGCACTTATACACAGAGTCTTGACTTTCAGTTCGCGTGAGCAACGGCGCTTAGAACACTGTGTATACACAGGAACGCATTCTAGCCCAGGGGTCAAGAACTGTTTTAAACTAGTAAAAATAAAATAAAATTACTCAAATCATAAGACGTATGTGAGACGTTTAAAAAAAACCCCACTGAGACGCGATATAAATGCAAAAAATACTTTCTGACACAAGTACTCAATATGTGTCAAGTACTCAAGCAGTCAAATGAACTAAAATGCACATCCCTAGTCAAGAGTCAGATTTGCACACTTAGAAATATTGGCCCAAATATTGATTCCATTTCAATATGTACAGGGCTTATTTTATACCTCAAAATTGACTTTGGATGGATCACCATTTTAACTTTGCATCTATATACCCATGTACAGTATATATACCTTCCTTGACAAAATGTTTGGGCCACATGTCTAAACAGGCTTTTTGAGAAGATGTTGAGTATTTGGGGGCAGATTCTGTTTCTACCCACGATAGAAAGTGGTTTAAGGGAAGAGGACTGGTGCAGGTAGAAGGACAGAGTCCCTGTTTTGCAGTTCTGCAAAGGAAAGTCTAATTGGGTGCTTAGGGAAGTGATCTTACTCTGTTCTTTTTCCAAAGCTTTTTGCTTTCTGTTATCCTGGTGCTTGCTCCACAATTCTACCCAAGATGCATTGCAAGCAAGGAGAGAAAGACAGAGAGAGAATCAGAGAGCCGGTTGAATTGTCAGATATGGAGGATGAGCTGTTTTTAAGAGAAAAATCATAATAAAAAAAACAATAAATAAAACTGATCAAGTGCAAAGTCTCATTTTCCAAAATGTAAGGATGTTTTGCAATGTTCACGTAGCCATATGCAATCTAAATGAAGGATCTGATGTCATGTAAAACCCTTCAATCATTTAAATCTAGTGGGGTCCCATTACAAAACATCCTGAGCTCTGCAACCCTGTTCCTGAAGAGCCAAAACGATGGATTTCACACAAAATCAGCCTCATGCCTTGGCTTTCTTTCCCCATTCTTGTCATCCATAATGGGCAATGGCTCTCCAAGGTGAGGGTGGATGGTCTGGGAGGTGCAAAAGGCGTGAGATGAGAACGACAAATCAGCCTCACAGCTGGTGAGTGAAATGAGGTGTAGCAAAAGCAGGGCGTGCAGTCTCAAAGACATTCCGTAGAATTGCAGGTGCATTATTACCGAAGGACAGACAAGGCAAGGTAATGAGGGTTGGGGTTTGGAGAGGGGGTGGTGGACGATCCCCTGTACACAGACCCAGATATGACCGCCAATCAGAGGCCTGGGCCTAAAAATCCATAAGCCACTCCAGGTGTTTCAAATGGAAGCAGGTGTCTGCGGTTAGCTTTAGGGATCATCATAGGACTGTTAACAGGGGAAACAACAGCTCAGGACCCTTTTATAGAGAGTAGTGGTACAGTCCAAGACCTTCACCGTCCCACTATTTCACTCTCGGCTACATAGAGTCTTTCACTAACATGCATCTAATGGATTTAAGGTGAGTCGGGACTGGCAAACAGGATTTGAAAAAACACACGTTGAACATTCCGGAAGTTGTTTACATAAATTAGGTTCATGTGCATCACAATATTCCAGTAATGTGTCTACACCAACCAATGCCCCCTTAAAATATTTGTTGGCTCCAAAAGCTACAGAACTGCAGACGTTGTCAATGTTTTTGAAAGGATCACTCATACTATAATGTATGAGTTCACTCAAAAAATGAAATTCTGTCATTATTTACTTACCCTCAAGTCGTTGCAAATCTGTGTGACTTTATTTCTTACGTAGAACAAAAAAGTAGATAGTCTAAATAAGTCTTAATGTTTTTTTTTTAGTCCATACATTAAAGGTCAATGGGGTCTATATTTAGGACACCACTGACTTTTAAAATATATATTTTTTTGTTCTGCAGAAGAAAGAAAGTCATACAGGTTTGGAATGGCATGAGGATGAGTAAATGCCGACAGAATTAAACTTTTCAGGTGAGGGAACACTTGAGCCATTGTGGTTCTTAAGTTTTGGCACAAAGTCAGTGTAGACCGTTAATGAAATAGAGGAAGCGGCCCTAAGGGACACGTGGCCCCCAGAGAGCTCAGGGAACATAACAAGCAGCGAGAAGGGGGGGCATGCAATGAGGACTGCTGTTTACACACCAATGGAGGCAATAAAATTCTCTTCGTTCAGACTCCGTGTATCAAACTGCCGTGGCGATTTCTCAGAGGAGGGTGGTGGCAATTGTATACGGGGTACCAGGAGCACGCCTGCCGCCCTGGCGCTCTCCATTCGGCCCGATGGGCTCTCCTTACTGCCTGGGCTGTTCATCCCCTCTGTGGGGCTCCGTTTCCGCTTGTCTAGGTCTGTGAGCCACAAGCGGGCACAGAGGAAATAGAGCAGGGAAATAGAAAGAAGAGGAAATAGCAAAGACACATGGAGACAAAGGGATAGAAATAAAATTTAGAGGTGGTTACATGTGATTTCTCTATATGGAAAAAAGGCGGAAACCCAAGATTATGTAAATAGCTTATAGAGTGACTGACACCAAGCTGCACATGGCTGTGAAGAAGAGGAACAAGAACCTTCTAGAAAGTGGAAAATCTTTGTGTTGGTATATATCTATTGGTCTGACTGAAGGCAGAAACCACATTTAATGCTAAACATTACGATTTTTTTCTTAATTTGGACATTCAAATGAAGGTTACCTTTGGTTTGGTAGTGGGTGCGCGCTATCTCTAGCAGACTGAAGACGCTGGCCATGCCTCCCAGGCCAGCATTAGTGTAAGAGTGCTCCAAACTGGACACTGTGCACTTCAATAGATCCAACATGCCTTTGTACACTTTCCTGTTTATCTCCTATACGTATAGGCACACAAAAATATATAATAAACAAAACAAACAAGTAAAAAATGCTTGCTTTAGCTCAGCATCAACTCGTTTCTAACTCACCACATCTCTTATAACTTCCTGCTGAGCGTCTTCCTCTGATTGGACCGCACGGTTGAGTTTACTCAGTACAAAGACGCGCAGCTGTTCGTTCTCTAGCAGGCGGCGTACCTTCTTCATGTTGAGCCAGCCCACACCCTGCCCATCGAGCACGCTCTGGACCACCTCCTTAAGAAACTGCTGGTTCTCACTGCACAGAATAAAAGACCAGGTTTAATGGAGCAAGAGCCTTTCTATTCATCAAAGAATCCTGAAAAAACATTTATCATAATTACCACCTACCATAAGTATGGTAGCACTACTCTTACAAGTTCTTTTTTATTTGGATTAATCACTCTGCTTGTGTTTGTCTAATTTGCAAGATGTTTTGGATAATAGTGCATAAATGAAGAAATATGCAGTACCTGGTATTGTTGGCTCTGCCCTGAGGAGATGGAGACTCTCTCTTGACGGTGGGGCTGTGCTTAATAACAGAGGATTTCTGATCTACCAGCGCTCTGGGAGCTCGTGCCCCTAAAACAGAACATTCACTTTGTCAGACTGGACATAGACCTTATTTGTATTTATGCCTGTCACATGGAACCTGCTTCCATGTGTCAATACCCACACACACCCACACACCCCCACACACACCCACCCCCACACCCACACACACACCCCCACCCCCCCACACACACACACACACACACCCACCCACACACACACACACACACACACACACACACACACACACACACACACACACACACAAAAGAGAGAATTCATTTGAAATCTTTAGGTAAAAATTCACGTCACTTGAAAACACACATCTAATCACCACAGCAGAAACACAATGACTACAGCATTTAGACACACAATGCAGTCTAAGGCCCCTACACAGATGTTTTAATCTTGTGTCTGGTAATAGTATAGAATCAACAGAAGTAAAGGACAAAACACACACACACAGCTTTTAACTTATAACTTGCATATTTTCCTTTGCGCCTCAGTATTTTGGACACTGCAGTATGGGGGTTATTACATGACTAATGACGCAAACGTTGACAGCGGGCGACTCAAGGACTGGAGCAGTAAGGAGAGCTACAGTACAGGAACAATGACGCTGGTTGGTGCAAACACACACATACAGGCAAAGGACAGAGTGAGAAAAATGAGTGGAAGAATGTATGAGTGAGAAACAGACTGGATGGCAACAAGAAACAACACAACAAAAATAATGAAATAAGCCCTCTCAGTTTAGAAGAACATACAACACACACTTCCTGTAGCTGTGAGTGTACGTCAACAGCACATACACTAACACACACAAAACAATTCAGTGTGTGTGTCTATCCAGCCTCTGTGCATAGATCTGAAGATTCACATGCATTCACAGCCAGTGCATTGATGGCTTGTGCTACATACAAGGGCATTAACAGACGGCAATGTTCACACACATTTCACACTGCGTGGCAGATTACATGTTAGATTGGGCCAGGAAATATTTTTAGACAAGACTTACATGCCACACAATGAAGTCTGAATAACTATATGCTATAACAAACTTGCCAAAGAGGCATTTTGAAACAATTTATAGGAGTAGAACCAAATGCATGAATTATGTATTGAAGCCTGCTAGAAGGATCAGTCGTTTAAATCCGAGAATATCATTGTTGTCATTTAATGAGATAAACTATCTAAGCCGAATATCCAGTGGACAGCTAATCATTCACATGTCTCAGTGCACTGTGGCTCTACTGTGATAAGATGCATTACACCTCATAATATACCATATAAATAGTATAAGTCCTTTATGTAAATTCTACTGTTCAAAAGTTTGAGGCCAGCAAGGATGCATTGAATTAATCAAATGTAACCGTAAAACACATTTATATGTCTTTCTTTCTTTCTACTCATCAAAATATCCTGAAAATGTCAAACAGTTTCCACAAAAATAATAATCTGCACAAGTGTTTTTTAACAATGATAATAAAAAAATATTTGAGTTTCCTGAATGATTTCTGAAAGATCTAAAATTAAGATTTCTGAAGGAATTTAATCTTTGCCATAACAGGAATGAATTACATTTTAACAAATAAATTAAAAAAGAAACCAATAACTCTAAATTGTAATAATTTGTTTTTTTTTTTATTTTAAAAATAAATATTTGACTTTTAAAAAATATATTTGACACTTTAAAACACTTTATTTTAGTGTCCTTGTTACATTTTACATGTAGTTTCTACAGTAATTACTATACATTCTGCATAATTACATGCAACTAACCCTAAACCAAACCTAATCCAAACCCTAGTAAGTAAATGTAGTTAATTAATATTACTCAGTATTTAAATGTGTAATTACACTGTAACAAGGACACCTTGAGATAAACTAACCATTTTTGTAATAAGCTGTAATATTAAATTGTAATCTTATAGTAATTATTACTAACTTGCAATAAGTTACCGGTACTCTAAATTGTAATATTTCACAATATTACTATATTTACATATACTGTATTTTTGGTGAGCATACGAGACTTACAAACCCCAAACAGTCAATAGGTTATTATCGTGCAATAAACACCAGTTAAATGCACATTCTTTCATAAAATCAGCACATTCATTTTCAAATAAATAAAATACGGTCAAAGTAGCCATTTCCTGCTTATTCTGCATAGATTAGAGCTCTGCACATTCTGGACATTCCCTCAACAAACATCATGAGATACTTTTTAAGCAGTATCACAGCAGTATTGTGAATACTTTTTGGCTTTTCCTTCACTATCTGGTCATATACTGTATATATGATCCTATAGTCTGATCCCAAGTCTCACAGACATCATCAATCTCTCTATATGACATAACAGCAGTCCTATTCTACAGGCCCAGTCCACCAACAGAAGACATGATGCATGTGAACAAACGGTTACAATGGGACTGACATCCAACAAAAGGTGACAGTCGAAGGTGAGGAAGCAATGGTGGAACAGGATGCTGGGAGATGTAGCTGACTGGCTTTGGAGAAGCATGCAGCTCACGCAGCAAAGGGCAGAACCCACCTTCTCCGCTCCCCGGGCCGATCTCTGTTACAATCTCCATAAGAGAATTTAGCCCAAATACTGGACACAGAAGCCAGAATTAGTGCAGGGGGTCAAAGAGGGGACAGAGAACAAAACCGGCCCAGACAGAACCAGTCCAAACATCAACCCACAACCACAAGCGTCGAACACATGTACATATAACAACAGAGAAAACCAGCAGAGAGCATGGAATATGAAAGAGAGAGAGAGAGAGAGAGAGAGAGAGAGAGAGAGAGAGAGAGAGAGAGAAATAAGAGAAAGGCAGAATTCAGAAAAAGTATTTTAGTTGAGCATTCCAGACTTACATTTAGTCAGAATATCTTGTGATTTGGAAGGTCTTGATTAACTATGATTACATTAATGACAGAATGAAGCAGTTCTACAAAACTCCATTCATAAAACGAGCAAAAACTACTGGATATAATAAACAGAATTATTAATATTAGAATGTTTCAGCCATAAATAATGGCTTAGTGCTTTTAAAAAGATGTAACGCGTGATTAATTTCATAATTAAATTTTTTTAAGTCGGCATGCAATGAAAATCTAATTTGTAAATGCATATTCTAAATATTACAATGAATAAATCATGTTTGCCTATGTTTCGTTTTTCCCTTTTTTTGACCTCATCATGTTTAATCAGAAATGTCATAACCTGATCTTTCTGTGAAAACAACTTCTCTCTAATCATTTAGTCCACTTAAACCCCTCCCCTCCACAATAAACCGCAAGCTTGCATTCATCAAGTGCAATGTCCATACCTCCAAAAAGTTGAAGGAAAAAAGGCCAAGAGCACATTCTTCAAATTGACACGGTGTAACTGCTAGAGAGATTGTTTGTTCAATAGAGACACCAGAGATGGCCATTTGTTGTTCCTCTGTTTTGACAGTGAACAGGAGTATGTTTGTGTTCACTGAACATTAAAAGAAAAAGAATCATTACCAGTCGACGTGCTAGCTGGAATGCAGTGTGGTTTCGTCTCCTGCAGTGCTCTATGGGTTTTCTCCTGTACCCGGCTCTAAAAGCAGCATTGCTATTCTCTGCTTAAAGCTGCACAATTTCTGTGCATACAAGCTACAATCCTTGACATATCATCGATTTATTTTAAAACCCCACAACCACCAGAGTTCAAAGTCTCCTTTACTGAGACTTTGGTGGAAATTCACCATCCAAGTTTAATGGAAACTACATTTCAGTTCTGAACCTGATCAGAGCTTGAAATGTACTGAGTGACTGCACTTCTCCCATTGTGGTTTTGTTATCTTCAATTCACCCAGGGAGCTCAGGTGGAATTGAAATGGAACAGACCTCAACTCTGTTTCCAATTGTGGTGACACACATATAAAGGAAAGATCACTTCAAAAACACACCGCACACAACACAAAGAGCAGTCAAAAATTATCATTCCGATGCTACAGAAAAATCTTTTCTGTATAGAAAAGTTTTTTTTTTTTAATTGGAACCATGAGCTGGCTGTTGTCTACTAAAAAGTGTGCCACCATTCAAATGTTCATTACTAACAATCACAGAGTAGGAAAGGAGGAAAGGAATAGCGGATATATGTGAGCACATATATATCCCCCATCTTAGAGGTTCCAAACTGCTGTCCTATGAGATTTTATTTTCCAACCCTGAAATAGCAGACATTATCAGATCATGACAAGTGCGGTTTGGTGTTTAGTTCAGATTCAAGGGTGTAAAAGGAAGCATCAAGGACAGGAGTTAGAAACCAATGCAAGTCTGTCAGTCAGGTTCAGAGTGAGAAAAGTGGGCAGAGTTTCTCGTTCTCTCAGGACTCATAGGGTCTATATTACTAAAAACAGCAATTTGTTTTCTCATTAGGGCAAACTACAGATATGAAACATACCAGGACTTTCGGGACTGTCATCACCATCGTCTGAGCAACACAAACATCATCCAAAATAATAAACAAACAGAAAATAGTCAACAATAACAACAACGTCAATAAAAAAGAATCTTGGTTGCTAGCTTAGAAAGTGACTATATGTCTAGGCTGGCTAGGGCTGGAACGACGCGTCAACGTAATTGATTACGTGAATTGGTCGATTTGCGTGGAATGCGACGATTTGTTGCGCTGTTTACGTTCCTCAATGATAGGAGCTGCTACTCTGGACATGCTGAAAATCAGCACGTTTTTACAAAAATATCTAAAGTGAGGGAATTTTTTTTAACAGAGACCAAATAAAATCTGTAAAATTGAAATGGTAAACCACAGCAGCACAACTTCTATGCAGGAGCATCTGAAAAGAAAACATCCTGGGGCTCTCCTACCTCAAAACAACGAGAAGAAAGCGTAAGTGTTTGGATAACACAGCACTAGAATAGGGCTGTCGGTCCCATATTTTCTGCTTTATGCGGCTGCGTTCACACAGCATTCAGTTTTATACAATTAGTGCGAGACGCTCAAATGTAGCCTACTCTCTGCAACCGGTTACAATGCATTTATCGCATTGTTGTTTATTTAAAATATGTAATGGATGAACTCGCGCCTCGATTGGACTTGTTTAATTTATTAACATGCTGTCAATCGTTATAAAACTTGACGGTTTTATGGACACGGCCATACTTGTTACTGGCGCTATGGTTACCGCTACGGTAACCATCGCGCCGCAATAGCTAGAAGCTCTCTAACGTTCCTCTGGATGCAATAGAGCAGCCATTGCAAATCCATTTGTCCATCATATGAGAAGTATCACAAGTGCTTGGAGTACGTCGTAAATGTTGCGTCGCGTAGACAACATCACTTAAAATTTTCCTAATGTTGTCGAGGCGAATCGCGTCCAGTGTAGAATGCGGTTGTGACTTCAGCGGTTTGATCAAACAGCTAAATAAACATATTCAAGCAGCTCCTTTAATCTCCTGAATGAACAAAACATTTCAGGATTCACACTTTGTAAGCAATTGCTGCAGTAAATTCCAAAAAAGTGACCGTGAACGCAGCCATAGTAAACACCTTTCCTAATTAGGCCTAAACCTTATCTTTTGTCACTAATAGTACCATTAGGTAAATCAATAGATTGATCGATTGAAAAATAATCGTTAGTTCCAGCCCTAGTCTACTCCACCCTAGTCTATTTTCCCCTTATTCCATTTCGGAGCAAAGAGGAGGCATGATACTCGTCACTTTCAGGGCAGCAACATTGGATAACACTTGGGTTGGGGAAAAGAAATCGGGTAACATTCCCACAAACCTTGATCTGTGTCCTCTGTTAAATCAAAATTAAAATATTCTTTAAATGAAATACATAAAACAAATTATAAAGGAAGAAGAGAACAGAAGTGGAAAAATGAAAACTAGACAACTTAAGTAAATAAGTATTCCTTACTTTTTAACAGCTGAGGTTGGAGTCTTTGTATAACTAATGCCTGTACTAAACAGACTTATTTCTTTCTACTATGATTTTTAGTAATGAATTATTATTGTCTAATTCTACAACTACTTTGACATGTACTTATTTGACCCTTATTTGACTCATAAATTACTTTAGAGGAGTTAATATACAAGTTCAGACTAATTGGAGTGATTCAAGCATTAGTTACACTGCCATTAGAAAAGACATTAGAAAAGACAAAAGGGTTTGGAGAGAAGGAGAGGAAGAATATAACTCGACTAGACTGGAGGAATGAGACAGGGCGAGCATATGGGTGGATGAACGGGAAGGTCACATGGAGAGATCCGAGGGGATGTGTGTACCTTTGAGGCTGGGGAACGGTGTGTTCTTCTCTCGCGCTTTATTAGGCAGAGCCAGACTGGAGAGACTGAAACTGGTGCCGTGGTTTTTATACAGGTTACCTGCACATACGCGATTCAGGAGAAATGTACAACAGGGAATTTTGTCCAGTGTCCTAGTTAGTCTCCAGTAAAAGCCAATATGCTACTGAAGATACTCTTATTTATAAATATTAATACACATTACTGTTCAAAGGTTAGGGATCGGTAAGATGTTTTCATGTTTATGAAAGAAGGCTCATAAACTAATCAAATCTGCATTTATTTGTATACAGTATATTAATACAACATAACATATCGGTTTTCTATTTGAATATTTTTAAATGTAATTTAGTCCTATGATGACAAAGCTGAATTTTCAGCAGCCATTACTCCAGTCTTCAGTGTCACATGATCCTTCAGTAATCAGGTCATAAAATACTGAAAAAAGTATAAATTTCTTTAACATGATAAAAATCGTACAGATACCACGCTTTTGAACAGTAGGATGCCATGTAACCTTCACATATTTCTCATTAATTTTAACGTTTGTTTAAGTTCTTTTTCGAGACAAAAGTCAAGTCAGAAATTCAAGCAAATATCTTCAAAAAACATTGTGTTCATTTGCGTTTTAAGTATTTTTTGTGTCCAATTTTGCAACGGGAGCATGAGCTAATAAAGAATGAATAGATGTGATGTTAAGCTGGCCACTCACTGGCGAAGGACATGAGTCCCCCGAAGCCATCGTTACTATTGTTGGAGATGGTGGAGTTCGGAGAGCTATTTCTGGAGTCTCCCTCCCCGTCAGATTCACCCGGAAGCTTCAGACTGCTGGGTCTCAATGGACGTGATGGCCTAAACACACACACAATTTAGGACTTTGAGTGCTGGTCTGTGTAACGGAGATATAAATTCTGTGTGTTTGTGTAGGACTATTAACAAAAACATACTTGTTGCCATTAAGATTCTGATTGAATCGTGGTGTGTAACTCTCCTCCTGCTCATCTGCTTCTGCATCTTCTTCTGTAGGGAAGCCATACTGGGGTTCAAAATAGGGGTTATCATACTCGCGCTTCTTATTGCCTGTGTCAACAGGCACCGGATCAGGGCCGGGTCTTGTGAAAGGTGGAGCACCCAATCCTGGGACAGAGTTCTGGATGGGCACACTTGTTGTCACCTCTACAGCAGGTTCCTTCTGCTCCTGCACAAAGAAACACACACACTTTAGGTATCATCACACCATATGAGGCTTTGCGCTAGATTCAGATAACACATGTAGTTTGAGCACTGACATGGTTGACTCCCTGTATGACTGTACTGGGGCTGGAACTGGCCGTGGTGCTGGAGCTGGACCGAAGCGGCTGGCTGTCCGCTGCCTCTAGGGGACCCTCTGGCTCTGGGTCACCGCTCTCCCCCTTAAACTCCTGGAAGTCATGGATCTCTACCTCATTCGCATCTCCCAGCGCAGCATGGGTCAGGGGGTCAACATCTAAAGAGCAAACAGAACAATTATGAGGCTGAACTTCTCAACAGTTCTGAGTTTAATCAAGATTGAGCTCTATAAAGTGATAAATAAGGTAAGAAAAAGAGTCTATGGTTAGGAAAGAGACTAATAATGAAGAAGCTAACTTGGTGTGTCCCCCTGTATGTCCCCTTTGATCATCTCGTTCACAAAATCTCCAAGAGATGAGTAGGAAGAGCTGGAGTCATCATATCCTTCACTGTCACTACCACTGAAACAAATAGTAAACAATAACAAATAAATAAAAAATATTGAACACAAAAATCTATTTATGTAAATATACATTACAGTAAAGTTTGTGTTTGGTATGAGGCTTTGATAGAGGTCTCTTATGTTCAGCAAAGCTGCATTTATTTGATAAAGAAAATAGTAAAAATAGTTATATTATTTATTATTATTATAAATTAAAATAACTATTTTAAAATGTAATTCATGTGATGGCAAAGCTGAATTTTCAGTCTTCAGTGTCACATCTCTCAAAAATCATTCCAATATAATGATTTGCTTCTCAAGTAAAAATAATTATTATCAATGTTGAAAAAAGTTGTGCTGCTTAATAAAAAAAATAAAAAAATGTAAAGATGTTTTTGATGAATAAAAAGTTAAAAAGAACAGCATTTATTTTAAATATAATTACGATAGCCTGTACTGTTATTTTGATCAATTTAAATAAATTTTTTTTACAAGTTCAAACATTCTAACCCCAAACTTTTGAATGGTAGGATTTTTCTTTTCCTGTAAAACTGCTTTGAAACAATATATATTGTGAAAAGCGCTATACAAATAAATGTGAATTGAAATTGAATAGTGTATGTACGTAAATGTAAAAAAGAATCAATAGCACATTTTTGTGAATGTGTATAAAGCTGCAAGTGTATAAAGTTAGTGTGTATTTGGTGTTTTCAACCTGTCATCTGTTGGGTCTGAATCATTGGTTTCATCCTGCAGGGGTCCACTCAATGCCTCTGCCAGACGAGAGTTTCCATCGTACACACGGTAGAATACTGGCTGTAACTGATGGGCGTACCACTTAGGCTTATCGCCTATTAGAGAAGGGTCGTACACATCTGAAATACACACAGATACACTGACTACACACATAGTGGGAAACACATAATGGACTCTGCAGATGTAAGATTGGATTGGATTTTTTTGCAAAGATGAGAATCATCAATCATTTCTAACTTTATGATAAAGACCTGTTACATTTAGAATGGGCAGGTATGAATAAAGCCAGTCATATTTATTTACATTATTTAACATTTACACTGTTTAACATTTGCCACTAGGGGGCAAAGTGTGACAGTCAAATCTGGAGGTCAAAGAAAAGGCAGCTTAAGGATGAAGGATCAGGAATATATGTGTCTCTTACTGTTATGAATCCTTTGGAAAGCCAGGTTGGTGGGGTTGAGAGCCCACTCTCCATAGTACTCCACCGCTTGGGTGTGGGAGAGCTTTTCGGTGAATCCACTCCGCCGTGGCCGAGAGGCTAGGAAAGACGTGGCCTGGAACGCCACCACAGGACGGGGGAAAAGGCGCAGAGTGCGTGTGTGCATCTGGAACCCTTGTAGCACATTTGGAGAGTTGAAGAATCTCACCATCGCCACCCTAATGGCAAGATCAAAATCATGTAAAAGATCAAAATCATGTACACTATGGGGCAGAACAGAACAAATATTTTATGAGCAATTTTTTTGGCTTGTTTTAAATGTATTGTATGCAACAAAAACAATGGGTTTTATTCACTAATAACTGCATTGATTATCTGTATAATACACACAGGAGAAGTTCTCTCCAAAAAAATCTGCTTCACAACGCATGCGCACAAAAATCGTTTTAATATTGATACATTGGGAGTACTATAAATGAGCGACAGCATGCCTACGTTTAGTCATTTACATAAAATGCAGCTAAATCACTTCCTTTTAAGGAGTTTCCGCACAGACACGCTCTCGCCTGACAGAACACGCAGCAAGATCCTCAAGCAATGCCAAGTGTGATGCCCTCAAAGAATTCCATCTTAACATGTTTATATAAGGCCACCAAGGGTATATGATTTTGCGTATGTGTGGTTTCAGTTGTTTGTACATTTTTCATAAATTCAGAATGCATCTTAGCACGAAAGCTATTGATAAATCATAATTTAAATTCAAGCATACAAACAGTGAATGAGACTGACTGTATATGAATATTTGAAATTCTACAAATACATGTTATGCCTGTTAGGAAAAAACTAATTTTCTATATCCATTTGGTACCTCAAATGGCACTAAAATTACACAATAGAAACTCCGGTCAATCCCATCCCGTTAGATAGAGTATACCTTGTGGCAACATCAACTGAGTCCACATCATTGCCGTAGATGAGCGGGTTGAACTCGGTGGAGGAGGGGGAGGCTTTGTCACGGCCAGGGGGCAACAAAGACGACTCCTGTCCATCCTGAAACTTCTCCAGATTCAGTATAGGCTGTGTGTTCAGACTCATGCTAGCCAAAGCCTGTATGGAGGAATTGATGACAGAGCAAGAGAGAGAAAGAGAGGTGGAGGAGGAATATGGAAACAGGAGAGATCAATTTAACAATGAATCCTGACAGGGAAGATTGAAGTAAGAGCACTATCGCCTCAGGCAATCATGCCTCACATTGCAGGCCTACATTAATTAACTTCGGTCTACAAACCTTCTGAATGGCAAAGGTGAAACCAAAGTAAATTTTTTTTATTTAAATAAGATTAGATTAAAGGGAGAGTTCACCCAAAAATTTAAATTCTGTCATCATGTACACACTTCCAAATCCAGTATCTTTTAATATCTATTTAAATTAGGCTGTTATTTACATATGAACACTGATAAACGCACATACATAGAGCACATCAAATATGGTGCTTGAAACATAAAAAACAAACCTCACTGGTTCTTACAGAAGCTCAAATGTGCTTGCATGACACAAGAAAAAAACCTCATTGGTTCTCGCACGTCAAACAAGCGCAATTGAGCTTTGGTTTACCATATTTGGTGAGCTCTATGTATGTGCATTGATCAATGTTTATATGTGAGTAAAAGCCTAAATTAAATCTTTTCATTATATAAAGCGATCGTGTCTCTTCTGAATATTCATATGGATTACTTTTCCAACGTCTTTATGAAACTGAAGCATCAATGTTTTGGTGGAATTGATAATGGAGGGGCAGAAATCTCTCGGATTTCATGGAAAATGTCTTTATATGTGTTTTGAATATAGATGAAAGTCTTTTATGTTTGCAATGACATGAGAGTGAGAACTTTCTGATGACAGAACTTTCATTTTTGAGTGAACTTATTTAAAGTTCTGAAAATGTTACAGAGGGATGAGAGAGAAAGCAATTGCCTGAAACGACTGTACTGCATACAAAATGTAATCAAATAGTCAAAATGTTAGAGGGAAGGGTGCGGTCATCACATAGAGCCATTAACAAAGCACTCTGGGAATTCTGCCATTGCTCACTCAATGCCTCTCAGCTGGCATTCCATCAGACCCTGCGTTTGCCACGCCATTTGACCAAACCAATCGCATCATCTGCTCCTGCTACTTACAATGATTTTTTATTTGTTTGTTTTTGCTTTGGGTTAATGAGCATAATGTAAGTGAGAAGTTGCATTGGAACATGCTCAAGCCAAACATAGTGCTATGAGAAACAGGGGCTTCTGTATCAGACCTTCATCACACAGAGAGAAGTGGAGGAAGAGTGCAGAGAGTTAGAGGCTATGGAGGCAAACACAGTCACAAGTGTGTGAGTTTCTGAGTGTGTTTATTCAAAGGGTGTGGAATAAAGAAGTATCTGTATGGCTTCAATATTTGTTAAGGTTACTGAGAGTGTATGCGTATAGGTCTACGAGTATTGATGACAGGGGGGAGAGACAGGAGTTATTTTTCCGTGCACATTCAAAATGCAAAGATTTGTGAACCTTGGAATCGGAGGCGAAGATCTGCTTTTGGGTGATCACAGTCAACCTTACCAGACACTGAAGGACACAAGAAAACATGGAGGCAATGTCACATGACTACCTGTCACTGAGAAAGTTTAGGAAATCATGTGACCAAAAGTGAGCGGAGACAATTCAAGGAAGGAGAAAAAACACAAGAGAGACAAATAGAGAAAAATTGAAGACAAAACACACCATTAACTGGACACTATGAGTGTACACAGAAAGAAAGAAAAACACCAATACGAAGAAAACCAGTGGGTTATGAGGTGGAAAGGGAAGCAGATCTCAAACAAACTTGTCAATGGAGAATGTGTACAGAACTTACACCATGTGCTAATCAAGATAAAATGGCATTCTCAACCTATTTTACTTTTACTTCATTAATGTGATGAAGGTTTTTTTTTTAGGAGTGAAACAGGATTTTCAAATGAACAAAAAGCAAAACAGGACACTCTTTATGGTGATGTCACCCCAAGTGAAGAGAGTGAATTTTGATTTAATGTTGATGTTAAGGATGTTACAGAAAAATGTCCCTAAAATCTGAAGAGTGAGTGAGAAATAGAACCATGTTCCATGTTGGCTCATGGAGTTCTTGAACCACTGTGTGTCTCTTTTTTTTTTTGATATGACAGGGCACTACTGTACGTCTCTAAACCACTGAAAAAAAATGACCTTCAATCTAAATCAGGTTTTAAAACCATCATGATCTGAAAATGAGGACCTGATTAATGGTGATTCATAATGGCGAATGAAGAGCCATGACTCACGATCTG
This sequence comes from Phoxinus phoxinus, assembly GCF_949152265.1. NCBI lineage: Eukaryota > Metazoa > Chordata > Actinopteri > Cypriniformes > Leuciscidae > Phoxinus > Phoxinus phoxinus. The sequence goes on along the minus strand of NC_136877.1, from coordinate 33,329,959 downwards.
TGAGAGGCAACTGATGATTCAGTGTATTGACTATTTTGGCTTGAGATATTACAATGACAGCATGATAATTATGTTTGATGCAAGATAAAGCAAAATTGTAAATCAATTTGGCTGAGAAATTCTGCTGCAGAATAACAAACACAAAGACAACAGATTGTGGTCAAATTAAATGCGTCTCTATTAAAGAGACATGAGGAAGGACAGAGTTTGTCAGTGTATCACAATGATCGAAACAGTGAAATGTTAACGGGGTTTGATTAAGCTCAGAGGTGCCCAGAATCAGGTCAGAAGCTCTAGATAAGGGTCTATGTGGGATTGTAAAGGGTTAAGCGAGAGAACTAGAACCATTATCGAGTCTATAGATGGGGAAACTCAAAACTTATTACCTCCAAGAGCTGGAACAAAAAAGGGGGAGAATATACAGTCATTACAATACATAAGTGATCAAATAAAAGATGAATTGGTAAACAAACTTTAGTAACATCAGAAAATGTCACATTTTATCTGCAATTGGCTTCAAATGATAATTTAAAAATATCTGTGCATTGTCAGCCTTCTCTTTGGTTTTAATGCACTATTATAATTAGTCATGTTTACAGCAGCTGCTAGATGACAGTATAATTACTATGCATTGCTTCTAGAATCTAGTTAGTGTGCACTTCAGATTCACAGTTAATGGTAGGGCTCCTTAGATAGATGAGAACATCTGGTTCATTTACCTGCTTCAAGTGTTTCTTCAGCTCAGAGGCCTCGGGTTCAGGAAGGGGAGGGAGCAATTCTGCATTGCTTGGAGCAATGACCTACAGGGATAAAGATATACAACCCACATAAGACCGCTATATACACAATTTACAACATGTTAGAATCCGCAAACCCCTGTCTGGGTAGGTCCAGATCATATAAATAGTCAATATACCTTGTTGCAGTCCAGATCCACTAACCAAACGTCATCTGGCATCCTAAAATCAGTCTTGTACAGGAAGAAACTGGCAGGTACACCAATGACATACGGAGTGGGCGCTAGCAGGAGCTAGAAAAAAAAGAGATGTGTTCGACAGATATAAGGAGAGCTTCATTGTTTATACACCAACTGCACAAAAAAGATGTCATGTTACCTGTTCTGCGGAGGCCATGCAGGTGGGTAACAGTGGAATGACAGGAAACATGTACTCAAGGGGGTAAATCATTGCAACAAACGCCATGACGCTCATTGAGAGGGCGTTATAATCTCGGGACTGCAGTACCACCTACAGACAACAGAGGGTGAGAGATAGTCCCCTTGTCACTATCAGTGTGACCCACATAAACAAAATTAAGACTACGTAGATTCGCATGAAACAGCAGATCTACAGACAACCATTAACCTAATCCATGACATGGCAATAGTGTACATTTTAAAAGCTGTATTTTATAAATGTTGTTGCTCTCAAGTGTCAGCCTGTCCAATACTCTTGGTGAACACAGCATAAAAGATTTTTAAAAAATGTACATCAGTACCTCTCACTATGCATGCACGACTATCATATTAAACACAAAACTTAAAGGATATTTGTTACGAGTTTAAAATAGCAATGCACTATGAAAATTCAGGTCAATACCGCAAGTCTAATCATACTAATTTTGTGTTAAAATAAAATGAATGAAAATAGATTTTACCTGCTACAAATTCATTTATATTGATTATTATATATATATATATGCCAGTATTGTATCGATCAGTGGTTCCCAAACTGGCGTGTACCCGGAGCCATTTAAGATCCTTTTGCGGTACGCAAAACCCTCTCTTCCACTTAGACTGCAGTCACACCTTTTCCATTAAGAGACAATTTTTGCCCCCTTAAAAGTACAGTATGCAATTTCTCAAAATCATTGTTGAACACTGTTGATATTTAAAATCAACCCAAACAAACACACAACCCTTCCTTCATTGCTCTGTCCCCAAAATGCACACGAATAATAAAGCGAAGATGGCAAACAAACCACAAGGAAGCAAACAAATTAACATACCGCACAAGAGTATATACAAGAGTTTATTGTAAGTCGCTATGATTCTTTACTCTTTTGTCATTTCTCTCTCAGCCATCTCTGTTTCTAAAATCTTTCTTCAAATCTTCTACTTGCTCAACTCAGCTCACTCTCTCTCCCATCATGAGTGGATACGCCCCCTACAGCTGATTGGCTACAAGTGCGTTGAGGTGCTTTAAAAAAAAAAAAAAAACTTAAAATTAAATTTCCAGTGCATTGTTACCTTTACAAATAACTTTATAAAATAAAGACCGTTTTAAAATAAAAAAAAAATTTAATAGAGAGATATGCAATGATGGTAAAAACAAAGCGATACATTTAAATATTACCGGTAAACTTAAACCACCAGTAAGAGGCGCAAGTTACTGTCTAAATGAGTAAGTCATCATCGAGTCATTCATTCATTCAGTAACGAAGCAAGTGGCTGTATTTATAAATGGGTCAATGAACCATTGACTCTCACGATTCGTTCAAAGCCGCTGATTCGTTCACAAAACACCGCTGTTTGTTTCAGTTCTGCTGTGGCTTTCGCTGCCTGTTTAAAATGTACATAACTTATTATTACCCTTCTGTTTGTTGAACTGCTGTATAAAATCAATGTCACATTTGCAATCGTGTGGATATTCAGAAAAAAATTGCATTCTGCTCATAATATACTATCAACAATAAAAACAAGAACTCACACAGGGTATGTTTTTGCATTGAAGAGAGTTTGAGTCTTAAATGTATCTCTATGCACAGTCTGTCTCTATATTTGTTTCTTATGCTAGTAAGTGCTAAACCCCACTTTTACAAAGGCGCCGTGTCGAGAATGGCAGTATTGTAGGATTTGCTAAGGCAGCATACTCTGCATCATATGCGCACTGCATGTGAGGATACAGTCAGTTTTGACAGCAAAAGATGAGGCAATTTGATTGGATGTCATGTATTTGACCCTTTACGGCATTTTGCCTGTTAGAAATACATGCTCGGTTTTAATGTTATTTTAAGGTGGGGGTAGAATTAAATGAATGGCAAAACTCAGCATTTTGTTCGCGTACCTCACATACCGCTAGGTTTGGGAACCACTGGAATATATTAGGATCTGGCTGATAATCATTTTCATGCTATGATAACAAGATATAATATAAATAGTCCATTAGAATTTTATATAAAATTTTATAAAATAAAATATTATTATGTCTAGATAAACTGAAAATGAATTTTGAGTAGTATAATAATATTACATGAATATAAATTTCTTATATTTAAGTGTTATTAAATTACTAGTGCAAAGGTAATCGAAATGTAAAAATAGGGGAAATGAGCATAAACAATTAAATATCCAAAATTGACTGATATCGATATATATATAAAAAAACTAATTTATATCGGCCAATAACTGATAAGGTACTGCTATATGGTGCATGCATTAACTACCATGGTATTTCTGGACCATGGTGGTATAATGTTCTTTGATGCATCTTATAGTTCCATGATAACAGTACACAAATATGGTAATCTATGGGCCTATCCCATCTGATAAGAGTGAAGTTGTGTTCCTCTGGCCATCCATACCTTGTGTTCCAGCAGAATGCAGGCCAGGACCTGCAGACAAGCATCGACTCCCAGCAGCTCCAGGGGCAGATGGAGAGGGAAGTCTACAATGCTGAAGCGGGACGGGTCTGGAAGGGCAAAGGTCAGTCCAGGCTGCAGCTCGTGGGGCAGCACTTCCACGTCAACACGTCGCTGACCGGCGACAGGCACTGGGGAATGCAGGAGCCGATATACCCATGACTCGATCTCCCTCAGGTCCTGTAGCACCTGACTGCCCTTCTCCTTTTCCTCAACGGACAGAGCGCCTGTGAACACACGCCACATTGTGTCCCTGGGGGAGAGAAATACACACATATTTACATTTTTCTATAAGGATCAGGGCTCGGGTTCAAAAGTACAACCAATCATAAGTATGACAAGCTCTCTTCCCCTTTCAGTTATCTTTGTTCATATTGCTGCACGTTTCCAATATCATTCCTTGAATTTTTTTACTTTTAATTGTTGTTCATTAATTGGTTTTCAAACTGTCCAAAACATTAAGGCATTGTCTTGATTCAGTCTAGATTCTGGAGGACAGAAATAGCACAAAAACAGTGGCAGCTGGCATCTACGGTTCAGGATTAAACTACTAGCCTAATCACTTTAAGTAAAATGATGGTACCGCAGTGATCAGGCACAAAGTTCAAAAGCTCGACAAGCTCTAGATAACACCATAACATACAAAGTGTATGTTAACTACACAAACCATGATTCCCAGAAAACTCAAAAAAGTATGCGTTCTTCTCTGAGGTGATTATCTCCAGACTGGAACTCCGGTTGTCAGATGACAGTCAACACAACACAACAGATACATTCACCACAGAGAAGGAAGTACTTGGGTTTTTATAGGTTTTTTGTTTTGTGTTAAGATTGATTATTCAAAAAGGTGAACTTATGGATTTTCCTGGGTAAGCCAAAGTAAACTGCAGCACAAATACAGTCTCGTGTACAAACCAACAACCAAGGTCAACATTTTCAATAAATAACAAATTAAATTTCAATAATTTAATAATACAATTCCAAACCCTATGCATGTTTCTGCATGTCTCCAGAGCACTTGGAATATAGTCACAATGGATCATTCTGCGATCAAGTTTGACTTTGATGAGAACACCAGGATGAGAAAAGAAATTACTTAATTTTCATTTGTGGGTGAATATTTCTTTAAAACCAACTGAGCATTATTGCAATGGCACCCACAAATTATTGCTGACCATGTCCAATCCAGATTTATTAAAATGCGTACAGTGCCCTCCAAAAGTTAAGAAACGCCCCCAGGCAAAGAGAGGTTTGAATAATGTCAGCATGTATCCTTAGGTTTTCTTGCAGAGCCAGGGCCCACTAGACTTCCAAACTTCCAAGGGGGCCACATTATGACTTAAAATTATTAAAATGCATAGTTCTTACTATATTAAAATAATCTAACTCTAATCTAAATCCTAAAACAAACAAAAAAGCAAGATGTAAACAAGACATATTTCAGTTTACATCTTGAATATTGCATTGGGGGCCTTCAAAAAGGTTAAGAACAACTGCATTAAGAGTAACTTGAAATGATCATTGGAGAGCAGCAAATATGATTTTCTTTTTGCTTATAATACTGGTTTTAGTTTGCCAAGGCTTTTCTGGTGCATCATTTATCCCTACATAACACAGTGTCTTCTTTTAAAGATCCAGACAGGCCAGACTATGGTTGTGTGGGCTGAGTGGAGGTACTGCAGTAAGTCATAATTGGTTCATCTGAGAACTCCCACTTCTCACAGCTGCTCTCTGAGAACAGTCAGTGGCCTCAATCTGTCACACAGCCTGTCTCCACCAGCTCCACACACACTCTCTAGCTCTTAACATGTTCTGTTCTCTCACTCTACCCGTCGTTATCTTTTCCCCCTCCACCGTCAATTTGCGGAGTCAAAAACCACTGAGACGTCTTTATTAATCTGTGGTGTAGCTGCATATAGTTAAACTGTTGCATATTAAGACAGGTCTGTTTAGGGACACGAATGCTAATAAATATTGACTCTCTAGCCAACCACAGTTCTGCACTGAAATATGACGCTAATGTAATATCATAATATGCAAAACAGTTGCATATTATACTTATTGCACCTGCACCTTCTGACTAATGAAATTACATAATTTTACTGGCATTCCAATTACTAGATAAGCAACTAAAAAAAAAATTATTATTTTTTTTAAACAGATTCCACTCAAAAAAAGAGCAACAATCTACCCAATTAAGAATTTTAGAGCTGTCCATAAATAAAAACATACACTGCCATTTACACGTTTGGGGGCCAGTAAGATGTTTTTTTTTTTTAATATTTTTGAAAGAAGTCTTTTATCTGTATTTGTTTGATTAAACATACAGTGTAAAACAGTAATATTAGACAGTTACCTCTGATAACAGATCACTCTAAATTGTAATGTGGACAACGTATTTTCAGTAAAGCTGCTATTTTCTGTAAAGCTGCTTTGAAACGATGTGTATTGTGAAAAGCGCTATACAAATAAATATGAATTTTATTGAATATTGTGTAATTTATTCCTGTGATGGCAAATTGGGAATTTTCTTAAAAAATCAGTCTAATATGCTGATATGGTGCTCAAGTAACATTTCATATTATTCTTAATGCTGAAAATACTTAGTTTCAGTCAATCTCATGTTAATCTTGAGTACCTATAGAGTAATAGTGCGTTCTTCATATCTCCAAAAAGTCTTTAGTTTCATCATATTTATAAACTAAAAATACAGCTTTCCGATTCTATCCGGAAAAAGCCGAGGTCCTTGATTCTGGGCGTGGGCGGAGCTATAGAGTCAAGCGGGAGCGCGCGGGAAGGTTTGCTTATTATCGATCGTGGTGCGGTAGGCCATATTACTAATATATATATATATAAATATTAGGGTACATTAAATATTAGTGACATGCAGATACAGCCATACAACCGCACTTGCCGCACTCCTTTGCAGTCCCGGAAATACAAACTGCATCCACTGTTCCAGTAACACTGGGTTCTTTGGGAAGCTGAACAAGGTAAACTTTCCCTCACATCCCAAAACACACTTTTTTGGAGACATTCTTGACATCAACCATTCCTATTTAGCGCTGCTGATGATGATTTCCGGTAGTAGCGCGTCGATGAGCTACAGCTCCTCTGGTCGACGTGTGCATGAACGCGCTTTTCCGAGAGCAATGCTCATATAAGGAGTTCCACTCTGGTCTACGTCATTAGATCTACGATAGAAAAAAACCAGCCGAAACGTGTTGCAACCCGGAAGTATGATTTTCAGCACAGAAATTCTCTGTTATTCGTTCAAAATAACTTTTCAAACTTTGGCCATTATTAGCATGAGAATCCATCTCTTTAACACTGTAAACAACTCTGAATACATGAAACACCATTGTACCCCCCCTTTAATATTTTTGTAGAAACTGAGATGCATTTTTTTTCCCAGGATTTTTTGATGAATAGCCCAAAAGATAAGCATTAGATATGTACTGGCTCTTTTGATCAATCTAATGTGTCCTTGCTAAATAAAAGTTGGGGAAATTTTTTTTTACTGACTCAAATTTTGAGCAAATTTTGTATATTTAGATTAATCGTATATGAAATCTGGACTTTTCCAGGCCTGGACATTACAATTTTAAAATTCACGGATTTCCATAACCGCAGGTTTCCTGTGTTTCATTAATAGAGAACAACAACAGTGAAACTGAGTTGTTTTAATGGTTTAAGTGTGCTGATGAAGTGAAAACTGATTTCTGGTTTGTTGATTAGGCAACTGGACTGGCATATGGTTATTCTCACACAGAGTAGCCCAGTTGAGAACAGTATGACGCATGGTGTGTTTTGTCATTACAAGGTTGAGTCGTGCATACTGAAAGGCTACAAATGTGGGTAAAGCCGAGGTCACTGCAGTACTGAGAGAACTTGATGACACACTCACTGCAAAGTCACTATAGTGGCACATATACACACAGTAAACTCTTGATGGTGTCTGAGTCATTTCTATTTGAAATTTTCACTGTAATGTGACATAAGGCCATGTTTGAGACTGCCAAGTAGGTAGGCATTCTGATTAAAACAATAAATTAGGGTGTACTTAGGCACAACGCAAGAATAAACGAAGCTTTCACCAAGTAATATAGTCCATTAGCCAAACTGTAGGCTGTTTACGATCGTCAAGAGCACGATTATGCGCTGATATTTTCAAAAGCTTTAAGTTTGATTAATTTTTATAAACAAACAGATTCATGTTTTACGTCTGTTTTCATGACTGAGATTAGTCTAAAGGCTGTGACACACAAAGTCGACAGCAATTGAACTAGCGGCGATGTAAGCCTGTGTTGTCGCCTCGCGTCTGCTGTTTCTGGGACAAAAAGCTGTCCCTGAACACACCGCCAACCGACTACTGCCAACCAGCACATACGTTCTGCCTGTAAAGAAATAACGGTCTTATCAGCAGCTCTCTATATTCGTCATTTAAATAGGGAAACTTAAACTAGGACTGCAGATAGGCCTATACAAACCGTAAACAAAGCAGCGCTTGCTTACCATTTTGAACATCAATCATGTTGAACACTTTCTTCATTCCAGGCAGCTAATGTTGATATGAAAGACAGTATTCGCATATTGGAATGCTCAGGTAAGATGACGTAAAATTAGAACAGCCGTCACCTTCTGTCTTGACTTCTTTGCTTGCTTTCATTCCTTTCACTTTTATTCTCATGCACTGACTCTCTCGCTATGCTGAATCGGCCCGAACTGTCATCGACGGGGGCCTGACTACAGCCGATGTGTGGAACACACTGCAAAAACTACCAGACAGACGCTCAGCGACGGCCGTCCGTCAGCTTGGTGTGTCACAACCTTAAACACAGGAGGAATCTGATTCTGTATCATTACTTTTAAGTCTCCATCAAAGGAAAACCACAAAAAACTCATTACACATACAGTGAAGATGGTTATTGGTGCGCCTATTCATTTTAAGGGCCATTCACACTAGGCCACAACTATAATGATAATGTCCAATAATGTTGTGCGTCATTATTGTTACAGCTGTTGTGTGGACTTCCCAATTCTGATATAATTAGAATTATTAAAACTTTATAGTTATTGTCCTGTGTGTACAAGGGTAATGTAAATTGTACAATGTAAATGTAGCATCAGGCAAAAGCTGAAGTCACAGATGCCATTTCCAGTCAGCCATGAATAATTAATTCCAAAAGCGTCCTACTGAGGGTTTCTGAAAACGTGAGTCATGTGATCTTGAATATTCTCTATGACTGGAGTCTTCATCTCATCTCAGATGTTTTTCCATTCATACCTTTATTTGCACCCCCCCCCCCCCCCCAAAAAAAAAAACCCTGAATGCTTAATAAACATTTCAATTTGAAATTTCAACTGAATGAGCAAGAAAAAGATAAAAAACATTCATCTACATGGAATATATGAACTACTTCACTACAGCTGAACACAAGCTGCTGTACTGGTTAAATTATTCTCCACACTTGCAAGCAAATAAAAGGGGTTTGGCAGGACAATTCAACTGCAAACAAATTGAGGCCTGCGAGCGCGACTGTGGCTCATGGTGGATGTGGTTGCTAGGTTACGCAAGAATAGACTTTGCTGAGGAAATCCGAGATAAAAATCCTTCCACTCAATGCTTATTGATCTGTAGCAGAGTGCTATCTTGTCAATTGTTTACCAATAGACACTCAAGTATTTAGTTACCGTTACCACTGTGATATGTGAATGAGATCTTGTTAAAACCACTCCTGTGTGGAGAATAACGCTGCAAGGCTGCTTGCACATTGCACAACCCTTCAGGAGGAAAAAAGCAGCCCCTCTCTCCTTCACACAATCCCAGCCCCTGTCACACCAACACTCATCTTCATACTCCTTCCTCTCACTCGTCCCTCTCTCTGAGTCATAAGGGCTGTCACACATCCTTCCACTTGTGATTTCCTTTTATAAAATCATCCGCACCTTGTTACTCGTCATTCTAATCAGTCACAACACTATACAGGATTTAACAACGTAGAGCCCTTTTTGGCATTCCCAGCATAACGTATTTAAAGAGGTAATAATAATACAACCCAAAAAACGTAGTTCTTTGTTGGATAAAGTGTAATACCAAGATATAAGGACAAGAAGAAACCTTAATGGGTTCTCTCATGTATCACGATAAGTGCCAAAGATGAGAGTTTTGAGAGAAAATGTTTAATTTTCCAATTACATTTTTTAAGCATATATGATACTATAAAATCATATTAAGTAAGTTAGTGTACTCATGTAATTTACTACTATTAAAACAGTAACAAAACCGATAAAGTGTTTCAGATTTCAACCTAGATTTGAGATTCCGATTTCATTTCATCACTAGAATAAATTTTTTTGTGTGAACTCAAAAAGAGTAAATCAAAATGGAGTGCATGCAGATAGTAACAGGATTTGTAAACAGAGAGGCAGAATGTTGCCAGTTGTTGTGTTGTGAGGCAGAGATACCATCTTCTGGCAGAACCACAGTATTTGACACTCACACATCTACTTTAAGATATAGCAAAACATTGCAGTTATTAGGCGTCGCTTCTGTGCTCAAGTATTATCTTGCTGAATCTCAGGGTAAAGTTACATAACTACATAATCCACAGAAAAGAACAAAGAAGGTTGTTCTCACCGCTGTGTGGACTTGGCAGCACCGGGTCTCTGGTTGAGCCGCAGGCTACAGCAGTCCACCATGCGTTTGAGGATGTACAGACACTCTCTGAACGTAGAAAAGAAAGGGTAGTGGCTAATGATGCACAGAGACATTAACGTGCTGTTCCGGTTCTGTGGTGCCAGTCGGCCACTGCGTTTGGCTCGTGGAGACTTTCCAGTGCTGCCCGGCTCGCCTGGCGGCAAAGCCCCGTCTCCTGCAGGGGGCACTGTAGATTCCCCTGGAAGTGTCAATGAAGAGGGGTCAGATTTCTCTGTGGCCTCCACTGCAGAGTCTGTATGAGGGGCCCTTTCTCCTGTATAAAGTCAAATATTAAGGACAAATTATGTAGTGACTGCACCCTTACAGCCATATGTGAGGTTCAAGATGGGTTACAAATGGTTAGTTTTCAAAAACCAGGACACTAATCAGTTGAATTAGGATGATAAAATGGTTACGACTCATATAACTGCTATAACCTCTGACCTTTTCCTTCAGGTCGTGGGCGGTGGTGGCCCTTCTGGAAAGAGCGGTAAAAGTTGAGGCAGATTCCATAGCGGGTGATGCCCGAGTCTTTGTCGGTGAGAGCGAAGACAAAAGACGTGTCGTCGCGGAGGCTGACCCGGCGCTGACGGATGCTCAGGCAGCCCTCGGGCTGGCAGAAGAAGACAACGTCAGGGGGCAGAGGAAAGTCATTGTGGTCCTCCAGCGGATAGCGCCTCAGCAGCTGAGGTGTTTGTGACACACTATCGCTGCTGGGTTGCCTGATTAGGAAAAGGTAAAAAAAACTGTGAGAGACAGGAAGACAGATCTCTGGCTTTTCTCAGCCCCAGTGCTTGCTCTTTTATGCACTTTGTTAAATTGCTATACACTGCCATCTAAATGTTTGGGGTCAGTAAGATTTTTTTTTTTTTTTGGAAAGAAATTAATTTATTTAGCAAGGATGCATTACATTGATCAAAACTCAAAAGTGACAGTAAAGACTTTAAAATTATTACAAAAGATTTCCATTTAAAAACTGTGTTCCTTTGAACTAATTAATCAAAGAATCCTGAAAAACAAATGTATCATGGTTTCCACAAACATAATAAGCAGTACAAACGTTTTCAACATTGATAATAAGAAGAAATGTTTCTTAAACATCAAATCCGCAGAGTGATTTCTGAAGGATCATGACACTGAAGACTGGAGTAATGATGCTGAAAATTTGGCTGTGACATCTCAGGAATAAATTACATTTTTAAATATATATATATATATATATATATATATATATATATATATATATATATATATATATATATATATATTAAAAAAAAAACTAGACCCCAAACATTTAAATGGCAGTGGTACATATATACAGTATATGCATACATAATAAAAATACTTTTACAACAGGCTGGAATAAAGGCTGGAAGTTTGAGAAGGACAGGAGCTTCTCCACAAACATCAAGGCTCCTGATCCATCATATTGTGACCAGCTGTCAAAACTACAGCTGATCACAATAACACACAACCATATTTAAAGGCAGGGTAAGTGATTTGTTGCAGAATTTTTTTTGTTATGCTGGTTGATAACAAAAGTCTCTTCACATCCTGATAGCAATCACTAAGTTAAGTGGTCTAAATTTATTTATATGTACGGTATATATATTGCTTGATCAGATCACATGTCATCATCACGTTTCATGCTACAGTCGTGCTCAAAAGTGTACATACACCTTGCACACACACACACACACACACACACACACACACACACACACACACACACACACACACACACACACACACACACACACACACACACACACACACACACACACGTACACGCACACACACAATTAAGAATCAAGGGTATGCAAACGGGGTAATTTTTTATAAATGCAGATATTTTTTGTCTAGTAATGGACTATATGTAGACATCTTTTATGTAAAATATATTTTTCAGGACAGTACTAGATAAAAAAAATTGCATGCATTTTGTATGATCTCTCTTATTTTTTTTAAAACAATTAACATTTTGCAGATTCTGCAAGGTGTATGTAAACTTTTGAGCACGACTGTATACATTTAGTCATTTAGCAGACGCCTTTGTCCAAAGCGACTTACAAATGAAGACTAAAGCAAGCGAGTCATCGTGAAGAGGCAAAAACAACGCAAGAAGTGCTCAAAATACAAAATTCAGGCATTGCTCAGAGTAGCATAAGCCAGACAAGGGAGGATTAAAGGAAAAGGACATGTTTTGTATTATTTACGGTAGGTTAAGTGCTCAGTGCTCACGAAAGAGATGAGTTTTCAGTTGTCTTTTGAATGTAGAGTTAGATACTGTATGCAGAGTTAGACAGACAGTCATCGAGCACGCAAACTGAAACGGCAGCCACGTTTTACAGTTGCTCCTGAACCAAAACAACGAGCTTATGCTGCGTTCACGCCATAACTACTGTAATCTCTAGAAGATGGAAACCTGTGACGTTATGCTAGGAGCAGTTCGTGACTTGAATTTATGCTTTCAATGGCAACAATATCAATGCCGAAATGAATCGGCAGCAGTCAGATAGTAAAGGTCAGCGCTCTTAAAGCTCTTTAATACATGGTATTTATGTTCATTATTATTGTAATGTTATGTGTGCTTTGAGACATGAGTTCGTTTTAGCACCATCTCTCGTGATGCTTTTGTTTGCTTCCTACTGTTCATGTGTTTTGAGGCAAGGCTTGGCATTGGAGACGCTCTGAAGGGAGGGTGGGATCTTATGCTTTCAAAACTAGCTGGCTATTGCTAATGCTAACCTCTCTGAAAATTGCCAAGCCTACCTTTAACATTAAGCTATTAAATAGTATTTTAAATAGTATTTCTAATTTATGTGTTATGGTGTTATTGTATTGTGCTTGTAGTGGCGGTTTTATGATATTCATTGATCTTTAGTAAAATATAGATGATTCAAAGAATGTCACATGTGTGACTCTCACTTGTTAGTGTGAGAAGATTCTGTTTATGTACCTGGGAAGGCAGAAGGGAGAGACACTCCAGAGAACAGACGAACGAGGACCTCTGACCTAGATGTCAGAAGGCCATTTGATGCAGGGGGGGCTTAGTGACGAATCGAAACTAGTGTTATGGCTTCCTTGTCTATGGAAAACCACTGGATGGAAAACTACTGTGGGAGGAGGGCTCTGAAGAAGAAGACCTTGAATCTTAGATAAAAGCTGGTTCAGTCTGTCTGGGGGTGTGTCACTCTTCTGCACAGGGTAACAGCTGTGTATTAGACTGCTCCTTCTTGCAAGAATAAATACTTTTAATTTTATAATTTGACTCTGAGTCTCCCTTACGCAGTGATGTTTGTTTGATGAATTTTTGCCACAACATGCTATTGTGCTATTTTGTCATTTTACTATTTGTTTAATGTGATGCAGTGGCTGTAAACATTTCCCTCTGGGACAATAAAGTATACCTTAACCATATAACATTAACTGACAGTGTACAGCTGAGGCTGGTCACCTGGAACATACCTGCACAGGCCATGTACTAACAAAACACACAATCAGTTAACCTGTGATTCAATTCTTCTGCAATTTACTTAAGCACCTATAGAAGCATACATAAACACACCCACACACCACTGAACAATCTTCCTTACCTGGCTCCAACTACCACCAGGTAGTCCAGGAGGCGGGGACACGGTTTCTTTTTCTCCATCTCTGTATCAGGAATGTTTCTAAGTCATGGCAACTGTAGCAACGATCAGCTCTCAGGCAGGCAGTCGTTCAATCAGGTGCAGCAGAACTAGGAGTTGGACGATCGAGGAAGGCAGTGTCCAATCATTGCGGTCTGTGGTGTGCTCGAATGGGGTCTGGAGAAGAGTAAGAGCGAACATTATAGAAGTAATCCATCACCCAACAACTGCTCTGCAGTGACACTAAAGCCTTAAGCACTACTGCAAAGCTTAAAGGTGCTTTAAGTCTTTTTTTTTTTTTAATGAATCAGCATTTTCTGACAGTATCACTGAAATAAGTGTACTGAAATATCACAGACTGTCTCTGTACCAGCCCTAGACTTTATAAACTGCAAAAAAGAAATAAAAAAAAGAATGACGACAAGACGCAGTCACATTCTTTGTAGACTCTGAGCTGTCAATCAATAATTTTACATGTCACAGGGCAGCCCATTTATGGAAAGAATTAAGTTAATAGTGGATCACTCGTGTTAAGCAGCATTTTCAGCTTCATGTGCAGTTTTCAGTTGTTTTATTAGTTTTTCTTGCTTAATGTTATGGTAAACTTTTATAATAGTATAAGGGTGGAGTATATGGAGGAGAGAAAGTGTCTAATACAATGGTTAACACCTTTAAAAGAAAAAAAAAACACATGCCCCAGCAGAAAGTCATAGTAAAGTTCTTCAGAAACGAGCTTCATTTAAAATAAAACCACTCTAGCATATTTTTGGGTAATGGTTGAAGTGAGTCCACACTGCTGTTGTAGCTTATCCGTGTTGTGCACAAAATATTCATAGTTTTGTCAGATAAGTGCTAATTAAATATCACTGTTTCAGTCAATGACTGCAGCCCTACAAAGCTATTTTGCTCAAAACTTTGTCTTTCTTTTTTTGCTGTTTTAGTAAAATATTTGCCAAAATTTTGGTGCATAATTCCCTTAAAATATAATTTTAATTCCAAAACTGTTTTGTGTTTTGTGTCCATTCATATATTTCTAACAGCAAACTACACAGTCAAAACAAAGCACACTCTACAAGCCAAGCCTCTGCAGTCTTCTCTAACACATCTTGACAGAAGGCTCAGCAGCAAATGTAAACACACACACACACACACACACACACACACACACACACACACACACACACACACACACACACACACACACACACACACACACACACACACACACACACACACACACACACACACACACACACACACACACTAAAGGGATTGGAGCCCAGCTGTGTCCTCACCGCATAGATTTGCCATTTGTGTTCCTCATGTGTTAGTGCCCATGCATGAGCACCTGACTCAATGTAAATACAAACGAAAGCAAGCTCACTCAGATTTCATCCAAGAGAAACACACTTTGCACAATATCCGGTTTGAATGGTATCAAAGTCAATAAAATAGATGTATTGTCTATGTCAACATGCAATTTACTCAAGCAGGACATGCTTCTGGTTCAATGTAGTTTGTTAACTAAAGCAAACATTAAGACACTCATGTGAAAGGTTGTAAACAGAACAATAATTATGAAATGAGAGGCAGATGCCGTTTTAGAAGCAGATTCTTACTGCAGTCTAAGTTTTTTTCAGTATTGACCCAAAAATGGGCCGAGAGCATAGAGTCACGCTCTCACACACAGAAAGACACCTGAAACTTATATCTGACAAACAATTGAATAAATGAATGGTTGGGAGTCACACATCACAGCTCAGAACTAAAGAGCCATTATTACACTTATTTACAACATACTTTTATTTTTCATTTTATTTTTGGGGTGTGCTAGAATATATTTACATGATTCAAAGTTTAAAAACACATTATTTTCCCACTGGTTGGTATACTGGCCCAGTCTGTTGTGACTGGTCAACTGCTTAGAACACATTTTTGACATGTAACGCCTATTACCATAACCATGTTTCAGCTACCGAGGCTTCATGAGCAGCCGGAACAGTATTATATATATCGTAACTATGGCGTTGGAAGTCCATACAAGTGAGAAAAAATAAAAGCGAATACCACTTAGTCAACTGTTCTGGGTGGGCCAAAGCAAATGTGAAACATGGTGACGTACCATGGTCACGGAAATAATAGCAGGACTACAAAGCGTGGATTTTATGCTTTGTAACTTTGCAGATCGTTACCTGCACAAACAGCTATATTACACAATAAAGGAAAGGTAAAATAAAAAAAGCATAATAGGTGCTCTTTAAATAAAACTCATGTGGCCCCAAAAGCAGAACCCTTCATAGCAATGATGGTATTATGCAATATTATGTAACTGCATACGGCTTACGAAACAAGGACTTCTGCATTCAGCAGCATCCCCTCAGGGTCAACACTGAGCATTTGTTCATTTGTCAAGATTTGTGCACCACAGCAAAATATAGTTTGTGTTTATTAACGTCCTCGTGAACTAGAAGTTGAAACCAACTTTAATTCAGTGTTGTGATTTATTTCAAAGTGAAACGGAATAATGAAGAGTGGGCGGGGTTTTATTGTAGCGCACCTCCTCTTTATCACTCGCTCACTGGAGGTAAATAGTCAATTTTGATTTCATGCCGACTTTAAAAGAAAGAGAGAGAAAGAGAAAGAGAGAGAGAGAGAGAGAGGGAGAGAGAGAGAGAGAGAGAGAGAAAGAAAGAGAGAGAGAAAGAAAGAGAGAGAGAGAGAGAGAGAGAGAGAGAGAGAGAGAGAGAGAGAGAGAGAAGGCATACAATTTATAAGCAAATAATAACTTTTAAAAAATGAAAATGAGTGGTCTTTTCTTTTTACTTGATTTTTACTTAATAGTTTCTGATTGCAGTATAGACAATCATGTCAAACCTAATTTTTAAGTAATATTTGAATATCTTTTCCTCAAAAGTCAAAACATGAAGGAAAATACTATCCTCTGAACATATTACAGTTAGCCACGTCCTCTGGAAGACTGGAAAATGTAAATTTTAGATAGAACTGAAATAAATGTCTCTTGAAACTTGACTCAAACTGCTTTTGAATGACTAGCCCAGTTAGCAAGTTTGGCATTGTCCAATAGGATGTATTAATGTGAGAGGAGCCAATGGGTTCACACTGTGATTAGTAGCCTCTTCTTTCTGCTGGAGGGGCACTTTCTGCTCTTCCTCCGTCACTCTCAACAGCTCAGATGGGAAGAGGTGGTGGAAGGGAGGAGAGAAGATAGATGGTTTGTGACTAACAGATCAATAACGCCTCTATTTCTTCCTCTAAGCATCACCCGGCTCATCTGACACCAGGACCTCTGTGTTGTTCTTTTCTTAAATCACAGCTCTCACAACTGACCCGACATGAATCACTTGCACTTGCAGCGGAGGCTTCTATGAGCTATGAGATGCCTAAAAAGAGACATTTAAAGTAGGGCAGGGGTGTAAAGTATATGAGTAATAATTATACTTCATTTATTTAGGGTCATTTGTACTTTGTCATTTGTACAGGGTCATACTGAAATGGAATACTTATACTCTTACTATGTTACATTTCCAAAGGCAAAGATTATGCGCTTTACTCGTAAATTTATGTAATATTTTTTGCAGAAAATCATAACTTAGCCTAAATGTTCTTACTATGGATGATACAAAATGGATCATCTTGACTTAAGTGTGAACATGGTCAACAATCAGTCTATAAACATATATTTAAATGTCAACCAACATTTTCAGGTTTCAGGAAGTGGGTTTTTATGGTTTTATATTACACAGTTTAAGTTTCAATATTACGGTACTTCAATGTGAAATGAAATATATAAAATTAATACAAAATGTCACTTATGAGTAAACATACAGTACTTTTAACAAATAGCATTTAAAAAAAACAATAGCTTTACACAACACTGCTGTTATTTACATTATTTTCTCAACAAAGTAATATAATATAGCTGTATTTTAGTTTTTATAAAATATAAGTTAATTCCACAAATAAGGGTTTAGCATTTAGCTATAGTTACAATTAGCCAACCAGAATTTGTGTACGATAATGAGTTGATACTGTATGACGTGCTAATCTTATTCAGGGCTTGACATTAAGCCTTGTCGGACAAGTAAATCGGTCATTCACTTCTTAAGTAAAAAAAGTTACTTGTCCAGAGGGGAAAAATATTTTTTGGTGGTGTAAACAATTTATTCTGAAAAAATATTTTCATATTTGCAATATGAAACATACTTTTTACATATCTGCAATATCTGCATATTTATTTACATTTACCTCAGGTCAATTTTATATTTTATTTATTTATTCCCAAAAATTAAAGTGGAGTCACAGAAAGTTTAGGGTGCCATTTTCGGGCATCATTAATTCAACCGTTCGTTCAAAAATCAAAACGCTAAATAATTCAGTAACAAAACACAGCTTTGAGAGAATGTGCAATAGTTCTGCTCTGATCTTTGGTTGTGTTGTGTTACTTAACTATATCATGTGGTATAAATAAATTGAATTTGAATTTATTGAATAAATACATTTTTACTGTATGTTTCTTTCGTGAGTTTCTTTGTGCGGTTACACATTTGTTTTGATTTCTCTGAAAGTCTCTCACAAAGAGACAGGCAACGCAAGTCTCAACAGAGCGACTTTGTTAATACACTATGCATTATCAATCGCTGTTTACACTGAATGTAATAAAACCTGAGTCATTCTCGCGTTTCTTTTATCACTGAAGCTTTAATCAGGCTATTTGTCCGGTCGGGCAAGAAAAATGATCTTTTACTATCCCGGACCAGCGTGAATATGTCAAGCCCTGTGATGTGCAATTCAACGATCTGCAAGCAAGTTCATAAAAATGTCAAAAAATCTATAATGATTTTTAAACTGAATTAGAAACATTATAATACAGACCTTTGAGTTTAATTTTTTTTAATTAAAATAATCTCCCAAATTAAGCTGCACACACAACAGAAACACTTTTACTCTAGCTTTTGTTATAACTTTCCTGAAACATCTCATAGAACATATTTAATCCAAAGCCAATAACGGGCAGCTGTAAAGTAAATGACGCACTCAATCAATGTGCCCTCTATTTTACTAAACTACCCGGTTAATTAGGTAGCGTAAAACAAATCCCAGACCTCATCACCTCCAGGGAACATATATATGTGCATGAGTCTATTGGAAACGTGACATGATCTCGTCCTCTGTCAATCATAATGTGGCGGCCTCATGGCTCTACAATCAGCCTCGGGTAATGAGATTCCACACGGTCGCCGTGGAAACCAATACGGTCTCTTTTCATGAGCACAGCTGTGACAGCTATTTTAAACAGACAATACACTGTCCCAATCACCATACACACAGAAAGACAATGAACAGCCTTTGGCCAATAAAACGAGCATGAGCAAAACGAAAATGAGCAAGGCTAATTGCTTCTTTCCATTCAGAGAAATGAACAAACAAATGCCTTAGCAAATCATAAATCAGCTATTGCATTCAGTTCTCCACAGTAAAGCCTTTCATCGTCTGTAATGGATCTGACTGAAGTTTAGGGCTTTTCATGTGTTTCCGAAAGTCGAAAAAATGGTCTTAAATGATCAGAACTCAACTGGTCTGCTAGTGTGACTACTAAAAGCTTTCTCTGAAGCCTGAGGCTGTATGCTGCTTCTGTCAAAATGGCCATCTTTGTGAGTATTTATGTCAACAGACAGTGTAAACAATTGGGAAAAAAAGTGTCAATACATTGGATCTGTGCATTGGGTCTTAAAGTGCCATCAATATAATAATACCTGCTGCTGTCTGTGTGCTTAATGTTAATGAAATAACAAATGATTATGAAAATGAATATCCTCTTCACAGATAACAAAACAGTGTAACCAGCTTCATCCTGAGATGTCTATCGCTCTTCATGCTTGGTTATGGTATACCTTTCATTATGCTGGTATGTGTAATTTGAAAAGTATTTGTCTTTTAGGCGGGGGAATGGTCTCTTATGGCTTTATAGTCTTGAAGCACATGCTTGGGAATATATAGCTCCTGTAAAGATAAGATCTGTAAATTGAAACTCTTTTTACTTGCTTTCTTCATTATAGTCCAGATACGGAAGGATTTTATTTTGTTTTATCAGTAAATGTGTAATTAATTTAAATTTTATGTCAATATTGTGGCTATTTAAATACCATAATGTAAACTAATTTTTTTTAAATAAGTGATTTTCCCTTTAATGTGTATTCATTAAACAATGAATATACACTGTGAAACTCTAAATCTAAACATGACATTTTACTTTGATCTATGAGCATGTTCTTTTTCTTAGCATCAAATGCTTCCACGTCTCAACAATCCACATAAAGACTGTTATATCACATGGTTCAGTAGGGTTAACATCACCCTCAGGCTTTTTCAAAAATTCCTAAGACTAAGGTTTTGTACCCCACTTTTCACAGCTGGTTTGCAAAAGGCCTTTTTTCGAAGTGCCAAAGAACTATGATGATCTTAATCTTTAAGGAGCCACCTAAAATGGATTAGCACTGACAAAACATTTGATGTGATGGTCAAAATGTAAATCACAATCTTAATTCAAACACCCACGTGATCTCATTCCATGAGATCTATTGAAGTATCAAAATACACCAGTACATTCAAACTATGGGAGAATCGTGATCTCTGTTTGAAACAAAAAAAATGCTGATTCACAATTTATCCAGAGTCGTGCAGCAACACGACAAACAATATAAAACAAGCTTTTTCACACATCCATCTGTGACGCATAATCTGCATAATTTTTTTGCCACCCATATTCATTCTACCTAGGTGAGCATCATCTCTGAGATTAACTTTTAAGCCTATTTCTCACCAGCACCCCCACCCACCACATTGAGAATGCACAATAAAACTACTTATAAACACAAGCTTGTGCAATACAGGCAAATATGAAGCAGAATAAAAGAGTGACCTACTACTACATTGTTCAAAATTGTTACAAAATATGCCCGTTGGGCTTGATTCAATTTAAACATGCTATGACAGAAAACAAACCTGAATAAAACCAAACGATTAAAATGTGTTTTTGTTAGGCTAATTAAATAAATCTGAAATTAAATACAATATAAATATCAGATGAAAACTCAAATTCAAAAATTATCAAAAAAGTTGTCAACTAACTGAAATAAAATAAGTTGAAGTACTAAAATGTATCTAAATAAATTTGAAATATAAATAAAAATTAATAATAAATAAGAGGGAAAAAACACCTAAATGTAGCACATATATAATGGTAAATATACCGTAATACTAAAATAACATGCAATGGTCACAATCCTCAAACCACTTTAGAATTTATTGCTTTTACTAGAAGAAATACTCACTACATAAATCACTTTCAGTTATTTTCTGAAATTAGTCTACTTTTTGACGGCTTTAGTGTTACACTAAAATTAAAGAAACCCCCTCAACTGTAAAAAAAGCTTTAATTTCTGTTTGTGTCAGAATGCAGTTAAAGTAAAGTAAAAAAAAAAAAAAGTCTCTCCTCTGGAAGAAAAAAGATGCAGAGCTCACCCAGTCCAGCGGTTTCATGAAACAAGCAGCCTAAAACTATAGTTCTGTATCCCTAATATTCGTATGCATTTATTCTGACAAGGCGGCGGCGCTACACAAAACCATGGTCATGACTCATGCCTATTAATGAGTTTGCACAATTTGCAATGAGATATTTGACTGTAATTTCCCAAAAACCCCAGTTGTGGAGTTAAAGCCAGTAGCGATGCAATACTCAAGACTTGTTGATGTGGAAGAAGAGAGGCTGGTCGCCAAAAGCCATCCCACCCGTTGGCAGCACACATGCTCACAGCACACCCCTTAAGCTACCGCTGTGCTCCAGATAAAATAAGCATTTTGACTGGCCAATCAATAACAGAGAAACAAATTATATGGTAATCTCATTGGGTTTCTCATAAATCTATAACTAAAACAACCTCCAAAGAATCTTGGAGTTGAATTTCTCATAGGCAATTGCTACTGAATATTTATGAGACTAGTGAAATATCCCTATAATGTTGAGTCATATACGACAACTTGCTTAGGGAGACCTGATAAAGATCTTTTGAGGATAGACAGCAACCACACCCAAGAAGGAGAAATGACTGCAATTGCATTATAACCTCTAAAATTAGCTTCACGGCAAATGATCTGTGACTGTAATCATGTACATTTAAACTGAACTCTGTCAGGGAGGGAAAACTAACAGTGACAGATGAAATGTTTAAGATAAACAGGGCCAGAATTGTATTTTTTCACTGTTTTGCATTTTCTATACTAATTCTTCACTATATATTTATTTATTGAAATATTGAAATCACGATTATTGAACACGATTATTGGTGGGTGATATGATCAAAGTCTTATTTCATGATGTGAGTACTTTTAAATGTCAGTGAAACTTCACAATTATCGACACTTCAGCAAAAACTAATAGGTTAATTAATGTAAGTAAAAGTCCTCCAAACAGTTACAGAAGACAAGTAAACAGTCAGCAATAAAATAAGAACAAAGAAAGCGATTACAAACAAAACCGACAAAAAACAACAGAACAAAAATGCAGTGCTTTAGGTTTTTCAGGAACATTGGTATTCAGATAAGTAATAGCCTACAACAACAGAAACTGAATAAAGCAATCAAATGTAAAATAATAACACTGCTGTATAGGCTAATCCTTATTTTAAACTACAGAAGTTATTCATTCAACAGCAGCGAGTCTTTTCTTGTTTATTTCACATTAATGACTGTAGCAGTCATTAATATTGGCTGCTGTCACTTTAAGAGCTGCAAGGATCCAATATACTGTTACACGTGCGCTTCAAACACGCTTTCTCAAATGTCTACATTCACAGAAGACATACCGACTGTGTTTACAAGGATACTTACCAAAACGGCATTTCAAGTTTGTGTGTAGGCTATTTGACCATTTAGGTGTGTGTCTGAAACCCACAATATACTTCACTTATGCGCGTTGCGCCCCGTCTCTGAGAACACGCACAGGAGACCGCCTAGGGAACAGCATCTCTTTTGTGGCTTAATTCGCTTTTATCACACTGTTTAAAGGGGTAGTTGATTATGATTTCATTTAACTTTTCTAACTTTAGTTAGTGTGTAATGTTGCTGTTTAAGCATAAACAACATCTGCAAAGTTACGACGTTCAAAGTTCAAAGCAAAGGAAGATATTAGCTTTTAAATAAATAGTTTTAAAGGAGAACTCCGGTCAATTTTAACATTGAGCTCAATTTTTAGTAAATTTGGAGTGCTGTCAATACAGAGAACAACGACAAAAATCGGTGTTGCCTACACCGTGTTATCCTCTTTTTAAAATTTGCACCCTATTGACTTGAATGGGGCACGTTTTAAACCTGCTTTTATTTCTCTTACCATCCTTGATGTGTCATTACAAGTGCCCAGCCATGTTGAGTGATTCCTTCAGAGTGAACACGAGTGAATCTGACTGCAGGAGATATGAAAGATATGAATAAAAATTATGTTATATCAGCCAACGCACATACCTGTATTTAGTTCCTGTTTTCGGTCGAAGTCCAAAGTAGTCGATTGTCGAGTTCACGCGCGTGATCAAAGTAACTAAACCTATGCGCGTCAACTCGACAATCGACTACTTTGGACTTCGACTGAAAACAGGAACTAAATACAGGTATGTGCGCTGGCTGATATAAAATCATTTTTATTCATATCTTTCACATCTCCTGCAGTCAGATTCACTCGTGTTCACTCTGAAGGAATCACTCAACATGGCTGGGCACTTGTAATGACACATCAAGGATGATAAGAGAAATAAAAGCAGGTTTAAAACGTGCCCCATTCAAGTCAATAGGGTGCAAATTTTAAAAAGAGGATAACACGGTGTAGGCAACACCGATTTTTGTCGTTGTTCTCTGTATTGACAGCACTCCAAATTTACTAAAAATTTAGCTCAATGTTAAAATTGACCGGAGTTCTCCTTTAAGGACTACAACAAACGGCTGGTATTTCTGACATTTTAGAGCTTGTCTGCCTGAGGTAATCGGAGCTGCTAACACACACACTCTTGAAGCTCCGCCCTCTGTGCTGGGAGCAGCAGTACATTTGCATTTAAAGGAATACACACGTGTTTTACTGACCTTCAAAAAGGGACAATTTTAACATGCTGTAAAAAATAATCTGTGGGGTATTTTGAGCTAAAACTTCACATACAAATTTAGCACTGCAAACATAAAAGACAGCTTTAACATGTCAATGCTGGCAAATGACCATGGCATAACTAATCGGGATAATCCACGGCTAGCAGTGCATTAAAAGATCCCATATACCTCATTCAAAACAGTATGAACTCTTCACTTACAGCATGGACTGAGAATCTCTCATTCACACAGATTTTATCTGTAATTATAAAAATTAAACTTTTCAAAGGGAGAGAGAGAGATGGGAGACAAATTCCAGAATTAATGTATACTGACACTTATTACTACTTACCCTCACCTGACCCATTAATATACGAGAGATGAAAGTGTATTGCTGTGAACATAATCATGCCTTTCGTCCAGAATAAATCCTGTACAGGGATTTTAACATTTAACTATATTAAAGACAGCATCAAGTAGTAAACTGAATTGTACTTCTACATCCAAATTAGTGCAGTGCTCATATTTGTGATTTTATAAGCTCAATCGAATGGATTCTTCCACTGAATAAAAATAATACTTTGCAAATGGTGACAGGAAACAGGCTGAACTGACAAAGGCAAAGAGCTGTCTCACATTTCACCCAAGAGAGTAACAACACCACCCAAGTCATCTTATACACGGCCTGATGTCGCAGCTATTCCAAAACAAAAAGGTTTACAAAGTCAGAGAGGTGACACTGAAAGATATAGCCAAGCTTTTATTGTGTCACTACACCATCATCATCATCATCATCATGACAACATGACCACAGCACTACATCCTAACCCCTCTGGAGAGAAAACCTGTGTCCTTATGACCTCTGGTCCGGAGGATAAAAAGGTGGAGATCTGTTGAGGATTTTGCAAGAATCAAAAGAATGGGTGCAGATCTGGAAACGGGTGTGATGATAAACTACTGTTTATAACATTCAGCCTCATCAAATGCACTGAGGACGAGGGCATCGATTAATGATGAGAGCTCTGCCTATCGACAACCATGTTATTAGGATCTCGTAACATTTATGAGTCTTTGGTCATATATTATGAGCAGAGATGCAGCGTAATACACGTTTATACAGTGAAAAACAATGATCAGCTGCTAGCAGTAGCTAACAGGATCAAATAGCTAGCTGTCAAAGCTGCTTACACACGCAGCTGCGTAACGTACATTTCTACACCGTTATAACGAAGCCAGCTTCCATATAAACACTGCACCACTGATCCAGGGCAAACCATCATATATCAGTTACAATAAGTGAGAATGGGAATGAAAGAGATACTGACCTCCAGGAGCTAACGTTAAAGCCACTGCCACTCGCTTCAGCGGTGTATCTCTGGCCCTGCTGCGGCGAAACAGCGTCTCAAAACACATTCATCGTTACATACGATGACGAACGCATAATGTGACAGTGGCACGACGCGACGGTTGCACATCCGTGTCGTGCGGTAGCGGGTCAGTCAGTGATGCGGTGATGATTGTGCCCGTAGATAAGCGCCGCTCGTCGTCGTCGTCCTCCTCCTCTCTCGCTCTCTCTCTGCTTGCGTTTAAACTGACTGTGTGTGTGTGATGACAGCGACGTACGATTCGTGATGGAATCGTTTGTTTGAGTCGGTTCTTTTCAATGAATCAGTTTAATTCAGTTCTCAACTATTTGTTCACATCAGTCTGAATCGGTTTTGTTTGGATTGTTTGAATACTCAAAAAAAGAATACATTACAAATATTACATAATAATTTAAGTTTAATTCTATCTAAATTTCGCATGCATGCATCTGTTTTAATGTGTTGTCTTGTTATGTAAAAGAAAAAGGAAAAAAAGATTAGTCTGAATCGGTCCGAGCGGTTCTTGAGTCACCGACTCATTGAACAGAAAACTGCCTCTCTCGGACAAGTCCGATTAGTAATGGGAAACGATGTTTTTGTGAATCGATGTTTTAATTGACAGGAAAAGAATTTCGAGAGAACTGACAGGGCGAAAAAGAAGTTACTTCTATAGTCATATTATTTATTTATTTATTATTATTATGTATAATATCGCCGTCATAAATAATAATAATAATAATACCAAAAAAACGTAAATGAATAGAGTCCTGACTGTGCTGAATTATAAATTAAATGAGAAATTGAGTGGTTCTACGTCATCACGCGGTACAAACAAACCAGTTTATTTTTAACATAAAACAATTTATTGACAAGTGTCCATGGTTTAATTTTTTTTTTGTGTGTGTTGACATAGACATAGTCGTTGACATAGAACCACTAAAGTGGATCTGAGCCTGTTCTTTCTTAAAGAAAGATGTTGATGTATATTTGAATTGATTTAAGCACTTTAATAATTAATTTGCTTGTAAGACTCTTCTATGGTGTATGCTTTAGTTTAATTCAGAATTTCCCCTTTTTTTGCTAAACGTTATATTCTTTGTTGCAAAAAAAAAAAAAATCACTCCACTGATAGATTGCATTGTCGGAGAAAAACATAATATATAAAGAAGAAAATAAAAAAGAACCGGATTATTAAAAGGATGTGTTCAAAAGTACCGATTCTCTGAAAAGAATCACTCCCATCACTACTGTACGAGCGTGAGTTCAGCCAATTTGGTTCCGCATACAGCCGGAGGCTGGGCCGTTATGGCAAGCCGTTTTAGCATTAAATACTCCTTCCCGTACTAGTCATAAATCAGTTTTGACTAGTCATAATTCCAGTTCCAGATATCTCTTCTGCAATTTTGACTCGTCGTAATTGCAATTAAGATATCTACAATGTGATTGTGACTAGTCGTAATATGCATTGAAGATATCTACAATGTTAATTTGACTAGTCGTAATATACATTACAGATATCTACAATGCTTTTATGACTAGTCATATTCTTCCATTGACTTCAATTGGAAAATATTTTCAGATATCTACAAATGAGTTTTGACTAGTGGAAATTCTAATTAAAGATATCTCCAATTTGATTATGACTAGACAAAACCCAGTTAGAGATATCTCAAATTATAATTGCACTAGTGGCAATTAAATTAGAGATATCTCTAATTAAGTTTTGCCTAGTCAAAACTCCAGTTCAAGATATCTCTAACTGGGTTTTGTCTAGTCATAATCAAATTGGAGATATCTTTAATTCATCGTTTTTTAAGATATCCAAAAATACATATGTAGATATCTTTAAATAATTTATTACTAGTCAAATTACAGTTGTAGATATCTTGAACTGGAGTTTTGACTAGGCAAAACTTAATTAGAGATATCTTGAATTGGAACTCGTCCTAGTCAAAACTCATTTAAAGATATCTTCAATTTAATTGTAGATATCTCAGTCTGCTTTTTGACTAGGAGGATCTTTCTTTGGAGATATCTGCATTCAGCTTTGTGACTAGGAAGAATGTCAGTGTAGATATCTTGAATGAACATTCTGACTAGTCGAAATTATTTTATAGATATCTTAATTGTGTACTCAAACCACCCCTTTGCTAAGCCCCGCCTTTTCTAACCATTTTGTCTTCGAGGAGCGAGGAGTAGGAGGAGTTCGAGGAGTATTCAATACTGAATCGATACCATGGGGAAAAAACTAAAACAGTAAAAGTAATTGAAAAATATGACAGAACTTACAAATCATTGTTTTATAAATTAATTTAAAAAAAAAACTCTGTTCCTGCCCTGCTTTTTGACCATTCCTTCCCCTTTATAAAATAACTGATTACATGCCAGTGTCCTTACAAAGATGTTTGCAACATTGACATTATTATCAATCATGTTAACATTTGCTAACCTTTCACAATTCTGAACAGGTTTGGGACGACCAAAATCTTATTTCATGAAACGAGTTATTTAATTATTTATTTAATGTAATTTTATAATTACAATATAGGCCTAGATATTTAATTTAATTTAATCTTTGCTATTAAAAATAAGCAAAAAAGCAAATTACAAACAAAATGACAAATACTATAAGACACAAATAAAATAAACAGTGCTTAATTTCTTTCTACTGTAGCTGAACAAATAAAGTTTTCACTCAATAAATTAACTATAGACTGATTCTTAATAAATGGA
Source organism: Phoxinus phoxinus (assembly GCF_949152265.1). Classification (NCBI taxonomy): domain Eukaryota; kingdom Metazoa; phylum Chordata; class Actinopteri; order Cypriniformes; family Leuciscidae; genus Phoxinus; species Phoxinus phoxinus. Next base: position 33,301,745 of record NC_136877.1, on the reverse strand, counting down.
TACATTTATTCAGTCAAGCATTGGGTGATTGTCTATTGCTAGGGAGGAGCGGAGGAACTCTGGGCGGTGCTGAGGAAATGTAGTTCCACGTCACGCAACAGCAGATTCGACTAGGAGCAAGTGCAATTCAGATATCTTCAAATATAATTGTGACTAGTCGTAATCGAATTAGAGATATCTCTAATTACCTTTGCGGATAGACGACGCGTCTTTTAAAAATAGCAATGACATCATTGCAGATATCTTAAATGGAGTTTTGACTAGTCAAATATATATTACAGATATCTCAAATCGGATTTCTTACTAGTGCAATTATAATTGCAGATATCTCTAATTGTCATTCTGACTAGGCGAATTATAATTATCACTCGTCAAAATACAATTGTTACTAGCTTTAAATATATTTATAGATAGTCAGGACAAAGGTTTAAATGCTAAAACGGCTTGCCATAGGGCCGTACCATTCATGCATCTAGAGGGGACATGCCTTCTTCACGTTTACTCTAATGCTTACACGTGAACTAGCGGGTTTTGTAGCGTTTATTCGTTTAATTAACAATGACAAGATGGAACGAGTTTAAAAATGAAAACATTCCTCATGCGTTACAGAGTGGATATCTTCCAATGTCTATTTTCTGAGGCGCTGATGTCTAATGACGTAGGCGTCTCGTTATTTGCATATCGCTCAGAGTGGGTGGGTTTGATAGAGTACACAACACAACACAGTGACAGTACTGCTTCCGTCGGAAGCTCATTTTACTTGAATTGATTAGGATGCAGTCAGATAGATGCTTACATAACACAAGTGCTAATAGACAGATCACTGACACCAATGTTGTAAGCTCAGATTCAGTATTTATTTACAGGTTCAACCCCTGATCTATTAAAAAACAGCATAATAAAAACACAGAAACAATACGGAGGTTCCCTGTTTTAGGTAAATGTATTTCTGTATAAAGAATAGTCTTTGAGTCATCTAATTTTTCAGCATTTTCATCAGATAAATATATACTCTCACAAAACAATAAATTTAGTCTACTTTTAATTTATACATATAAAGCAGTATACCAAGGACTTAAGGCGTTAAAACGTAAGGTTGCATTTCTATTTCATCCTTCCATGACTCTATTGAAGACTACGTTAATTCGAGTAATGAGGTCCACTGAGCTGAGAGGGTACAAATAAATTAGAACTGAAATCAACTTTGCATTACACTCTGCCTCATGTAGTAACATTTTGTTAGAAGATCATTTGATCATTTCAGTTTGGAGAACAAGCTAATTACGCTCATTACAGTAATGACTAGAATTCATCTAAGCCTTCACAATTCCTATGTGTACAAACAATTTGATGATAAGCAATGACAGTAAAACAGGAAGATCTTAGAGGATCAACAATACAATCTTTCAGTAGATTTTACAACAAGTTTTAGTCTGTGAACTGTCTGAGTTTGACTGCTCAGCCAACCGTGATGTTCCTGAAAGCTGAACGGATGGAAGGTAAAACACCTGCATCAATTCACTTGTGTTATCGAGCCATTGTGAAAGATTAGAATCTATTGTTATGATAAAATGAGCTTGGAAATATAATCAGAAAGCAAAAAGAGCTTGAGGAAAACTATGTGAAGTAGCAATTTCTCTAGCTGACAGAAGGATGGTAGAAAAACATGGAATATGAAGTCAGCAAACAAATCTCAATATGCACAGTCAGGGCAGATAATGCCACAGCAAACCCACTGTTTTAGTCAATCATCGAAATTTAGCTTTCTGTTAATTTTTTTGCATGTTAGTTTCCATTTTACATTGATTCACAACAACCCATCTATCATAAAAGTGGTTTTTAAGATCAGTAAAACCTGAATCGTACATGGTCACACTGGATTTTTGTATTGTCACGGAGCATAGTAGACATTACAAAGTGCTCTCACTTGCCTAGTCCCTTATTTCAGAGCTGCTGCTGTGAAATGGTTGTTTCGCATACATTGATGAGGACGGGACAGGTTTTATTCTAAGTGCATTCAGACTATCTGAATATTATCATAATGTATAAGTGAGGTACAGCAATAGTGTGTTTAAACAGACTATGCTAGATAATTGCAAATCACACAAAAATGAATATTCAAGATTTAAATAATTTAGTATGTGAAAATAAAAGTTTACAAAACTATCTTCATCGATGAATGGGTGTATAGAGCTTAATATAACAATGTTATTTTGGGGAAAAAAATACAGTGAGGTGATAAAATAGAAAATAACTTGGGCCGTTAATGTTGTATGACAATTTCAACCACTGATTTTGGAAGATATATATTACTGTAGTTAATTTGTCACTTGAGTGAAAATCTGGGGGCAAAACACAGTAATCAAGACATATTGGGCATCAAACTGAGATATATTTTGTGCATTTATGTTAATGTTTTTAGAACGAACTGTCAAACAATATCAGCCTCCACCAAGAAGAACTGATGAGTAAAAAAAAAAAGACATGTTAGGTAGGAGATTGCCGTAACTAACTAAACATGATAATGTAAAGGAAAAGGAATAATCATGGTCTGCATTAAGTTTTCAGAGGTATATGCATCTCAGTAGTCGCTGTGAGTTGAGCAGCACACTGATACGGATCCAGTGACTCTTACCGATCCCCGTCAACCATATTCTACACTGATAAGCACTTTCAACCACTCCCGAAACATTGGGCTGTACATTCGACCTCATAAAATCAGGCCATTTGGCTTGTTAGTTTTTTTTCTGAATATTCCAACCAGCAGAAAACAGAATTCCTCGTGAATGTTATGAAATGCTGGATCAGTGTAACATGGGGTCTGAATCAATGTGGCCGGCACTGGTAAAGCACTGATTGATTTTTGTTATAAAAAACCTTTGGGTGTTAACAGAAGATTGCATTTTAACATGAATCACAAGACTAAATGCATGTCAAACATCATGTAATAAAAATGAGCAAATTAGCCTGTACTAACAGAAGACTTCCTTAATTCTGTGCTTGATCTATGCAAATTCAAAATAGCAGAATGCTGTCAGCCAAACAATCAGCCAGAGTGGAACCACAAAACACTGTAAATAAACATTTCTGTAATGAACAACCTTAGAGACAACCTCTTCTGTGAATTATAGAGTAGAAACCATTGCCAAAAACCTGCTCAAAGCTTTTGGTACTGGAAACATTTAGTATTAACAACAACGACAACATGAAAACAAAAAACAAAAACATGACCACATTTTTTGTGGTCGCTCACTCTAACAAGCAAGTCTCTGAATCCAAACCCATCCGGAACCCCAAGCTGAAAAGATGGTCAAAAAACCACTACCTGTTTTGATCGGTCCCTGAGCTACTTCTGGCCATACAGTCTATCAAAAGCACATTCAAAGGAAGCAGCTCACTGACCACTGGGTCCAAAATATAGAAGTCAAGGAAGAGAATGATAAAACCAGGCTCCTCGTGACTCTGGGAGACATTTCAGCCCTTGAGGACCATGTGTTCGGTCTGTAGACGACTCTTGCCCACCCAGGCTTCCCTGACAATGGCTCATTCTGTCCCGAAGGCGGAGGGGTCTGGCTCACTCATGCACGTCCCAAATTTCAGAAAGTAGAGGCGGGAGTTTCTTGTCTTGGAGGCGCAGAGCAAAGACTTGCTCTGAGTGGACGCTGCTCAGTGTGCGGAGGCTGACCAGCTTCATCAGCATTCGGGGAAACATCAGATGATCCTTTGGGGGGAATTAAAGAGGAGTTGATGATTAGGAATACATAGTAAAAGCACTGTTATACAGTGTTTTTATTGCTTAAAAATATTTTCGTTAATTCAAATAAAGCTAAAATAAAATATTACTAATATTAGATGAAAAACTAAATAACAATTGTTTAAGTTGAAGCATTAAAATGACTAAACCTGAAATAAAAATTACAAGAACAATGCAAAATAAATTAAAAACTGAAAACATAAAATAAAGCTCATTAAAAATGTTAACACATACTATAATAGTATTTAAATAATACTAAAATAACACTGGTTATAGTCAATTGTTATTGTATGTTATTGATGCAAGTGTGGAATCACCAGTGCCACCTACTGGACGTAAAACGACACAACAGACAAACTATATAGTGGGCCTCTGACAAACTAATCTCGATACATTACTGTTCTGTTGGGGTCAGTAACATTTTCCTATTTTAAAGAAAGCATTAATTTTATTCATTAAATTTGTCAAAACTGACAGTAAAACATTTATAATGTTACAAAAAAATTTATATTTCAAATAAATGCTGTTCTTTTGAACATTCTATTCGTTTAATAATCTTGAAAAAAACGTATTATGGGTTTCCACAAAAAATTATAGGCAGCACAATGGTTTTATCATTGATAATAATAATAAATATTTATTGAGCAGCAAATCAACTTTTTACAATGATTTCTGAAGGATCATGTGACTGAAGACTAGAGTAATGACTGCTAAAAATTCAGCTTTGCATTACAGGAATGAATTACATTTTAAAATATAAATCATACTCACGTTGGGTCGTTTTATTCTGATGTAGGAGTGCAGGGCGTCCACATATGGCTGCTGTAGTCTTTCCACTAACTCATGATCCTGCACGTTCGGTCGGTCTGACCCACACACACACACACACACACACACACACAAACAAACACAGTGTGATTGACGCAAATGAATAATGCTACATTTCATTAGTTTTGTGAGAAATTGCCTCGGGAAGTACTGTAGGCTGAATCATTAAAAGCTCTAAAAATAAACCAACAGCACACCAGATGGCAATCTCAATCTAACTAGTATGTACTAAATCAAAACTGAGCTAATGTTTCTCTCTAATCATACAATTTTATTAAACCCAAACTAGGCTTCATTATTAGAACTTCATAAGAAAACAGTACATAATTATTCTTCTATAATTTGAGGTATATAAAACCCATTGTACTAATTTTCTAGCTTTTTGAAAAATAAATTTCACCCATGAAAATGGGACATACTGATATTGCTTTATAAGAATAGGCCAAAATGTAATGCCTGATAAGACTCACCAGAAGACAAACAATATAATGTTTGTGTGTCAAACTGACCTGCTGAGAAAATGTTGATAGCGATGAGCAAAGCGTACTCTGCCTCGTCCAGGTGGAGGTCATTCATGCCTTTTGAAAACTCAAAGATGGGGTTGATGAACTCAACCTGCAGCCCTGCAGACGAGTCAGAGAGGACAGAGATCGTTTCAGGGCATGAACGACAATAACAGGTCTCAAGTTAAACCACACTAGAAACTCTTCTATTCTGGTTCGGATGGGTTTAACAGCTTGCAGCTTTGTCCGGTTAGAACAGTGATGTGTCAAACTAAGCATTGTTAAAATTATCCTTTTATTGAGCAGTGTAGTCTTACAAGCTCAGATTCCCAGGAAGATTAAAACAAACTAATTAAACAGAGCTATAAATTATCCAAACAGCGGATCCATGCTTTAGTCTCACAGCACGTAGGAATCCGGTAGAAGAGTTCTCTAGAGAAGTACGCCTGATCCTCCTTTTATATGAGTCAACAACAATGTAACAGGCTGGAAACACTACACAATGAAGTTTACGGTACTTCAGCCATATATGTTTGAACCAGAAACTGATTCAGAAGAAGAAAAGGAAGCACGAATTATATACGGTTGTCTAGAAATCGATGCACCAGAATGGTAATGCGTTTTATGTATTGCTCTCTACAACGTCTGACACATAATGGTAATTGATATGATTAGCCATTGGCTTGAGTACGTTATCAAACAGCTAATAATGTGTTGCTAATGTTATACAAACCATGTTCCTGTTCGCCATCTCAGAGACAAACAGCTGCTTTCTAACAATCAGTATCCTTACAAACGCTTTGAACTTCATAGAACGTCAGTGGAGAAAAGCATATAGTTCATCATAACATGTGACCCTGATCACAAAACCAGTCACATGTCGCACGGGTATATTTGTGGCAATAGCCAATATATTGTATGGGTCAAAATTATCGATTTTTCTTTTATGCCAAAAATCATTAGGATATTAAGTAAAGATCATGTTCCATGAAGATATTTTGTAAATTTCCTACCGTAAATATATAAAACATTTATTTTTGTGAGTGAATGCAGCACAATCGTGAACATAAATGGACAACTTTAAAGGCGATTTTGTCAATGTTTTGATTTTTTTGCACCCTCAGATTCCAGATGTTCAAACAGTTGTATCTCGGCCAATCCTAACAAACTATACATCAATGGAAAGCTTATTTATTCAGCTTTCAGGTGATGTATAAATCTCTATTTTAAAAAAATGACCCATGTGACTGGTTTTGTGGTTAGGGTCACATATACATCACAATTCCCTCGCTATATTGCTAAATGTACCCAGTTTTTCCCTGTCTCTTCTTAAAGGTGTTCTTTTTTCACTGCAGTTTTAAGGAAAAAATACTCAGCAATGGTGTTGACTAATGAATTTGCACATGGTTTTATACAACATCTAAACACTAACAATTTAAAAACTTTATTTTTTACTTTCATCGATTACAAAACTATTATTGAATAAAGTAATAAATCCTATAGGAGTAGTTTTCATCATGTTGTAGTTGCCGAATGTTAACAAATAATATTCTTCTTTATTTTATCCAACAGGCAAGTTTAAATCGAGTGCCCATACAACAACATTTCAAACAGTACCTGCTTTGGCGAAATCCTCTTTATTGTAGCTGAAGTCTTTGAGGAAGGTGATGCTGTCTATTGCTGGGTTATAACGTCTGGAAGTCTCTAGCAGCATGATCTACAGGAGAAAAGAAAGTTTAGCAGGCATGCAAAACAAGCAGTACAGGCTGCTCTTGGCTTTTCATGAGAAACTAAATTTGACACCGGGTGGCATTACTTCCCGTTACAAAACAACAGCAGAAACAAGTCTGCCAAACAAGAGTGATCCATCTGTGCACACAAAAACAGTAACAGAACATGACTGAAAACAATGTGTGTAAAGGGTCAGTCAGTCTAACCTCGATAGTTGAGGTCTTCAGCAAAGCGATCTGGTCCTCTCGAGTGAGCTCCAGGAAGCCAGGCAGCTGTTTAGCAAAGTCTACAATCTCCTGCACAGACATGATGGCCAGCTCAGTGAAATGAGCAAACCGCTGTTGTCGAACCTCTCGGTTTAATGGGTCCTGATTCTGTGGCCATGGCTGAAAAACAACACATCTTGATGTAAACATTTAGGATCAATGCATCAGAGATTCAGAAAGATGGCACAATGCGTAATTGGATATTTGAAGGATTAAACACACGTCTTTCGAAGCAAGGGCACAATGGAGAGGCCAATTCATAGTTTTCAGTCACATGACTGGTACGGAGACCTGGAAGGCAAAACACTGATAGAACTGAAGCACAGGCTGTACTCTATTGTATCAAGACATTGATATTAAAAGATCAAAATCAATATACACCTTATTAATGATACATTCTATATACACACAAGCAGATGTGAAAATGAATGCAACACCCTAAATTGCACGTTAAGCCTTTAAAAAAAATATAGATTTTTTTTTTTCGCTTCATCCGCTTGCCAATAGATACTATTTAATTAATAAGGGCCAGGATATGGTGAATTTTATCATGATATGGAGTCAGATTTACTAAATGATGTTTTATTAACTAGGTTCGGGAGGAACACGTTCTAATGATCAAACAATCAAGTCATTCCAACCAGCTGTCAGCAATCAGTAACCAACATTGTCCACTCAATCAGCATGAGTAAAGCCTATAAATATACGCAGTCGACTCACCCATATTCCTCGACAGTTTTCAGCATTACTCCACCACCCCATCTCCTCACACTTGCCTGGTTATCTTCCTAACCAGAGATACGAGGGGAGTACTCTGGGTTCGGGCCCAATTTCCCAGCTCTGAGCCCTCCCCCCGGACAGCATGCCAAATACTCATAACCGTTTACTCTCTGATCATTCGTAAGTGTGTACTCGTGAAACAGGGGAAATTAGCATGCGAGCGCAATTCCAGAATAGCGTTGATGGGAGTGGTAAGTTCTAGATCATCCACAAATTAAAGAACACAGACGCAGCCAAATCATTTCCATAATGACCAACGCAATCTACCAAGAGCAGGGCAAATTAACGTCAGGTTTAAGACATCCTTTTTTGGGGGGTAAATAATAGCAAACAACAGCAAATACCAGTAAATTGATGAGAGTATTTAAAGGCCCCCTGAAATCAAACTAAGTTTTTTAGCTTTAAGTATGAATATGTTAGCCTTAAGGTTATGAATAAGCTGGTGTTTCAAAACAATGCCAAAATTCGCATTTAGGAGATATACGGTAAGCAGGAGTGGAAATTACGTCAACGCATCATATAAAGCTGCGCGTTCCAAGACACTTCAGTGGGCCTTTAAATAGTCTCCCCTCCCATAAATTTTGCGTCTGAAAGGGAAACTCCCACAAATGCATATGCAATATGCTCAGCCTCAAAATAACCCTGTCCACACCTTTTCAGCGCTAATAGGGTTTTAAAGTCCTGACAGTAGTTTTTTAACACCAAAAGAGGGTTTGTGCTGCTGCAAGCTGTTAGTAAATCTGGCCCTAAACATGCAATTCAGCATGTTGCGTTCATATTCTGGGCACTTGTGTTCACCTGGATATAGAATGCATCATCAGTAAGTTGTATACTGAATTTGATGTTTTATATCACTGTCTTTGTACATTAGTACTTGGAACAAACCTGGTAAAAAAATAACTGGCAGGCAGCAGAGACTTGTTTTGCCCTCCAGGTGGGCATTTCTATAAGGGTGTGACATCATGTGAAAACTATGAATTGTAGTTTGATAAACATCGTATTATCAAGGTCTGTTAGTCCGATTTCACAAAAACCAGAATGGTACGATTTCAGCAATACAATGACATTTTAAAATGCTGAATTACTGTTTTAGTCTGCTTGAAAAACTCTAACAGTGCACATAAATGCACTTACAGTGACTCTGGGCCGATCAAGAAAAGAGCGTTTGTTGCACTGCTTCTGCATGGACACCAGCTTTTCGATCATCTCCTGCTGTTCAGGAGCCAGAGGTGGCATCTCAGGGGCAGGGCTGGGTGTTGCCACAGTTGAGGTACGTGCCGTCTCTTCTTCCTGTTTTTTCATTTTCTTCAGTCGGATCTGCTCTTCTGACAGCACACCTATAAGAGACAGAGAGATAAAGCTGCTAACAGAATGATAAGCAAAACAAGCAGCACACGATCACAATGTCATATGGACTTATCATAATAGATAAGTCAGGTAGTCCAGCTGCATGGACTACCCGAGACATCCATGCTTAATGAAAAAAGCCACAAAAAAGGTACACTGCCATTCAAAAGTTTTATTGTTTAATAAATATAAATAGTATTTTTATTCAGCAAGGATGCATTAAATTGATCAAAAGTGACAGTAAAGACATTTATAAAGTTACACAACATTTCTGTTTCAAACAAATGCTGTTGAGCTTTCTATACATCAAAGAATCCTGACAATCAGCTTCCACAAAAATATTAAACAGCACAACTGTTTTTAACATTGATACTAATAAGAAATGTTTCTTGAGCATCAAATCAGCATATTAGAATGATTTCTGAAGGATCATGTGACACTTAAGACTGGATTAATGATGCTGAAAATTCAGCTTTGCCATCACAGGAAAATATATTCACATAGAAATAGTTATTTTAAACTGTAATAATATTTCACAATATTACTGTTTTTACAGTTTGTTTGATCAAATAAATGAAGCCTTGAGCATAAGAGACTTCTTTCAAAAACATTTTGAAAATCAGACCAACCCTAAACTTTTGAAAGGCAGTGTAGATGTTGGTTAAAGAGCGTCACTCACATTGCTCCAGCATGCCCGCCTCCCTGCACTTGCGCAGACGGCACTGCTGACACTTGCGGCGCATGTACATGTCCATCTCGCAACGGCCGGAGTTCTTGCAGTTGTACTGAGCTCCTTTGATCACGCTGCGTCTGAAGAAACCTTTACAGCCCTCACAGCTCAGCACATTATAATGAAAGCCAGATGCTTTGTCTCCACATACGCTACACACCTCATTCCCCAACATCTTGGGAGCGGGGCCCTTCTTTCTCTTCGCTGGCTGACCCCCTGCACAAACACACACAGGACAGAGACACTGACGTATGAGCTTTGCAAATCCAAAGCAACATACACAAATCAATTAACTAATGCATTATTATTTACTTAAATTAAGCCAGTTCATCCACACATACTGTTTACAGATACTGACATGCATGTTCATTTATGACTAAAAGTCCCACATTATGTAACAGGTAAAGTTCAACTCTGCATTATCTGAATCATTTTAAGCACTATAAGCATGAGTCCAGATGTGTCCTCCAGTTGTTCAACCTCACCTGGTGCAGGGGTGTCGTCTGAGGGGTACATCTTGATGTCGCTGGGCTCCATGAGCTCATTGTGTGAGGTGCTGTATGGGGCCGTTTGACTGAGAGTCTCCTGCTTCACTTCTGCTGTCAGTGCTGAAGGGCCCTCTTCACTGGCACAGCGCAGCGAGTCCCCTGTAGACATACCGACAACACACATTTCTTTTAGGGCTGGGTCTGATGATCAACCAGGTGTCCAATTAGTGAGAACAACTTGGATTTTCTTTCTTTAGATATTTTTTTATATGGCGGTGCATGCACATGCATACGGATGACTTTTGGTCATGTAACATGCTGTGTTTTTCACACTGATATTATTTTACAGGGAGTTCTTAAGACTAGTCATTGAAGCAAGAATACAACTAGATTTGAAAATATATTGTTTTTATACTTCTGTAGTCCTAATGGAGGACAAAACACTGTGACTATAACAACATGCATTGGGGAAGGGGATAGTTTACCCAAAGATTTTAATTCTGTCATCATTTACTCACCCTTAAGTTGTTCCAAACCTGTATAAATGTCTTTGTTCTGCTGAACACAAAGGAAGATATTTTGAAAAATGTTGGTAACCAGACAGTTGTGGGGCACAATTGACTTCCATAGTAATGAAGGAAAAAAAAAAATACTATGGAGGTCAATGGTGCCCCACAACTGTTTGGTTGCTCAAAATATCTTCTTTTGTGTTCAACAGAAGAAAGAAACTTATACAAGTTTGGAACAACTTCAGAACTTTCTTTTTCCTGTGAACTATCCATTTAATATAACACATTGATATAACCTATTTTTATGTATTACAAACATTAACACACCTAGGTCAAGAATGCATCAATTTATGGGAAATTACATCACATTAAAGCTTATGGCAATTTCCACTCTACCCATATATGTTAATTTTCGGAAAGTATGTACAGTGCCCAACAAATTTTTAAATAATAAAATTAAAGAGGCCAATTTAAAAATCATTCATCATTATTAGCCGTGCATTAAATATTTAGAGAAATTTAACTTAAGCGTTTTACCACTGGGCTCCTTCTGCCAAAAGGAGGAAGAGTATCTCTCTTTTTTTCTGTTCTTACACCAAACATTTTTGGCCGAAAATGTTTGCATTGTTATTTCTTGTGTTTTTACATATGTGTAATATTTCTGTCATTAAATTTATTGTTCACTGTGATGTTTATGGAAATGAGGAGCTAGATGATGTCTTAAACTTAATTAGCATGATGGGTAAATACCATATTCACAAGGCAAGATACCTTAAATTTAAATTCAAAAAGTATTTGTTTCACAAAAGTATTTGAAACATTTTGCATTATAGAAACATTATCAAATAAATTTGAATTTTCCCTCTGCATTCCCCCACCTCTATATAAAAACATATTAACACAAATGACACGTTAGCATCTTAATCATTGAAAAAAAAAAATGTTGAAATGTAACTACATAAATTCAACTGTAAACTGTAAACTAAGACCAGTCTGTAAACTAAGACCAACTGTAAACTAAATAACCCCAGATATTTACCACAATATCTTCTTTTAGTTTCTACAGAAGAAAGTCATACAGTTTTGGAATAACATAACTGAGTAAATGATGGCATGGCACTAACATATATCTAGCACTTGGCTTGATATTTTGTTATTAACACAATAAAAAACATGCATTACTCATAACACAATTACTTATAAATAACTGGTGTCAAGGTGATTTTAGTGGATATATGGAGTCAGTTCTTAAGTTCACAAAACCTTTGGTAAAATATTTGCTTAAAATAAGCTTGTGTTATTTTTCTTAGAAATAAACGCCACTTGGTTTGATATTTTATCATCAAATGCAATGACATTCATAGGTGTGACTACAGTGTTCTGGCAGCTTCTGATTTGTATCTACCCTTTGTATGTGAACATTTTCACATTCTAGTGAAAGAAAAACAAGAGTCTTACCATGACCAACATCAGTGATATCAGTCGTAGAAAGGGTGGACATCTTCCACACAGCCACTTGTCATTACGAACCAGCACTGCACCTGCAGGGCACAATGAAAGGCAAAGTTGAAGTCTCGAAAAACTGCCTGTTTGTGTCAACGATTCTGTTTATAATATTCAGTCACAAGAACTGCCTCTAACTAACACTAACTTTGAATATGCAGTTCAATACTAAATCAAAACCACCTACAGAGTAGAACAGCAAGCAGCAGAGTGTGTTCAAATCAAAAGGAGAATCAAAGCAACAATGACACACACAAGCCAGTCACATAGTATGGGCAGCAGAGGTCTGCCACTCTCACTGACAACAAACGCACGCAATGCTGATCTACACTAATGACTCTCAGTACAGTTCCTTAAGTAGTCACACTTCTGTATGGAAAGCTCACAAAACTACTTTCACCCTTTCACATCATGGGAATTTTTTCTTAAGCTAAACTGTGCAAAGCAAAAAAAGAAGAAAAATTGAGAAATATTCATTAAATTGAGTGCATGTTTTTGCCAACTAAGCATGCTGTACGAACTGCCTACTTGAGAATAGGAATTGAAAGTGCAAAAAAATTGGTCAAGACTCAGTTTTAGGAAATGAGATGGACAACTGATTTGGGGACGAATGCTTTGGATTTAGGCTTGATCACATTAACCCTGACATGTCATAAAATGTACCTAAAGGAATTTTCCTGATGGACTTCCAATGGTGGATACATTTCACAAAGCGAATTTCACATCAGTTTAAGTTTGGTGATGCAAAAACCGCAGCACTAACCAAAAAGCAAGTTACTTGGTCTGGCAGTGACCTCTGTATGGGCAGTTCACAACCACACGCGGGTCCTGCCTACTTTGCCTGTGAAACTTTGTTGTGCAAGAGTAAATGTGACCATGCCTAAGAATGCAGCAAAAAATAAATGCTGATTCAATTCTACAAATATGACATTATCAGCTAAAAAAAAAAAGAACCATGACTCACAAAAATAAAATACTACTAGAAAAACAGGAGGGGAAAAAAAGGACTTCTAAGTATTTAACTTCTTTAAATGACAATGCTGTTAACTGACAGGCCAAATGTATTCCAGACCCTCCTAAATTTATATTGAAAAAGATATGCAGTAAACAGCGTTTCGGACCAAACACAATCAACTTTTCATAAAATACCCAACTATTCATTAAAATCCATTAGTTATAACCTTATCATTTTGACATGCTTTCTTGCAATTAGAACTGTGATTTATCGCATTTAGCATCTAAATCACGATTAATCGTGATTAATCGCATCCAAAATAAAAGTTTGTTTACATAATAAGTGTGTACTGTGTATAATTACATTATATATAAATACACACACATGATTGTATATATTTAAGAAATATTTGCATGTATATACTGTACATAGATTTATATATAATTTATATTATATATAAATAAATATTTTATATATAAATTACACTTTTCTTAAATATATACATGAACGTGTGTGTATTTATATATACAAAATAATTATACACAATTATACACAGTACACACACATTTATTATGTAAACACAAACTTTTATTTTGGATGCGATTAATCGTTTAACAGCCCTAATAACAAAGTAATATTAATAATAAAAACCTCTTCTTTATTTTGGCTTACAATATCAAGGTAGTATCGTATTGTGAGTTCTGTATAGAGACAGAGCGTAACGCGTCATAATCTGAAGACCACGACCACACCGTCTCCATTGACTTCGGATTGCGAGAGGCTGCCTCCATGTCATTTCTTGCTTCTAACCAAAGACAGAAAAATGCATAAAAGCTGCTGTGTGACAAGGTGAACAGCAAACAAGCTAAGAAACCCAGAAATAAGTTTTTATTAGCTATCGACCCCAAAAAACGAGCGTTTAAGGACTTAAAAGTGGATACAGGAACGAATGGGTAAATTGTGGGATCCTGACACTAATGCACTAAAAATACAGTTACGTGTGCAGTAAGTTAAACATTTGGTCACTGGTGAGTCAAATATCCAAATGTCAGTTTTATATATTATATTTCTGTAAGATAAACTATCCTGTGTTGCCGATTACGTTCTCCTCCAGCTGGCGTACGTTAGTTCTCAGAGTAATGAGACACGTTACGCTCTGTCTCAACAGCCTGTATCCACGTTTATGTCCTTAAACACTCGTTTTTTGGGGTCGACAGCTAGGCTAATAAAAACTTATTTCTGGGTTTCTTAGCTTGTTTACTGTACACCTTGTCACACAGCAGCTTTTAGGCATTTTTCTGTCTTTAGTTAGAAGCAAGAAATGACAAGGAGGCAGCAGCCTCTCGCAATGCAAAGTCAATGGAGACGGTTGGATTGTTTTCCCCCCCGGTGTGGGCGTGGACTAAATACACTGTCTCTATTGCGATTTATCGTATCATTACACCCTTACTCTATTATTATGATCCATTTTTTTTCTAAATCAAACAGTATTCCTAAATTCAGTAAGTTGTAGCATACCAACTATTTATTTTAGTTTTTAGTATGTTTTAATTTATCTTAAAGTTTAATAGATTTATAACACTGGGCATAACATGAAAATCACCAAGAATTTTATTTTGGTGAATTTTTACGCTGATACACCATAAGATTAGTTAAATAATTCATGAATTAGGCGGTTACACAAAAAGTTTACACATGCAAACATCAGCATGACACAATTAAAACACATCTAACTGTGAATACAAGAAGTAGATTTGAACATTAAGGTAAAGTGAACAAAAAAAAAGGTAAAATCTTTTCAGCATCAAATAAAAACACTCCAAATGTAGGCTATTGACACATGTAGAGTGTGTGTATATGGGGGCTGAAGCATGTTAATGTGAGTGAGAGCCCCACTTACCCCTAGAACGATGATTTGTTATTGTCTATCCATGTTGTTCTCTGCGTCACTAACAGCACATCACGTTTTCTCTCTCCAATAGTCTGGAAGCCATCAGAGGAAACTTCTCTCCTATAATAGACTTCACTTCGGTGTCACAGCTTTCTGACTGACAAAAAAACAAAGAGGAAAAACTAGAGTGACTTCTGTTTTGGAGGTTGTATAGCTAGCTCCAAAGCTAAGCTGTTCGGAAAGAATATATAAAAACAAGAAAGCAAGCGAGAAAACAAGCCAATGGATAGAATGACAGAAGAGAAGGTGAATGAGTAAGAGAGCGAGAGAAGTAAAAAGGAGGGAGAAAAAGAGAGCAAGAGGGCACATGAGAGGTTACTAGCGGTCATTCACATGGCTGTGAAATCCCCACAGAGGCCTGCGCTCAAACCTCCACCTTTTGTAAGTGTCTCCCAAAGCACATCTTGGAATTGGATGCAGAAAGATATGGAGTCACTGAACAGATGCACAAAGAACATCTCAGTGGAAAGAAACACTTACAATAAAAGGACGGCAATTATAGAAACCAGCCAGGGCACTCAAACCACAACCTTCTGCAAAGCCTGGATATGATTTATGGGTTTATTGAATTAGAAATAAGCAGTAATAGGAGTCCCGCCACTAGACGTCATAAAATGTTTGTGCTTTAACAGTCAGAATAATGTCAACCGGGATACGACACTGATGTCGTGTCATCCCACTGTTACACCTAAACCAGGAACAGACCAAAGTCCAGGTTATGTCACCAGTCGCACGAAACTTAGAATTTAAAAGTGCAATTGTAAAACCCTAAGTTAGAAACTCTTAGCAGCCCAAAATAATGAACAATAATGCACTTTCTGAACAACCATTTCTAATACACAAGCTGGAAAGTACGATATACTTCTAAAGAAACACATTTTGTTCATAAATTGCACGATAATCAGCGCATATTATATCAACCGTAAGAAAAGACAATGGATCCGTTGTAAAATGGAGAAAGAATCCTGTTATTGTCTTAAATCCCCTTTGTTCAAGGGCTCAATGAATCGTGTAGCTTTAATTTGAATTAAACATTAAAATCACATTGAACATGACCTGATGTAAACCAATGGAAGGCTTCTTTCAATGTCCAATGTTCTGTACTTATCAGTGGGCTGTAACCTTTGTCCTGTAAACCAGTGTGCTCTACATCTGCCAGATCAAGAGTCAGATCATCTGCTGGCAGATATGATAGCTGGATAATAGTGACAATGAACAACTGAAACAAGAATAACAGGCCATCATTCAGACCATTTCATTTCAGAAGAAATATTTAATTTGCTCTTGCCTGTGCAAAACGCTGCCTAAAAGTTTCAAGCCCGAAAACAGGTTAAAGTTTAGATTCAGCTTATTTCAGGAAGTGGTGTTTTCCAATCCTGTACAAGCTTCCTCTAAATTTGTCATGAGAATTAAGAGGAAGGAACCCCTACTATACATAGGATGCAGATTCATAATGCGAAATGGTAGCATTTGATTTAGCCTAAAAGTACCGTTGGGTTAGAGTCTCAATACAAAACTACTTCTTCTTACATTCTAAAATTAACCAAATTGCTGGAGACAAAAAAGATACTGAAACAGAGAAGATGCGTAGGCTGGTTTCCACCCTGAAACAGACTACGCCTATTGCCAAGTGAAAAAGTGGTCTTTCATAGAAAATGCCCACAAAACTTTATGTACCGTAAAACTGTACGACAGCTAAAAACTGCTATTTTACAAGCATACAGATGGCATTGACTGTACACCAACTTCTAATGTCTCAACATATTGGAAAAATGGCTAAAAAAATTAAATAAACGACTGCTAAAATTTCACTGAATTAAATAAATATACAGCATTCGTCACTGCTAAGTGTGCTTATTTACAGTGAGTGACATGTTGAAGGTAGGGTACAGGTAGGGTACATTAGGTTGTATGCCATACACATGCTGATTTTAATGACACTAAAGAAGTAACATATCTTTTCTTCTGTATTGTGAGTGTAATGGATTTTCGAAAAGAAAAAAATATATATAAGGTGGGGACTTAGTTCTATGCATTAATTGTTAATTCGATTTTGAGATGTGGATGTTGCTCTCAAAAGTGAGGAAAAACTGAACACAAGCTTGCAGGGGCGGGGTTTAAGCGGACTACATGATTGGAGAAATCCGGCATACATCACCAGAGATAAGTCTGTCATTTCACCCAGAAGGTCCAGTTAAGACATTTTGATTAATTACAAATTACGAGGTGAAAAAAAGAGATGGATGAAGACATGGATGAATCGTAGAATATAAGTGCATGTTATGTTATAGATCTTATTGTGAAAGAAATGGGATGAATTTTCATTTCATGCCGATTTTAAGAATACCACCAACACAACTGTTTTTAGAACAGTTATTGCAACAAGGAAAATTGTTCTAAAAGAATCAATCATCGAGCTAATTGGAATAACTAACAAAACCTAAAAGCCGGTCTGGAACTGAAGCCACTCCTCGCCTCAAAGCGTTCTGCAATCCCATTCCGATACGCCATTCCGTGTTTTCCATTTCCCGCTCCCGATTCAACTAAAGAGAGAAACCCGATGGGAGCGATCGTGGAAACAGATCTTCTTCTGAATTTCACAACCTCTCAACGCTCCAGGCTAAAGTCACACAACTAGGTTTCGATTCGCGATTGAGAACAAACAAATAAATAAAAACCAATAATAAAAAACAATCACATGGTTGTCATACTGATAATTATCAGCACATCTGTTAGCTCACTCGACCTGTCAAATTGGAATTGTATAAACAGCTCAAGATAACTTCATAACTGCTCTCACACACATTTCTTTGAAGGATTCAATTCGGAGTAAGTTATGTTAACGGCTTTAGTCTGTACTTCACCCCAAACACTGTAACTCTGAGGATTAGCCTCTAATTAACTCAGGACATTATCAACTGGGCAGATCACGGATTATAAAACTATATTGAACAGCAGTGTTTAGTGGTAGCACTCATCAGCTAGCCAAAACACCCTGTTAGCCTTTGCACCTTAAAACAACCCTGTTGTAATACATTCAACAATCCCAGCAAAGTAACCTACCATCTAGACTAAACACTGACAGATTAAAACTGACAACCTTACGGTAAGTGAGTTAGACAACTGTCGACAACAAGCGTTATATGAAGCACTGACAGACATGTCTCCCATCATGACAGCTACAGGAGCTAACATTTATACCTCATTACACAGCTCTTGTACCGCGTAAACACTCATGTAACTCTCTCAAGAGATGACGTGGTCATATGTGAATAACGCTCAATTTCTAGTAATACCTCGCTTTGCTGCTGATGACAAGGTCTTTAATCCTACACGGTGAACTTTACACTGGCGATGTGAAGAGAGAAACGCCTAGGTAGGCCGTGGAGAGAGAGAGAGCTCTAAGATGGCTACATACAATCACAGGACTGTTATTGTATTGTGCCTTCAAAATAAAAGTGCCTTGGTGACAACGGCATCTCTCCAAAAGTTCAGACGAAGTGGGGTTATAAATATTTCTAATTATCCGTTTTTTAAATAAATAATTGTTGAAAATATATCATTAAAAAAAAAATAACAGTCAAAAACATTGTAAACATGAATGTACTGAGAAGACAGCCTTGAACGGTGCCTTACTTACTTATTTTTCAATACTTTTACTTTCACTTTAATAAAATGATTATGGTCAATGCTGAGGGCTGAATTCGGAATATTATACTACTTCTCTGTCATATTAAGATATAAAAAGCCGGAGTATCTTGTAGGCTGGATAGACAATATTAATAAAGTCCGGCAGATGGCAGTAAGTGTGCTATATGTTGTTTTGAAGCATAGACAGTAGGTTATGACGCCGTAACTGAAGAAGAACCTGTCTACCTCACGTGATTCAAACAAACACACATATCAACATCTTAAGAAATAAGTATATATTTGACTGTATCAGTGAACTGAAACTGAGTTAGATATAAGTTGTATAAATAAGACGTATATTACGATATATTACGACATTAACGATGGATTCAGACTTTTACAGATTCGATGTATGACCTGGAATGTGATTGATGAATGAATTTACACTTGACTACAAAACCTTAGTAGAGTTACAAAGAATACAAAGTAACCTTGACATTGCTATTACAAAACAAGCCGATTAACCATGCGGAGAAGACCACAGTCTGCAGTTTTGGCTCCGGCATATTTGAGGTCAGATTGTTATCCTAAAATGTTATCTATCACCTTTTAATTTGTGCACATTTTTAACGGTTTAATTGTCAAAAATGTATTTTGTCTGGCAGCTCAAAAGCATGTCATGCGATTAAAATGACATTTTTCTTAATGTACAGACTGTATTCAACAAGCATATTTGATTAGCATTTATAATGAAAATGCTGTTCTTTGTTTAAAAGCAGGGCTGGGACTGAGAAAACAGTTTCTGCAGCAGCACAGTCCCAGTTTCACACAGATCTCTGGCTCTATTTCACTGTGCAGAACTGGATACTAGACTTTGGGAGGCCAATTGCAATGGTACAAGTTAAAACAAGGTGTGATCTATGCATTTAGATATCCTTTTCTCTTCTTTAATATCAATAACAATTTTGTATGTTCTTCATCCAGATCGTAATGCCTCTAGAATGGTTTCCTCTAAATAAGCCAAGTGTTGGAGATTATTTTCACATGGCATATAATGTCATTACACCATTCTTATTACTGAAGGTACACAAATTTTTCTACGATTTAAAGTAAAAGCAAAAAGATGTGTTTTTTATAAGGTGTTCCCCATTTCTAACCCTTATGTTTTGAACATGCTTTTGTTTGATATGCATCAGTAAAAGTAAAGTGTTGGTTTGGTCTGTCTGTAACCCTTTTTAGCTGATTGAGCGGAGTACCACAGCCCTTCCTCGCTCGGCTGTTTATCTCAGCATCATCACCTTTGTCATGGGAGCCAGCATACACCTAGTGGGAGACTCCATTAACCATCGTCTCATCCTCAGTGGATACCAGCTTCATCTCTCTGTCAGAGAAAACCCCATTATCAAGGATCTTAAGCCTACCTCACTGGTACAGTAGTTCGATTTACAGATCAAACAAATGATGTGCTCTAAAGAAACTTTTTCTGAATAAGTTGGGTTTGTTGTTGATGGTAATGATAATTAATATGCTACTTTATGTGGTTTTCAGATTGATTCCTTTGAGCTTTTGTATTACTATGATGAGCACTTAGGGCATTGCATGTGGTAAGTATATTTTCCATTCTCACATTGATTTAATCTGTAATTTGTAATCTGCAAGTTTACATATAGAGTTTAAAACATCCCCTCCTCCACCGTTATCATCATAGGTATGTCCCGTTCTTCCTCATCCTCTTCTTGTATTTCACTGGCTGCTTTACACAAGTTAAAGATGAGAAGATGCCTTACTCAGGTTGGCTGCTACTTGGCCCTAGTGCAGTGTACTATTGGTAAGTAAATGATTCAAGTCAATTTTCAAGCATTTTTTGAGATGTAGAAACAACATTCTCGAGCCACTTTATTTCTGTAATGTAACACATTTCCAAGTGAAAGAGAACATTCAACGAGAAAAAAAATGATTTAACAATACATCAGCATGTTAATGTTGTTCAAACGTTAATGTGGTGTATTTCTTCAGGTATCTGATTACTGAGGGGCAGATCTTTGTTCTCTATGTCTTCACCTTTTTTGCCATGGTTGCCACTGTTATGCGCCAGAGGCGGATGGGCTTCATGCTAGACAGCAATGGCCGTTTCCTCTTCTATAACTTCATCATTACTCTGGGATTAGTTCTGGTTTGGGTCGCATATCTGTGGAATGATAAAGTTTTGCGCAAAAAGTATCCCGGTATCATCTATGTCCCCGAGCCTTGGTCCTTTTATACCTTACACATCAAAGGCAGTTAAATACTAACAGCAAATCCAAACTACATTTCACTGATATGTATTAAATAAAAAGACTTTAAATACGAGTTTAACCAAGTTTAATGACACTTTGAATGAAACTGAAAATATTTGCTCTTGAATACTGGTTAGGGACTTATTTAAAGGGGTCATGAATTGAAAAATCAATCTTTTGGCATATAAGAGGTCATTGTACTATAAAAATATCCTGTAAGTTTCAGAACTCAAAACTTCCTCTTTAGTTCAAAAACAGTTTTTATTGAAACCAAGTTGCCCAAACGACTTGTTTCAGATTTTGTTACAGTATTACGTCATAATGCCACGAAAGACCGCCTCTGCAAAAGAAAATCAACGTAAATACGAGAGACGCAAACACAGGGTTACTCCAGCAACAAAACGATAGAGATGCCTCTGAGGATTAATGTGGGAGATTCCTGGAAATGGAAGAGAGAACGTAGAGAACGCTGATTTTGTTGTAGTTTTGATCTAAGCCATTCACTGTAATCCTGAATAAAAGCTTCAGTGAGCGACATCTTCTGTTTTGTCATCAGAAAGACATTACAACACGTTTCATTTTAGTTTACATTTTTCACTTTATTAAAAAGGATGAATGATGAAAAGCCTATAAGAACAACAGTGCAACAAACGATGGTACATTCATTCATAATTCCGTTTACACGATACACACAAAAAGTTATCATTTGTCAACTATAACTGTGGTAACTCCAAGTACTTAAACTTTAACTTGATAAAACCAAGTCTTATAAAGCATTGGTAATACGCATAATTGATCAACATTGTTGGCAAATGTTTCAACTATGTAACGAGATATTTTTCAACGTCAGAAGTTTTCAAAAGAATTCCACACGTGTAATGGCGGGGACGTTGGAAATTATTTTATTAAGTAAAAATGTTACCCAATCATAGCAGTGGGCCTTTGCTACCAAGTCTTGAGTGATCAAAAGAAAGGGACAAAAACAGGAGAAAACATTGGCCATTACTTCTAAATGAGGATGTCTTTTGAAGTAAAACATCTTGATAACATTATAAGTGGGCCTCAGAGAACATTTATTACAGTACACTTTTTTTTTTTTAAATGCAGTTCATGACCCCTTTAAGTTCCAGTGTTATTCCTTGTTTCTGCCCAAGCCAAACTATACAATGCTATGTTTGTCATTTTGGTATATTGAATAATAAAGACATTTCATCATTGTGGCGTACTGTACATTTTTTTTTTACTTTATGTCCTTGTTTTATCAAAATAAAGGGTGTTCTTCCTAAGTCAGTGAGTGTGATCATGAGCTGCACCTACTGTAACAGACAGTATAACATGATAGTTGGATCTTATATCAATGTTCCTATGACAACGAGGCTATCAGTTACGTCAAAACTGCAGTGGACTTTAGTTCCTACAGGTAATCCAGAGGAGTGACTCTTTCCCTGAACAGACGAAACATGGTGAGTTTGATTTTGTTTTTCTCTTTAATGTTATTTTCATTCAATTATTGTTGATTTTTCAACATCTTTTTTAAACCTGTCTTTACAGGCAAAATTCTTAACACAAACTCAGATTGATGGTAAGCTGTGTTACACAGAAAGAAAGTGTGTAATGTAAATTCATGAATATAGTCAAATAAACTAAATTGTTTGTTTTTTTTAAACGACATGTACAGTACATTTATGAGCAATGAGAATTTTATTGTGGAATTGTTTTTCACTGTGGTTTTGAATGTTCTCATGTAGAGTTCAAAGAATGTTTCTCGCTTTATGACAAGAAGCGAAAGGGGAAGATTGAAGCCAAAGACCTTATTACTGTCATGCGCTGTTTGGGTACAAGTCCCACATTTAATGAAGTGGACAGACATCTGCAAGTCCACAAAATAGGTAACATTTTGTTAGACCTCATGATTAACGTTCCATTGAATTGTGAATATGTCTTCCTTGTCTACTCTTTCAGCTTCCTTGCGCTACCTGTGGCTAATGACAACACACAGACACACACACAACTTTAATTAACAATCAGATATTTAGTTATGCCATATTTGATTTTTATAGCCAGTGTAAGCATGTTGAGGCACTTGAATCAAACAAAAGCTGAAGTAAAATATCCAATATTTAATTGTGTTTGAATGAATTCTTTGCTTTCTTTAATGTTTCTGCTGTATCCCCACCACAGATAAGACAGGGGAGCTGGACTTTTCTACATTTCTAACCATGATGCACAGACAGATGCAACAGGAGGATCCTAAGACTGAAATTCTGGAGGCTATGCGCATGACAGACAAACACAAGAAGGGCTACATTCTGGCATCTGAGTTAAGGGCTAAACTCACTGGCTTGGGAGAAAAGCTCACTGAAAAAGAAGGTATAAATCATCTCAGATCCTTCTGGTTTTATGTTGATTTATTCAAAGATCACAGCTAAAAAAAAAATTTATGTCGGGGCTGATTTAAATATTAACCCCATTAAATTACATTATAATATGAAACCCTATTTTTAGAGATGTATCTTGTTTGAGGAATTTAGAAAAACATCATTTTTTTTGTTAGATCCCAGTATATTAGCACTATTAGACATAATGAATGTGTTGTTTAACTGTTAACTGTGCATTGTTTTTCAGTGGATAAGCTTTTTAAAGAGGCTAATGTTGGACGTGATGGACTCGTTCATTATGAGGAGTTCACCAGAATGGTCACACTTCCTTCAGAGGACTACTAATGAAGAAGAGTGGGTTTGGCCCATACTCTGAATAAAGCAGTTATTTACCAGCAGGAATACAATATTTTTGTTCTATGTATACATTGTATATAATTATAACAACAACAAATGATTAAAAGTTCAAATGAAAAGTCAAATTTGGATAGAATAGATGTTGTGATTTCAGTATTTTCCACTAGATGGCAATGGTGTAATTAACTGAATTATTGTGGCAGGGTTGATAAACACTGACTGTCATGATATTCAGCATATTATTATTATTTATTGAAGTTTGAAGATTGTTAAACAGTGAATGAGCTATTGAAATGAAAACTGTTTGCAGTCATCTATTTTTTAATCTATTTACAAAGTAAAAAATAGAAACCTATGAGACTCCATCCTTTCCCCAATCCAAAGCTTTCATGAACTCCTCTTCAGTGAAGGACAACAGCTTGGCTGCTTCAAAATGCATCTTTTAAAAAATACAGCATAAACATAAAATGCTAGTGAGGTTAGTTAGTGTGATATGATATGATATTACTGTATTTGGAAATGACGGTTTCAAGTAATTGCAAAGATATTGATTTCTTACCTTCTGTCTTTTTAAAATATCTATTAGCTTAAGTTGCTTTTTAAAACCCACGATGAGCTCAGCATTTTGTCTCTCCAGCTTTCTGTTCTCAGCTTGTAAGGTTTCAATCTTCTGATGCTCCTGACTGGTTGAATCCTTCGGTAGGGTAAAAAAGCATAAGAGAAGAAGTGAAATTAACAAAAATGCCAGCTAAATTTTAAATACTTCTGGAGTAGATGTGGTGCCAAACAGTTCACTCAAGGTTTTGTTGCACAAAAAACTGCCATACACATCACTTTGTTTTATTTCATGCAGGTTTATTTGAGTTCACATTACCTTACTGCTCTGTTTGAGTTTGTTGAGCTGAGTTTTAGTCTTCTCAACCTCCTCTAGAGCTCTATTCAACCGCACCTCTGTTGCACTGTGTGTATTGGCTCCCTGCTTATGGGACCTCTTCATGTTTTCCAACTCCTAGATTGTACAGACACAGGCATTTACGTATAACCGAAGAAAGCGTACTGTGCAGATTGTTTCATTGTCCCAATGAAAAACATATTAAAATGTTAGGTCACCCAAGAATTCACTCTTCAGAAAATTTGGACTAAACCGCTAATTTTATATGGATTCGTTTTACAATCTCTTTGTGAAGCATCGAAGTAGTAGTTGCGTGGCTGTGTCAACACAGGGACAGAAAGCTCACATATTTCACTAAAAAATATCTTCATTTGGGTTTCGAAGATGAACGAAAGTCTTACGGATTTGGAATCACATGAAGGCTAGTAAATGACGGAAGTTTCATTTTTGGGCATTGGATCTTTGTAAGGGCTAAGGAAAGCTTTTAACCCCAACCTAACCAAACATGCACATGCAATAAGTCTAAAGTAAGATGACCGTGAATGGATGTTTTTTTTTAAAGCAATATGGCCCATTCTAATAGGAATTTCTATCTGGTTATACTGTTATTCTCTATCATCATTAAGTTTCCATGACCCTATCATAAGGGAAAGGGTGAGTTCCAAAGATATCTGTCCCAGAAGCCCAAGTGCAGAGTGCTTTGCAGTCTGAGCAGCTGTGGCACAGTCTCACTTTACACACAGAGGACTAATCAGGTTAAAGGGCCCATGCCAAGGATTCCACGGCTCTGGATCCTGGCACAGCTTTGATAAGCAGGAATTATGACAAATTATGTTATACTTTCCTTTAGGAATTGAGTTGCAGTGAGGTTAAACTTTTTTTTTTTCAGAAACACCTGTTCTGTCAGAAAGTAACTTCAATAAGTTTCAGTAGATTGTGGATTGTTTCAGTAGAATTTTGAATAATATTTTGCCAACAATTCAAGTACCTTTTGCAGTGCTGTCACTTGCTGTTGCAGACCTTCACACTTCCGACTGGATTCTTCAGCTAAAGCTCTTTGCTTCTCAACCTGAGTCTTTTGGACATTTGTAGTCCTCTGCAATCTTGCCCTTTCCTCCTCCACGTCCTTCAGTTTGCTGCATAAAGTGCTGTTTTCATCATCCTTCACAAAAGGGATTTTGAGTAAGTTGACCTGACTGAATAGATTAACCAACCTTGAACACATCTCAAACTGCTTACCTTCTTGTTGCATTCATATGAGAGTCTGTTTAATTCTTCCTGCATTACCCGAAGTTTAGCCTTCAAAAATCTGATCTGAGCTTCTGTAAAAAAGAAAAGAATGGTTTCAAAATGCAAATAGTATAACAGCACAACAAATTCAATATTTGAACATATTTGGTCTTTTTAACCAACCTGCGCCCATCTCATCTCCGGCACTGGGCATGATGTCATCCTGCAAGTGTTCCTCAGTGAGATCATCACTAACCCTGTTCTCGATTATGCTAATTGTCTTAGCAAGTGAGAAATCCCCAAAGTCTTCAGGAATAGCAACATCATCAACTGCAGTGTGTGGTGCTTTTCTGTTGACATTACCACAAAGACCCCAAATTATTCGGATTCATAGCATTTCATGATATACAATAAATGTTTTTATTATTATTTTATATCTTACTTACAGAGGATTCTTTCTATTTCCTGAACCTGGCTTGTTTGGCTTTGAAGATTTTACAGAGAAGTTCTTGTTTTTCATGATCTACATAACACAACAGAAATGGGTTCCTGTCAGTAATGGAGTCTTGTATCTAATCCACATTTGCACTGATTCATATGATATTTGTGTTGTACCGTAGTGGGCTGCTTAGACGTTGTTTCTTTCGTTATAGTCCTAATAAGACAAACAAAATGTTATGCTCATAAACAGCAAATGATGTTGCTTATGCTCATGTCAAATTGTGAGAGCCATTACCCAGAAACCTCAAAATGACAGTCAGTATCAATGGAGAGGTGGGAGGAGATTGGTTTAGAGAGTACCTCATTTTGATCCCTCTGAAAACCACAATCACAAACATACAGTGTCAATATCTGGGTTTGTTTCAACATCATACATATGATATGACATAGGCTACTATACACATTAAAAGTAACGTTACAGACCATATTCTCTCAGATCTTTCAAAATAATTTGCTATTTTTCACATTCACACTTTTGTCTTCTCTTACCATAACTTTCTCTGCTTCCCGAACAAGTTCTGCTGTTTTTGCCTCTAGCTCTGCATTGAGACGCCTGAAGAGTTATCAGAGTTGCAAGCAGTTAGATATTAACAATACCATGTTCTCATCTAAATATTTTATTATAAATTAATTAATTTAATACATAATTATTTTGGAGCAGTTATTCTCAGTATACGGACTTCACACTTCTCTATTTATTTAAGTAATAAACCCATAAATACTTGTATTCCTCCTCTTTGGCTAAGAGGTCCATTTGTGGTGGTCTCTTTGAAGGAGCAGATGAAGACCTGCTCTGAGGTGTGGGTCTGGAAGGCCTTTCTGAGTAAGACGTTTGAGGCTTTTTTAACTGAGTAGACAGAAAGTAATATTGCGATTTGCGATTATTAATCTTTCTCCGCCTTCAAAATACCACTTTCTTTCTTACTTTTTACTTTTCTTAATTTAAAATGGAAAACGTCGATTATTTTATTTAATACACAACAGAGTATTTTAGGCAAAACTGTAAATAATACGGCATAACTCGAAAAGAGGATTAAAGAGTTTTATTTCGTTAGACTTACAGGAGGTAGCGCGGGTCTGGATGTGCGGTCTGCCATTTTTGTTAGTGGCGAGACGCCGTTCCTAAGCAACAGTGTACCTTAGCTTTTCATCCGAGGCATTTAAAGGGATAGTTCACCCAAAAATGAACATTCAACCTGTATGAGTTTCTTTCTTCTGTTGAACACAAAAGATGGAGTGAAGAATGTTAGTAATTAAACAGTTGATGGGCTCCATGGACTTCCATTGTAGGAAAAAATACAATGGAAGTCAATCAACTGTTTGATTACCGACATTCTTCAAAATATCTTATTTTGTGTTCAACAGAAAAAAACAATTTAATACAGGTTTGGAACAACTTTAGGGTGAGTAAATGCTGACCGAATTTTTGGGCGAACTATCCCTTTCATTTAATTGTTTATGTATACATGGTTATTTTAACCGAGGCTATTTATTAAATAAAAACGTTATCGTTCAATGCCTACATAATTTAAGTGCCAATAAATAAAATATCAAATAAGTATAATGTGTATTTCAGATAATTTTATATTGTATTTATTCATTTATTTATGGCAATACAAGACAGGAAATTTCAACACACCTCCAGGCCAGGGTGAATTCTTTATGTGACTGATAAAAAGACAAACAATCGAGTATGACGGTAATCTTGTAAAACAATGAGAAGGATGTTATCAATCAATCCTTACTGACAGCCAGTTATGCTTCAGAACATGAGTGATTATACACTACTGAACTAGATGAACTCGCTGCAGCACCCTCGTGTGGGTTTCCGCTGGAGGCGCAGTGCGCATGCGCGGTCCCAGCAGCAGCAGCTTCCCCAGTGGTCGCCAGTGAGCTTCTAGGTAGGTAGTGTCTGACTTTGAACCTGCTGCAGCTCGAAGTGTTTCCTTGCTCCTGGTGCACGCGCAGGGATAGTGACCTCAGCTGCAACCACAAACCATGAATTACCAACGTGATGTATTAGAGCCGAGTCCGATTTGTCAGTGAAATCAACAGGCAGTGATCGTGATGTACTATTTACGGAGGAAAGCTGCATTCTCCAGGTTCAGGTTAAGGCCTACTTGTTAGATCCCCATCCTCGTCTCAACAGAGTCGCATCGTGATGGCTGATGACCAGCAGCAGTCTGGTCCTGGGGTCGGACCTTTACCTTCCGCGGTTCAAGGATTGCAAGGGCCTGAGGCGAATGCGTTGCAGCTAAAAATAAAGAACTCAATCTGGTAAGTTAAGTCTGTCTGAAATAATGGCCAGTAAGTGAGTGAGTGCTGCTGGATATGTGGGGGTTAATGGGATCGAAGGCTCTCCATCCTAATTAGCTCTATTCTAGATGCTCCCTCGTTTCCACTTGACAGTGAGTCATGGGTACAGTAACCATGTGTGTGTATTTAACTAATCTCGCCGTTGCTTTCCTTATTGTGATGATAACGATACGATAACTTATCAAAGTTGTTTGTTTTGGACTGAGCAGATGGTTGTTAAAATGTGAGGTTGGTTACTCGTCTTGGCTGTCGTGGACAGTGTAGTTATTTATCGGCAAATAGCTTTTTTGTCTTCTCGTGAAAGTGTGCAGAAATTGACATGTCTGTGTCTTGGAATGGGCGAAAGATTTCCCGCGACCACGCGCTCTAAACAGATTTAGTGGGCGCGCTAGTGATGGTAAACAACTCGCGTGCAGCAGCAGCAACCGGGTACAGCCGCGCGCATTTAAACGGCCAGTGTGCGTAGACACGCTTTCCTTGTAGACACCAATGCATCCGATATAGACCCATTGTGCTCTTCACATTATAGTTGTGTTGCGGTGATCCAAAATGTGTATTAATTCATCGGGTACCCGCTTTGTGACTGTTATTAAATATGAAGACATCGTGAAACATGCAGCCATGGCTTAAGATGTTTATAGCGTAGCAGCGCATGCGTTTGCTCAGTACATATTTTTGAGGAAAACATATATCTTCTGTGTGCATAGTCACTCAACCCAGTCCTCTCTTAGGTCAGTAGTTTTACCTAAAATTGATCATTGTTGGTGCACATTTCTTGAGGCAGCGAAAATTAAAAAAACGCTGACACGATTATTTTGCAGCCTCCATCCCCCTCACCACCACCCTTGTTTTTGCATGTTGAGACATGCTCTCAACGACATGCATCTGCAGCAACGGCTACTGTACGTCCAGTGTGGGGCGTAGATTTGTTTACCTTTTTGTGCAATATATATTATTTGTGTTTCTACTGAGTATTTTGGCGTGAGATTGGAGAGTCATGGGCATTTCTATAGCAAATATACGTTTTTAACCTCTGTAGTGTTGTGTTAGCTACTATGTATGTGTCTATAATTCTTTATCTTTAAAGTTTTTATCCAGTACTCATAAGCAACTATAGTGGAACAAAAAAAGGAAATTAATTTGTAAAAAGGGGGGAACCCTCAATGTAGCATATTCCTTGTTGCTCCGTTGTTTACTGAATTATCCTTTAATCAGTTCATTCAACTAATGGTGGAGTGAAACCATGTTGATATTATGACCTTTTTTTTATTTTTCTGGGAACCTGAGACTGGTTTAGGAGGACACATAGCTATTAATCCAATCATTAAGTAACAGTGTTTAGTACTTTTCTTTTTGAATGCAGTTTTGTTTGGATATAGTTTCACTTGGTGGGCTCAGCTGTTGTTATCAGTGGATTCGGAATAGATTAATTCAGTTATTTTGGACATAACTGACAGTTATTTTACTAATTAATTTAATCTTAATCAAATAATAACAACGAAATACACACACAAAATACTTCACAATATCAGTTTAGTTTCCAGGACCGAGCATTGGACAGATGATCCATGGAATTATTTATTTTTTTCTGTTTTAAATTTGACTTAATTTTAACTTGAAGCTGTGTGTCGTTCACACTTGAATTCTGCTGTTCATTATAGCTCTAAGTACTATTAAATGGATTGACTGTTTACGCAGACATCCATATGATGAGTGGACAGTCTCAGCCTGTGCTCCTTGCCCTTCACTCTGAGCAGAGCTCTAAAGGTTAGGCCTGTCGTGTCGATGTGATAGCTGATACCCCTGAGCTGCATTTGGCATGCTGGTTGGCACATGGTACTGTCTCTGTGGAAAAGAACAGGGTATTTGGCACTGGTGCTGGCGAGCCTTTTGGAAAAGAGATTGTGATTTGCCTATAGCAACTAGTTTGTCACTAATGGGAATATCTTGTAATTTATACAGTGATGATGGAGATTATTGATGCATAAATACTACCTGTAAACTGAAAAGAAGTAGCAGACAAATCTGTAGAATCTTACCTGGGAAGGGGAAAAAAAAACAATTTATTTTTGCGAACAGACCAGCAGAGGGGGTTGTTTAAGAATGAGCTGTACTTTCTGTAATTCTGTGATTTAGCTCCTCAAGCTTATTTTAGAGATGTTGTCACTTGGTTTACACCAGATCTGTCAGGTAATTTTAGATAAACAGCTGGCTTTAAGTTACACACAAAGCTGAGTTTGAAAGGGGTGAATTTGGTCCCTTATTTTTACATGGCTGTGTTCATGTGTATGTACATCCACATCAGTGTGTGTGAATCTTTCTTCATCTACATATGAAGGGAAATACGATGGAATTTTGGAGGAGGGGAAGAGATCCAAACACAATGGTGGTAATCACCTTCAAAGAGAAATGAAAATGAGCTATAGCACCGCTGGCAAAAAGCCCAGCTGTTTTTGCCAAGCTGCAGTCTCTGAGAATGGCTCGCGACTGCTGCTTTGGTGCTGTTAGATGATTCTTTTGGTTTAGCCTACATTTAGACTGATGCTCGAACAATGGAAGGATCTATGTCTGTGGTTTTGCTGTATAAGCATTCTATTAGGTCTGCAAAATACTCTCAGTCCCAATGAAAGTTACAGTTTTCCTGTTTGAGAAGACTAGTTGTGTATCATATAGCATTTCCTCTGTCTTTCTGCGATTTACTTAAAAGGTGTGAGATTTTACTTTTTTTTTTTTTGCACTACTGGTTTTTCTAAAGCAATTAATACTAGTTTTTTTCATCTTGGATGCCCTTAATCGATCAAGTGACAGTAAAGACATTTCTAGTGTCACAAAATATGTACATTTCAAATAAATGCTGTTATTTTTAACATTATATTCAAAGAATCCTGACCAAAAATGTATTGCGGTTCTCATAATAAAGATAACTGTTTTCAATAATAATAATAAATGTTTCTTGGGCAACAAATCAACACGGACCAAATAGCTACATCTAAACAATCCAAAAACAGGACATGACGTCACAAGATGCGACCCTAAAAAGTACAGAATGCTCAAGCATACCTAGTTTTTTTCATCATAGGAGTGGTGTTGCCCATTACAGTTTAGTACCGGCGTCAGAACGAGCACACAACATTGTTTTGGACGTTGGGTAAGTTTCGTTGAATATCTAGTTACATCTTTAGGTTTGGTTTTAAAAATGACAGTGTGAATGTTAAGCGAACCAGGACAAAATGTATTTAAAAAAAAATTGGTCTGGACCAAAGGAACGAAGAGAACCAAACTGCAATTGTGAACACACCCTAAGATATCAGTGGTTTACCAGGCATGTGTTGTGTACCAGACCTTAGATCGCCCCACTGCTCACAGCAGTCTGGGAAGCCGACAGTTCCTCTTAGATGAGCTGCTGGTCTGAAGCCGGCCATACTTTTGCTATGAGCTGCTCTCTAAGTGCTAATAGCTTTAGCATGCTGCCTATGATACCGGTACTCATTTGTGCTTAAGATATCTGTATGTGTTTAAAATGCTTTGAGTATTTTATTTTATTTTAGCTTTGCTGTATGTAATAGCTGTGTGTGTGTGTGTGTGTGTGTCCTGATAAGGCCCCAGCAAGGCCTTGATATACTTAGGTTCTTTGCTTTGGGGTAAATAAATAAAAATAGAAATACCTTTGCTGCGGTATACTGTTAGTAAACATCCCTACGCTGCTGAGAGCGCATTTAGAGCAAAAAAAAAAATATATATATATATATATATGTGCATGTTTGCCTCTCAGTAACAAAATAAACACACTACAAAAAAATGACAGTGGTGAGAATATAGCAGTTAAGAAAGCATCTGATCATTGCATATGTTTGCTCAAGCCCTTTTGGCACTCTAGTCATGTTACATTTATTATATAGCACTTTATGCAATAGATTGCTTTAAAGCGAGCAGCTTTACAGTATTACAAATGAAAAAAGTGTCAGTGTTGCTCTCAAATAAAAGTGCAACTTCAATGTTTTTTCTTGTGTCTGACTTCAACGGACTGAATGAAGAAATGAACCGGAGAAGATTTGAATGAATGAGGCATTTATATAGCGCTATGTACTACTGTTCACACAAAGCGCTTTACAATCATATCAGGGGGTCTCTCCTCAACCACCACCAGTATGAGCATCCTCTTGGATTTCCTTGTCAAAAGAAGGCGGAGCCCCAGAGCCAAACCTTGGTCAATTACAGTGCACAACCACCACAGACTAATAGTAGTTCAAAGTTATTTTACCAACCAGAGCGAACTTTTCCAGAAATTTCTGGAAACTCTCTAAACAAACAAACCGTAAACAAATTTCGTTTTGACTTGATTTTGTTCGAAATTACATCAATTGAAATCAAATAACAAACTGGTGTGAAGTATATCAGGCCTTTAGTGCACACAAGAGGTTATGAGATGCAGACAGTAGTAGCTGAGTTCATCAGGTTCAGTGGTGTTTTCTGTCTGTCGGTGAGAGAGAGAGAGAGAGCGCTTTCTCATCCCCAATCTCTCGTGCACACACACTGACACACAAATATCACACATGTAGGTCATGCTGACTAGCAGTAGTGTTATTCTCTGTTGTGATGTCTGGCTGCTCTCAGTCAGCACTCTGTTCATGTGGAATTAGCCGTGAAGCTCACAGGCCTCTGCCCTCTTCCCAGGACAACCTTATTGAGAGTAAAAGATAGAGATGTTCATGCTATCCATTCTAACCAGTGACACAGTGACCCTTCACCTCCCCCCTCCCCCCACCACCCCGTCTCTCGCTCTGTCTATCTGTCTCTCTCTCTCAGGCGGTTGTTTACGTTCCTGTTATGATCAGAGCACATGCGGCCAGCTGGAGGAGGGGATCTTCGGGGGAGGGGCAGTGACCGGCAGGATAAAAGTCTGTGGCTTAAATCAGGCCACTGTTTACAGGAAAAAACAAACCTTGAATGTCTATTGTAATAATATAATTAATATATATATAACATACATGCATGCAAGAGTTGGACAATGAAACCAAAACACCTGGTTTTAGACCACAATACTTTCTTGCTAATTTATTGTCTGGTCTAATAAATCCCATTTTCTTTTATATCATGTGGACAGCTGTGTACATTTATGGCGTTTATCTGGGAAGTGGTGTAGGGCCTCCGTTTGCGGCCAATACAGCATCAATTTATCTTTGGAATGACATATACAAGTCTTTTGGAGCCTCGGTTCGGTTCGGTTGTTTGCTGTGAGGGCAAGGTTCCTGGTAGGGCACCAGCAAGAATAAAGAACACGATTCACTTTTAACTTAATAACAATACCAATAATTTAACTCATTAACTATCTTTTTACTGTATTATTTATTAATCTTTGTTAATCTTAGGTAATAAAAATACAGCTGTTCATCCTTTGTTTATTTATGTTACTTCACAGTGCATTAGGCTAACTAATGTTAACAACTTTTGATTTTAATAAGGCTACTAGTAAATGGTGAAATTAACAAAGATTAATAAATGCTGTAGAAGTGCAGTTTACTAATAGTTAATGTTAACTAATGTAGTTAACTAGAGTTTTTAATAAATTGAACTTTATTGTAAAGTATTATCGATTTAGACATCTGGTGAGTTGTTGGATAGATCAGTTGTTAGTAACCATTCATTAAATGGAATCGGTTCAAAGGAATGTGAATCGGAGGTGTCATTAGCGGATGTGTACGCGTTGTGTGATTATCCCTTCAGTTTAGGACATTGCAAAAGATTTGTGTCAACACAGAAAACATTTAATCACTGGATAGGTTTTTAGGTTTATTGAAAGTGTGGTTTGTCTCAGCTGAATGTGCGGAACGCTTTTCAGAGAAGATAAGGCAACGTTTTTAGCACAATACACACCGGCAATTCAGGAAAAAAATCTCCCAATGCTCCACGGGAAGCTTCGGTCTTCCGACCTTTTACCATAGTGTCAATTCAAGGTTTTGATTAATATGCGCGAGGGAGGGAGTGCAAAACAGTTTGAAGGCGGTGAGAATGCGCGGCCGGAGGAGGGTCTCTCTCTCTCTCTCTGCTCGTTCTTTCAGTTTGTGACCTGTCACAAGCGCAGCTGTCTGTCATCAAAAGTTAGTGTATATTTATTTAGTAAAAATACAGCTTTCATTAGTTGTTACAAGTGTAGGCTACTAATTACTATTTAATCAAATTTCAGAAAAAATAGTTTTGTGACATAAGGTGAAGTGAGAGTTGGGCTGGGGCAGTAGGGGGCGGGGCGCTTTCGGTTCGAAATGAGAGTATCGCGGTTCGTACCGTAGGTGGTGTAACGGTTTGAATATCGTTACACCCCTAATGTTTTGGCTCTCAGTCTTTTGCGGTTTAATAATCACAGACACTAGTCCATTTCATGGTTTAAATTTGTTGTACAGCGCTAAACCAGATTTATTAATCCAAAATTTGCTAAATTCTGTGATAATCCGAGAGATAAATTACGTTATAATGACTGGAATAGCAATTCCGTTCCCGTTTTCCTGCATTGTGTAAACTAGGATGGTAGGACCCTAAATATATATATAAAAATTGCAGCATAAAGCAGTACACAATATATTTATTTTGTCTTCTAATGTTTTGCAGTTCATTTACACTACCAACATCTTATGAATTGGCCATGTTTGACATATAGCATTGCAGTTTATTTAAGACGTACTGCTCTCTAAATTACGGCCCTTTATCTGTGTATCATGTGAACACCGGGCTAATAGTGTTAAACTTTGCTGTTGTTGATGATTGCATGTTTAGCTCATTAAGTAAGTCTCAATCAGGTGTCTGCTTGAAACAGTCTGATAATAACATGTTGCCACAGGAAGTGACATTAACGGGAACAACTGTTTATACTGGCTGCCTTGACAACAGTGGTGCGAACCTTTACCTGCTTCAAGACTACCTAGAAACAGTTTAATGAGTTTTACCTGGCCTGAAGCCACATGGGAACGACAACTCGCCTAGTAACAGTTCATTAGTTCCCTGACCTCTCCCTCGCTCATAGGGACAGTCATATGACTGACTCTCTAAGAACACGCATGCTATTTGGCTTTGGCCTGTGGCATAAGCCTGAAAGGTTTTATATGGGATTAAAAAGTCAGAATGTTGAAACAACACGCTGCCTGATTGGATGTCCTATAATTTAAAGCCATTGTGTGTGTGGTGTATAGCTTTGGTGATTAGCAAATCAGAGCTTGACAGTAAGGATGGCCTGATGGCTCAGGGCCAGTGCCAGAGAAATTTGGGCCGTAAATTTGGGTCTGCGTGGGATGGATTTTTCAATCCCACTCCCGCAAGATTATTTACTGTTCCGGCAAAAAGAAGTTAGATTGTATTCTGCTCCCGCCCGAAACTTGCACGTTTTGTCTCGTTCCTGCCCACAAAAGCCGGAGCTTGAAATGTTTTAAATTTTCAGGAGATTAAAGTAGCTGCTTTATTATGTTCATTCATCTGTATGATCAAACAGCTGAAGTCACAACCGCATTCTAATTAACTATAGCAGTAACCATAGCAACAGTGTCAAACATGATGGTGTCTATAAAACTGTCCAGTTTTACCATGATTGACAGCGCATAATTAAATCATTTGAGTCCAATCGAGGCGCGAGTTCATCCATTAGATATTTTAATAACAAACAACAGTGTTAAATGCTTCGTAACTGGTTGCAGAGAGTAGGCTACGTTTGAGCGGCACGTCTCCCACCAACGGCAGCTCATACAAAACTGAATGCTGTGTGAACGCGGCCGTATTTAGCACAGAATATGGGACTGACAACCCTATTGTAATGCTGTGTAAAATTTACTATAATACCGTCAAACTTCAAATAATAGCCGAGTACCAAATATATTTTACACGCCTGGTGTGGATAAATAAACAGGCTACAGGTTTGGATAAATAAAGGCCGGTCTCAAATAGAGGCTTGGTCTGTTTTTTAGTTTGGGGTTGTGTTTAATCTTCTAAAACCTGTCAGATCGTCTGTTTAAGCCAGTTCTATGGTGCAGATTGCGCGCGCAAGAGAGCCCTGCGCATCTGGGCGGGAGCTGTTAGCGCAAGGCAGAGCAGAGTTAGCGGAGGCCGGAGAGGGAGAAGTGGAGGAGAGCGACGAGGAGGAGGAATGAACTTGTAGTTGAGGATTGCAGTCATGATGATAGAATAGGGTCATTTTTTGAATCACATCATTGCAGTTGTTTTACAGGGTAGCCTTCATTCTTTCTTGTTGATGTGTTTCGGGCAACAAGTTCATAGTTTCGATTGATATTACCGGTAACTTGTATTGTTCAGCCCATGGCTGTCACATCGTTTCGTTTTTTTAATGCTGCCAATAATCTAAAGGGTTATAGTTTTATATTAAATTTATTTGTCTCAAATTGTTGTTGTATATACGGTACTGACTTCACCCTGTGCTGCAATATACATTTAGTTTTACATTCATTTACAGAAATCAGCTGGTTGAATGAAAATTGCCAACAACAAACATGTGTGTGATTTGCTACAATGCTTAGAGCTGTAAAAACACATTGTAAATTGAAACCTTTGATGTTCTTTACAGAGCATGTACACAAATACGCACAGGAGCTTTTGAAAGCAGCCACCTATCAGCGGGTACCAGATTGACCCCTTTCTCGGTATTACCAGTAATGCAGAAAGGCTGGTATCTTTTTTATTTTTTTATTTAGTACCAGTACTTTTGACGAGGCTAATAAGTCTATACTGTATAAAGGATAAATATGTGTTTCCATAAGTAATTAGGCTAATACTGAACCAATCATTATTATTGTTTTTTATTACATGGCTTGGTTGAATTCTAATGTAGAATGTTATGTTATTGTTATAAAAACAGATTTTTTTAATAACATTGTATGTACAGTTAATTATTAAAGTACCATTTATTGGTTTGCACTATATATATATATATATATATATATATATATATATATATATATATATATATATATATATCTATATCTGCAGGTAATGTGAACAACGAGTAAATACACTGAATTCAATTACACTGAATTCAGAACAGTGCCCTGTTGTCCTTGCACTGTCTTGTTGTACAGCCACTGTGTGGCCTGACGTGACATTTCTTGTAATATTGAAGGAAATGGAAGAGTGTGTGCATTTTGCAAGGGGTCTTTTTTTATTCTCACCTTTAATGCAGATTGACCTGTGACTGTACCCAGAATATAGTATCCTTTGAATGTTCAATTTATTCTATAGCCATCACAAGGAAAGTATCTTTACATTACTCTGAATGCAAATTTTATCCTCTCTACTGTTCCATACCTGTATATAGATTCCATACTGGTTCATTCCGGTTCCTGATGGTCAAAACATTCAGATTGGCAGTAATATTTATAGACCTCCAGGTTGATGGAACATTAAAGCAAGATACTTTTTTTTTGTGCGTAAGCACATGTGTTCCTGAGGATATATTGGTCTGAGCCGGACGGGGCCGACGGGTTAGAGGATGGAAAGATGTTTTGAATGCCACTGATTTATTAATAAAGCCAGCTTTATGAATGTTTCTCAAGTTACCCTTGTGTCATGCTGATTATTTCTCTTGTCTTTTTTTGCAGCAAAACTGTACAATCAAAGGTGGATTGCATTTTGGTGAGTATTTGATATCAATGAAAAATGTTGTATATATTAAATACATATTAAATAAATAAGAGTTAAATAAGAATACTGTAGTACTTGACATTTTTAACATAAACATCATTTATAAATACAAAAAAATATATAAAGCCTGCAAAAATGTTCTATAAACCATAACAAATTTAATTATTTGGTTAATTTTAAGATATTGACGTGGTGAATCAAATAATAAGGTTGGACACCTACAAGTAAGAAGTATTTTTTATTGTTTTTTATTAATAAAGTAGCCTCATGCAAACATTACATAAGGTGTGATAGACACAAACTGAAAGTTAAGGTAGTCCCTCCCTACCTTAAAAGTTGATTCTCTTTGGGACTTGGATTTGTTATGGTGCTATTATTTTTGTAAGTTACAACAGGACTGGCCATTGAGTGCTAGATGGAGGATGATGGAGTCATATACTGCTTCTGCTATCAAATATAACAATACTAAAATGCTTGTAACAAATTCTAAATATAATATATGAATAATCTGGGGGGTATTTTGAGCTGAAATTTCACAGACACATTCTGGGTACACCATAGATTTACGGTATATTACATCTTGTGAAAAGGGGCATAATATGTCACCTTTAACATTGACTGACTTTGCTTTGACTTCCTTATGGTGTTTACCGTTCAGGAAGGGTTTAGCCGGTTTAGCACTGTCATCGGTAGATTTCAGTTCAGTATTCTAGTGCACTTACTCTATTGTGGTGAAAACAATGACAAAGTTGATGATATTAACACCCGTCTATTATGGTTATCCAAAGTAGAAACACAATGTGGGACACATTGAAGATACATTCATTTAATAATGTTAGACTATGTAAATATTGATTTACATTAATTGGAAAGAATATTTGCAGTGAGGTTGAATGATAAAATGCTTTAAATTGCCGGATAAACTTTTTATCTTATGAAAAGAAAACATGCATAACCTACGATGGAAACACATTTACTGAAAAAAGTCATGTGACTTCTGACTTTGCGATGAGACTGCATAACTGGACTAACCTGTGGACTGATCTCATTGTACAGCTGAAATGCTGTTTTGGTCATTTTAAAATGCCTAAGCAAAGTTTGTCGTCAAAATGGTTCAGTATAATTACCTCCCAGAACTGTCTTACATGACTGTGTTCCCAAACAACAGGCATCCACCTCTGAAAGCAAGATAAATTCATTGTGTTTTGTCTGTGCGCTCTAAGGCTTAAGTAATTCGTTATATACAAAATTATTTTAAACAATGGCTTCTCATACTGCAGCAACTTCCTTTTTTTGTGATATTCCAATATTCCAATTTTGCGCATAAGTTAATTTCGCAACTTTGGATGGAAACGTCATAGCTATTGATTTGAATCATTCACTTAAGAGATTTGTTCAAAAAACGCTGATTCATCCAGTAGTGAAACAAGTATTTAGAGTCATTGAATCGTTCATTCAAACTGATTTTTAAAATATAATTCATTCAGATGAATTAAACAACTGAAATATACGGCAGCAATTTTGTCAGAACCTCTAGTAAATTACATGTTATTTTGTTTAGTTGTCTGCTCAGAATCGTGGGAGAATCATCTGTTTCTGTTTGAAACAAAAACAAAAAATCATGATTCTTAATTAATCCGGAATCTTGCAGCTCTAGGTGAGTGATACACTGAAATTTAAATGGGACAATGCTGATATGAATCACATATAGCTTTGATCATAACCCAGTGAATTAGACCGTTATAGACTACTGTTATAAGAATGAGTCTTTTTCAAGCACTTCACACAACTTTTTCCAGCTCTTCAAAGCTCAAATTCTGAATATTATCCAATTGAAATGTTATTTTTAATGTGATGCATGGGCGTAGGTTTAGGGAGGGACGCTAGGTACTAGTCCCAATCAATATTTTAAAATGACAAAATTGTCCCCACCAATATTTACTCCTTTTTCCTGCATAGAGAATTACGAGGCGGCCGCCTCCGTCAAATTTGGTGCCGCCTCCGGCTCTCGACAAAACTCGGATAGACAGTCACATGCTCAGATACACTTTTTCCACCGTGACGGTTCTGTTGGGTTCCTGTGTCCATTCTCAAACCATAGCCTATAGTTTGCCGATAGTGCTGCGCGGATCATAATCCGCGGGTCGGGCGGGCTAAGTAATAAAAACATAACATTCAAATTAATCGAGGGTGGATGACAGATCAATCATTGTTGATTTTAATAAAGAAACGGAAGACGGAACTCTCCCCACGGTAAAAACGCAATGAACGAGGGTCACTCTTTTACTTTCGTTTTCAACAACGTACGTAATTCTCTTCAGGGAAAACCAATAAAGGAAAACATATCAGGGCTTGACTTTAACGCTTTTTTGTTTTTTGAAGGGACAAGTGAAAGAGAATTTAAAATATTTACCGAGAATGTAAAATACAGAGGTCCACCCACAAAAGTACTGTGGAAAACACAGTATAGGCTATATGTTGGTATATGAAAAATACAAGTTAAATTATCTTTTGAATAAAATACATCATCAGAATTTTACCAACTCCGCCTAGTTTTGAGCCAGGAAAAAACCCTGCTGCAGCTACAGATGGTACTCAACCAGAATGCCTATTACCGCCGCGACAGGCACCGCGGCGAAACTACCGCGGTAAAAATAATCCAGTCGCATTTCAAAGTCATTCGCGAAATGACCGCCAGGTGGCGCAGAGGGACATTGTGCAAAACAGCAGCTATTGCCGTATTTTGAAATGTAAGCGGGGTTAATGTCAATTAACAGATGAAATAGGCTACTATAGAACATTGTTTAGGACAGAAAAATAGAATCATAATTTTAAAA
This sequence comes from Phoxinus phoxinus, assembly GCF_949152265.1. NCBI lineage: Eukaryota > Metazoa > Chordata > Actinopteri > Cypriniformes > Leuciscidae > Phoxinus > Phoxinus phoxinus. The sequence goes on along the minus strand of NC_136877.1, from coordinate 33,260,350 downwards.
TAGAGACGAGAACAATATAGCCTTTATTTCATATTGTAACCTAGACGTCGGTGGGCGACATAAGCCTATTGCCCGTTGGGAGCAGCGTGATAAAATAATAATAATAACAAAAATAACGAACAAAAATAAATTAGGTGCAAAGAAGCTGATTATTTGTTTACTACTCAACTGAGGAATGAGACGAATGATGAGCGCTTTTCTGGAAGAGATTGGATAAACCGGGCATTTTTAAATGAGTATATTCATGGCCGAGTGGTAGAATTTACGTATCGGTCATATGGATGACACGGGTTCGAATCCCGTACAAACAAAGATTATTGTACATTTTATATTAGCCTATTAATGCATGTCATAGCCTATTATTAATGCAGACAATCAAACAAACAAAACATTTTTTTTATACAGGATAGCCTTTTTTTTGGTTCATATAGAGTTTGTAAAACATGGTTTTAATAAGGTGCGATTTTCCAGGGGGACGGGGATTTCCTTCTGGTCTAAACATCCCTGCTTCTGCTGAATTATTTTAATCCCCCCTCCCTCCACAGTAACCAATGCTATAAATTACTTCACCAATAGACCATTTAAAATATATAAAATAAAGATATGCAACAGGCACGTTTAAACGACAAACAATAAAATCAGAACCAGTTTCAGTTAATGGTTCCAGTGCCTTAATGCATGCACGGCTTTCAAAATGTCACAAAGCGTTTTGAGATTATTTTGAATGAAATATTGAAGTTTTTAATTAAGTATTTTGGCACACCACACCGAGTGGCGCTATCCATTGTTCTAAAGTCGGGTTTTATTCTGGCATGTTGAATTAGTGTTCGGCAGACGCGGCTGCGCGTTCATTTGGATTTATTTTTCTCATAACAGACAGCTAAAATAACTTAGGCCAGTTAGGCTACTCCGTAGTTTTTTAGTCATACAGATCAGAGTAGAGTAGCCTAGCCTACATCGGTCAAAACTGTAAACTTGTATTCATATTCAAACTTTTATTCAAAAGTTTATCTGTCGTCTCTGCATGTCTCCGGGAACTGCGCGTCACAAAAATGAACCGAAAGCCACTTTCCTCCGCTCAGTCACGATAAGAAATCGGCTATGTCTAAAGCTTTTAAATGTCTAAATATTTAATAAATGTTATCTGATTAGGTAATCCGTATGAAACCGAGAGGTGCAGATCTACTCAAAAGCTGTGAGCGCTTCCCAATGATGAACGGACAAGGGTGAAAATCTCGCTATAATTAAATGTAGTCTCTAGGCTAAATCGCCCTGAATTAAATTGTAAAAATAGATCAGATAATTTATTTGTCGAAATGTTGCGATATTGTTTTATTTAAGTTCATAAATATTATATAAATGTTATTTAGTTTAGCAGCAGCACAAAGCACTGTGGTTCGAGATTTATATATAAAAAAATAATAATAGATAATTCACAAATCGCGCACCCTGGTTGTAAGGATCCAAAGATCCCCGTGGAATTTAACATGCGTTTGAACAAATGAACATGCGTTTGTATTTAGGCTTGCTTGGAAAAAGCTGCCCAAACCGAGGTAGTGTTTTATTTCTTCAATTATTGAAATAATTAAATGTTTATTAATAAACTTTTATGACAGAAATATTAGCCTATTAGCCTACATGTAGCCTAAATAATTAAATTATTTCATTATCAACACTTTACTAGCCTAATGCTATGTCTAGAATGAAGTGTGAATTGCGACTTCTCTTTGTTTTAAGTCGGTCTCAGACTCAGATAGCCTGTGGGGGGTTGGGGGTTCAGGAGGTGTTAAATGTTCTGTCTTTCATATGCAGAGTGAGTCTGATGACCAGGCAAAGGCAAAATACATTTAAAGATAAATCTCTCGATGTGTCCAAATGTAGGCCCTTAAATTATAAATATTGTAGTTTTATGTAGGCTATTGTATTTAAAGGGGTTTCACACACACTTTCAGTTGAAGTGTTCAATCCATTTGTTTCAACTGGTTTTGTAGAATTTTAACACGTTTGAGTAGTGTGTGTGTCAACAATCTGGCATTATCTAAACATGAACTATCGACGAAACGCGTTCTTGCCAACTAAACGAATGCAAGTGAGCAGCAGATACAGCGCTTATTCGCGATCCACCTCGTTTTATTGTAAGGTGAATTATCAGCTGTATAATGGGGTTTTACCCTGAAATCTTGTTTAATTTCGAGAGAGACCCGGCGCGCGCAGTGCAGGGAGACATAAACTAAAATAAAAGAGATCCAGCGCGAGAGAGAAGCAAAGAAAATCTTAATTTATGTTGCTTTGAACTATTTTCGTTTTGTAGACTATAGCCTACTGTTTTAATTGTTTATTTAGCTGCAATTTGTTTGGCAATACAGATTTAAAATGTTGCAAGAATAAGATTCTGTTTCTTACTTAATAAACTCGATGCAACCCTGTTTTAAATAGCCTAAATAAACTGCCCCGACACTTTATTTAAACCTTGAAATGTCCAGGATCTGTTTTTAAAAATTTCTTCCTTTGCTATGACGGGTATCAATTGTCAGTCATCTCAATTTCGTGGATGATTCACAAAACAATAATTTAGCAGATTAAAGATAGCTTCCATTTTCATTTTCTGACGCGATCGGCTGATAATCTTCCTTCATCAGTTTTCTCGTCTGTGCAGCGGCTCTACTGGAAAGTAGCAAATTTATGTTGTAATGTGCCATTGATAATTAAACAAAACGCTTGACTTCAAATAAACAGTTACCTATCTAAGCATCAAGAATGGTAAAACATTTAACGCTGTCAGCCAAAGCTAGTGAGATTCGATATCGCATCGCTTGAAGCTCCGTGAAGCTCGTGCTGTTGCGTTGTCCACTGCGCTATCGTCGGTCCACTGTTGAGACGTTGCTCTTGCAAAGCCTCATTGATGTAGCCTAATATTTTTCTATTGCAATGTTTTGTGTTGAAATGTTTTCATTATTTATTAAATGTATTAGGCCTACATTTAATTTCAGTCTTGTGATTATATGAATTCATTTAACTACATGTTTAACTTGAATTGATCTGTTTTACCACATTTCAATCACTCTCAATGAGCCGCGGCGCGGCGGCAGATTACACAATAGAGAGAATAAACTGACACTTTTCAAAGTCTGCGATTGTAGCGCCTCTTAGCGGTCAAAGCCAGCAAATACACCCCCGCAATTTTACCGCCGCGGGAACGGCGGCGGTAAAAGTCTCATTCTGGTTGAGTACCATCTGTATTTGGATCGATTCCGACGGCCAGGACGACAGTACAAGGAACGCCGTCATTTTATTGGCTGAAAAAATAAGCGGGTGGTGTGGGGGTGGGATGTCCCCACCAAAGCTGAGACCAAACCTACGCCCTTGATGTGATGGCCAAACACATTTGTTGTTTACACTTCAAAGATTGTCCCCATTTGTAAAACTAAGTTTCATGATGTAGGAAAACCAACACTTGATGTAAAACAAAACCTTATACTTTAAAATTATAATAAGACATTAAATTACCACTAAAACCAGTAGATGGCTGCAGAGAAGCACTTATTTGCTCAGCCATTTCCACTCCTGAGTGCCTATTATAGTTTTTTCAGACATTTTGCTTTCGAATTTGTTTTATACATTGTCAAATCACTATTATAACATTTAATACATCTATTTTTGTATCTTTTTTGTAGTATATAATTGTTGGAAAAGTCACAAAGCCTCATGAAAAACAAACTTTTCTTCAAAATTTCAAATGAAAGTACACAGACAGTGAGTAAAGTGTGCCTCCTTTATAATCTCTGAGCTGTCAATCAGTTCAGCACAAACTCATTGAGGTCGACAACTCCCATTTTAATCAATGAATCTGACTAAACTGTACAATGACACTTTTATTTATATCATGTCTTCGCTTTGTTTGTTTTTGAGCGGATTTGTGGGGGTGTAGAACTTCGTAAACTTGCACTAAATAAACTCATTCAGTGTTTTGAGAGAGACTGACCGGATTCCTCATTACTGGTAACTTAAACACCTCTGATTGATTGGCCTGATTGATATTTAGAAAGTGCTGTGATTGGCTACTAATGCTAATGCATGTCAGTATAATTTGTGCTAATGTTTCTAATATGGGGATGTTTCTGCATGGCTGAGAAATTGAAGACAGTTCACATCAGTGGAAGTAGGGCTGCAACCATTAAAGGGATACTCCACTTTAAAACAAAATTCTGTCATCATATACTCACCCTCAAGTTCTTTCAAACCTGTGATTTCTTTCTTCTGCTGAACACAAAGAAATATATTTTGAAGAATGTCAGTAACCAAACAGTTAACTGGTCGACTTCCATAGTAGCTTCCATGGAGGTCAATGGGACCAGTTACCTGTTTGGTTACTGACATTCTTCAAAATATCTTCCTTTGTGTTCAGCAGAAGAAAGAAATTCATACAGGTTTGAAATAACTCGAGGGTGAGTATATGATGAAAGAATTTTCATTTTAAAGTGAACTATCCCTTTCAATGTTTTGAGTTGTGTGTGGTGACGTATTGGGAAAACCAAATCGACAGCGGTCTGTGTGGCCCCTCAAAGTAAAAGTAACATGAAATCCTCTCCAGATATTAGACAGTGTTTCCTGTGTTTGCTGCTTACCTCCTCTGTCCTTATCCGCCCCCTCCTCCTCTAGTCTGCCGCTGTTGACCTCTGTAGGATGTTGCCAGGCCTCGCTGAGTCTTGCATCAGCCTCCTCTCATGAAACTTTCATTCCATAGTAGTATCCCACAAATACCTGCTATTTAACTTATCTCATATATACATGTTATTAACAGTGTCAATCCAAAAATAATAATAATACTTAAAATTGTTGGCCAATGGCCAACCATGTAAATTAGAAATTCAGAGCAAAAAACTTAAACTCTGTAATTGAAGGATCATTACACTTTGTGTTTAAGGTTTCTTTATAACAAACACGTTTACAGGTTTGATTTAGTTTAAATGGTTAATGTTCCAAACTGGTGCATGGAACATAGAGGAAGATATTTTGAACCGCTTTTGTTCTTACAATGAAAAAGTCAGTGGGGTCCAAAACAACTATATTATTGACAAAATGTTCTTCAAAATATCTTCTTTTGTATTCTACATTAGATATAAAGTCATACAAGTTTGGAATGACATAAGGGTGAGTTAATGATGCAGAATATATTTTGGGTGAACTATCCCTTTAAGCGGTTAATGTAAAACATGCTGGATATTGTACAACAATTCAATTCATTATGTTCACTCACTGTTACTGAAACATTGCTTTGTCCCAGTATTGAATTGTTCTGGCATCCGGCCTGGAAGAATTTGCTTGTGATAAACTTCTGTAGGCTTGTCAGAAAGGACTGGGTGACGTGGGTTCAGTCCTTCTGAATAATGCATGAGTTATTCATGCATGTCTAGTAGGCTCAGTATTGCTGAGTAAGAGGCCTTCACACTCTCCAGGGGACATTACACCTGCATGAATGAGCTATAGTGATGAGTTACAGGATCTCCCGAACATTGTCATGACTTGTTTGCCAATTTTTTCTCCGTCTCAGTGTTGAGAGACTGATGAATGAATGATAAGGTTGAAAACACTTTCGACAAAGCTATTGTAAAAATCAGCATAAGTACATTGTCCAAGAGTCTTTCAGTTTGGCTAACTTAAAAAAAGGTTTGTGTAAAATACAGATCAAAAGTTTCATTATGATTTAAAAATAAATAAATGAATGAATACTTTTATTCAGCAAGGATGCATTAAATTTATTAACAGTGATAATACAATATTTCTATTTCAAATAAATTCTGTTCTTTTAACTTTCTATCCATCAAAAAAGCTTAATTTTTTATCATGGTTTCCACAAAAATGATGAAACGGCACAAATGTTTATACATTAATACCAAGAAATGTTTCATAGGCAGCAAATCATAAGAATGATTTCTGTAGGATCATGTGACACTGAAGACTGGAGTAATGATACTGAAAATTCAGCTTTACCATCACAGGAATAAGATTACATTTTAAAATATATAAAAAGAGAAAACCGTTATTTTAAATAGCAATAGTATTTCACAGTATTTTTTTAAAAATGTATTTTTGATAAAATAGAACCAGCTTTAGTGAGCATAAGAGACTTTCAAAAACATTAGAACAATCATTAGACGGCAAACCTTTAAACGGTAGCGTATGTGTGCTGTTTTTGTTTTCCACATGCTTGTTATGTTTGTCCACCCTTTAAAAAGTCATGCCAAGTCCTCTCTTAAATAGGGTTGTCCTCTTGGCTCCGAGACGTCTGCATTCTTGTGCCATTTTTACTTACTTTTCTTACCCCTCTCCAATGTTAACGCTAACGGCGCTCAGTGGTAGATAACTTTAGCTATTTACTAGCCATCAACCCTTAGCAACGAAGAGACGAATGGAAAAGACAGAGAGAGACACAACTATTCTTAGAATTCGATGGAAAGGGGAGGGCGAGAGAATCAGCAGTGTGATGATGCCATCACTGATGAAGAGATGTTTAAGTGACAGGTGCATTTCCCCACAGTCTTTCCCCACGTTTCATAAGCTGTGTGTTGTTGGTATTGTTTATTTTCATATGGTCTTTACTCTGAGGAGGTAATTTGGACACATAGTTGATGTAGTGGTGTGGTGTGGTTTTGTGTTGTGGGACTTTTGAAGATCCCCACTTCCATTACAGGAAGACACCATGAAAACAAAGGCTTGTTTATGCAGGCTTAACTGACTGCTCTGATCGCTGAGGGATTAGGTATTCTTCGGGATTATTTTTACCTTGGATGACTTCCTGTTTGAGGTTATGCCTTACAATCCTATTGAAGTCTGTTTATTTTAATTCGCTGCTCACAGCTCTGCAGGTCTCAGCCCAGCTTGTTGAGTAAAGGCTTCAAAGTTGTAATCTTGCATGTAGTAATCTTGCACGATGGTTGCAAGGTGCAGAACACATTTCAAAAACCACTATAATATCCCTATCCAATGTTTATAGATTGTTTATGGGTTTAAGCATATGATTGCGAGTGAGAAAGAGCCAGCAAGTGAAATTGGGGAGCAGCGCCTGGAGGGAGAGACTTGTGTCTGCTGCTCTCTACTCGGGCAGAATTTAAATCAGCTCGGCCCCACCCTAACATCTTACACATTCTCTTTGAAGAGCTGTTCAGTGCCTGCGTGCTACACTAACATTTAGTAACAGCTCAGCTGTAAGACAAATAAAGAGACCTGAAGATCAGAATAAGATCTTTTTTTAATCCACACATCTGTCTCTATGATTATGTTGTAAAAAGAGAGTAAATTTGCAATTGTTTACTACTTTATTGTTAAATAGTCAGTGGATCATTTTGATTGGATAGGATAGGTCCCTGATGTCTTTCAAACATCTGTGATTTCCCCTTCATTCAGCACTTCTCCTCTGTGCTAGACAGTAAAGAATCACTTGATCCCATGCTGTCCAGTTATTATGACCATGTTGACCCCCTGTATACTACTGTTCAAAAGTGTCAGTAAGATTAATTATTTTTTTAAATAAATGTATGTAAAGTAAATGCATTTGGAATGTTATTCCATTTTTATCTTTTCTATTCATCAAAGAATTGAGTAAAAAGGTTCAAGACACATTCAACAACAACTGTTTACAGCTTTGCCATCATAGTATACATTAAAATGTATTCAAATAGAATAGTTATTGTAATGTTTCACAATATTACTTAATTTTTGATCAAATAAATGCAGCACTGGTGAGCATTGGAGACTTCTTTGAAAACATTAAATGTAAAAATTGTACCAACCCCAAGCTTTTGAGTTGTGTATATTCTGTAAAAGAAAGGTATTTGGTCCAGCTGATTAAACTTGTACTTTTGCTTTATTTAATTTTGAATCAAACTAGACAATTTTGGCATCCTGGTCAAATTTGCACATGGCCTCTGTCCATCATGGCCTCCTCATCACATCATCCCCATATAGTGATTGGCTTCATCACTCTGTCTCCTCTCCACCAGTAAGCTGGTGTGTGGTGGGCGTTCTGGCGCAATATGGCTGCCGTCGCATCATCCAAGTGGATGCTGCACATTGGTGGTGGTTGAGGAGATTCCCTCTTCCATATGTAAAAGCGCTTTGAGTACCTAGAAAAGCGCTATATAAATGTAACGCATTATTATCATTAATTTTCTGTGTGGTTCTAAAGATACATTTCCCCTCTATTCAAAAGCTTGTTTTCAGTGTGTCCAGGAAGTAAAATGCTGTCATGTCACTATACTTTTATGTCATGATTATCTAATTTTCTTAGCATTAAGTACATCAAGTACAGAAGAAGTCTAAGTCTTTAGCATTTTAACGGCTTTATATTGAGCACACATCATCTGTGTTTCTGTTGCTTTGTTTGCAGCAAGATGTGGAGAAGCTTACAGACATTGAAAAACTCTACCTCTATCTCAAGTTGCCTTCTGGACCAAGCAGTGGCATTGAGAAAAAGTGAGTGATCTTATGGGTTCTACTAAAAACTACGTCCAGGCAAAATCAAATGCAAAATGAGGGCAATGTAACTTTTCACTAATGCTTTTATAATCTTTTTCCATATTATGTTTTGCTAATGGTAGGAGAAAAACATTAGCAAAACAGTATCTGTAGCTAGAAACTATTATTTAGTTCTAATTGTATTGTTTAATTATTTTCTATCAGTGAGCAGAGCGTTATGTCATCAAGTCGTTCCCAGCAGATGCACGCATTTAGCTGGATTCGGAACCATCTTGAGGAGCACCCTGAAACATCACTGCCTAAACAAGAAGTCTATGATGAGTACAAGTAAGCCAGGAATCCTGGGCCATCTTGCTTTATACATAAACATTTCAGCCAGAGTTGGTTCCTAGTTGGTTGAGGTTTAAGTGTATGGAGAATGTACTTCAGCAAGTATTTTTGCACAGAGCTTGATTATGCTTTTGTTTTGTTTTCTGTGAGTGGTCTCTGTGCAAATTGTAATTTATTTATTTTACATGTGTGCTTCTCAGGAGTTACTGTGATAGCCTGGGCTATCATGCTCTCAGTGCTGCAGACTTTGGAAAGATCATGAAGAACGTCTTTCCCACCATGAAAGCGCGGCGACTTGGCATGCGAGGCAAATCCAAATATCCTTCAAAGGAACTTTTTGTAACAATCCCATCCTCCCTTTTCCCAGTCCCCCAAAGCAGACACATACAAGTTCCTGTCCCTGAACTCTGTGTACTAAAGCATCTGTTGCTGTAATTCATGTAGCTGCTAAATATAGATCAGAAATCGAATCAAAATAAACTTAGAGTCCTTGAACAGTTTTGCTGTATAGGAAACCTGTTTACTATCGGCTGCCAAATGCTGATCTTCAAAAGACATTCAGCAAAGTGTCCATTCATTTCTGTACAGCCTTGTTTTACAGTGAGATTATTTCTCTTTTGTGCTCTGATAGGAAGTACAGGCTATAGTATTGCTACTTTATAACTTAATTTTGAAATGGAAAAAGAAAACAAATTTAATTTATAGACAAAGTAAAGTTTGACGTTGTTATTGATTTTTAGGTTTTTAATAGATGATATGAATCTAAATTAATCTTTTTATTTTAGTGTTTTGTTAAAAGGTACCATATAGTAAGCGACATAACAACAACATGTCTTTAGCTGTTACGCCAAATCTCCGAAATTATTATGTGTTGTAACTGTGGTCATTGTTTTTTTGGTGTTAGGGAAGGCATGATTGAAAGTGCATTCGTGAGCGTGAATATTATTTTTAATTTCAGAGTGGTGCGTCACTGAAATAAACCATGCTTGTTGTTGACGGTTGCTACTGCAACGGAAATCCAATCCTCACCAACTCTAATGCCCAAGAAAGCAACACTTTCATTCCAGTAAAGGACATCTTGTATTTTTTTATGCACAAGAATTGAATCTAAGCTTTTTGGTGATTGATTTTTCCAAACAATACTGTAGTTGCCATATCTTTAAGGTTTAATGGTCATGTTTGATGTAATAACATACACCGTGTACATCTAAGAACAAAAACTGTAAAATATATCAGCTTTCATTCTAAGCTGTGTGACATGTTCTTTAAAGGTGCAATTAGAGTTCATGAGATCGAAAACCATAGATTATGTCAATTGTTTAACCAATTGACATAGATTAGACTAAATTTAATTAGTTTTAATTCCAGTGTTGACAAACATTTATCAATTAACAAATAATTTATCTTCAGTATGTTATTTGCTTCACACCAAAGTGATTTAACACCTTTTTTGATATGTGGAAATCCAAGCACCTTTTCTTGGTATAATGGACAGATGTATTTCTTTGACTTCTGTGAACATATTGCTATAGTGGACTTAGGAAGAAGGCTTGTGTACACATGCCATCTCTTCCCAACCTAGATCTTCACAAATCAGGTGATGGGGTGAGTTACTACTACTTTTTTTTTACTTTTTTTTTTTACTCATCTTTTCTTGTCTTATCTCTGATTTGCTGCAATTTTATCACTCTTACCATTATAATAATATTAAACTTCTCTCAAATACCTAAAAATTGCATGTGTGAAAGCCTAGAAAATTTGTGCTTATTTTTCATTGTCAGTGTGAAGTTTTTGAAGCTACTGGTCAACTGTCAAGTGCAGAAGATGAGGTGCGCATTGCCGCATGTGGGTTGGTGTGCGAGTGGGCACAGAAAGTGCTGAGTCGGCAGTTTGACAGCGTTGACGATCTGGCTCGGTTTCTTTTGAACAGCCACTACATTGGAACTAAGTCTGTGGCTGCTCTTACTGTGATGACCGGTTCCCCCTCAGGTACAGTAAATGTGTAGCAGCCCAGCCCTTCACTGCATGTACCTACACTTGGAAATGTCTCCACCTTGTGGCTAGCAAACACAAGACAATCCTAAAAAGAAGTGCATATGTTTCTTGGAAAAAGTAATTACATTTATTTTTGAATGTCGTCATAATTCTACAACTGATTCTCTTTTTTCCCACAGGAGCAAAGATGTCCATTCAGTCATCTGCATTCGCTCCCACAGCCGATGCACACTCATTCCAGCCTCAGGTTAAAACCCTGGTCTCACCCTCAGTAGATGCCAAACAGCAGCTACAAAGGAAGATACAGAAGAAGCAGCAGGAACAGAAACTACATTCTCCACTCCCTGGTGAAGCTCAGGCCAGGAGGTTAGATGGGGGCATAACTCCCGGGGCAGGGACAGGCATACATTGTGGAAGTCCTGCTCTTCTTTCGCCTCAACCTATTGGGATTGTGGTTGCAGCTGTTTCCAGTCCCATCACGGTAAACTACGTTTTTTTACACACAAAAAAATAAAAACAAAAAAACATTTGAATTTATATTACAGTAGTTTTATAAATAATTTAATATTAAAGGAGAACTCCGGCGCAAAATGAACCTTTGGTCTAATTACACATTGTTACCTAGTCAACCGTTATCTGAGATTTGTTTTCATGATTATCGAATGTAAATAGTTTTATCTCTAAAAACAGTTTAGCCTATAACGCTAGTATAACGCTAGTATATTGGGCATAGAGTAATGACAAATAAAAATCGCTTGTTAATACCACTAACAAGGCTCAAAATAGCCCCACACTAACACGGTAGCATAATGAGGGTCCCTACCTTCAAACTGAAGCATTGAGAACTTTGTCAGTGTCTAGACAGTTTAATAAGAAGATATTTTATACATACAGTCAACTTCGCGTATACAGGCAGAAGCCATCTTTGAAAAACAGTCTCTATCAGTCGATCTACGAACGCCGATCCAAGTGCGCTGGACCATATAAGATTCTACACAGTTCAGCGCACTTGGATCGGCGTTATAAATAATTTTAATTTAATATTTATCTAATATTTATTTAACTAATGTTTCTCTTTTTTTCCTTTTTGTATTTCTTGCAGGTTCAGAGGAGTAAGCAGTTAACGTCTCCTAGCCCTCTTCCTATGGCTGCTGCAGACAGCAAAGTTCTTCCTGTAAACTTTCAAGTGGTTACCCAGTCAGTGCAGCCTCTTAAGCAGTGCCCCAAGACACCTCATAACATCCCAGCTAGTCCGGTAAGCGACCGGTCAGCCCGTCAACGGTATGCCCAAATTCTGCCCAAACCATCTGCCTCAAGTGGCATCACCCTGCGGTCGCCAACCCTGCTTATCACCAACAGCCCCATCAAGACTGTAATGTCGACGCCGCACGTCAGTTCAGTCAATGTTGTCAAAATGACGACCATATCTCTAGGCTCTAATGGCAGTGGTACCAACACACCAGCAGATACTCCCACCAGCAACAAAGTCAGACCTTCATCTGCTGGAGTTGCCAGCCTCAGTGATGATCCACAGCCAGTTACACGTGTTCGCAGTGGTTCTATAGCTGCAATGTCATCTGTTTTGGCAAGATCCGGACGTTCAACCACAATGCCTGTCATCGACACTAAAACAAATATCGAAGCCATAATTGGAGGTGGTCAAGAGCAGGGTGGCACTAGTAGGCTGGCAACCACTTCAGACTCCGTTGGTGGTGTACAACGGTCAGGAATTCTTAAACCCAGAGCGACTAGCGTACCTACTCCTCTTGACAAGGGCTCTCTGGGATTGTACATGGGGACCAAATGCAATGGGAGGACACTCCTTAGTGCCAATACTCTGGCTGCTGACAGTAATAATACATTTAACACTAATGAAAGCACTTTGTACCAGAACACAAGCAGCACTCAGTCAATCAGCAGTAATACAGTTGTGACGTCACCCAAAGATGTAGTGTTGGCATCCAAGAGCCCTCACAAGAGACCTGGCTTATGCACTGATTTGAGCCCAACACCTGTTAAAAAAGCCCACATCTCTGTGTTATCAGCCAGTGGATCCGATGAACAGAAGTCTGAAATAATGATAAAGCAATTTCCGAGATCATGTACACCAATCAGGGCAGAAAGTGCATCTCTAACAGCCATAGGCAAAGCTACTGCAGCTCCGGTCAGGAATACTGGCTTCCAGACAATTCGCAGGCCACAAAGCACCTACCAAGGAAGATGGGAAGGCGCTTCATCAGTTGTGGATTATAGAGTTCCTGTTCCCTCGACGTCAAGTCAGGATACATCAGTAGGGAACACCATGTTTCAGACTGTTAGCAGGCCACGAAGTATCTCCCAAGGGAGATGGGAAGGATCTTCAACAGGAATTGAAGGTAGAGCTGAGGTCACCCGTACTGTTAGTGCTCCAGGTCAAGCATTGCTACAACAAGTAACAAAAAACTCACAGAATTTGCTTATAGATCAATCCGACTCCTCAGTATATGAACTGAAGAGTGTGTTTTGGAATGGTGAGCCACAAGATGGCACTCAAACGCATCAAGAAGTCTATGGTCCACAAATGGTGTCTGAGTCAAAGCAAATGTCCACCCCAGTGATGGAGCATCTTCCTGCGATTGCTCAACCCTCTTCTGCCAACCAACAGGCTCAGATGATTGACTATGGAACTCAGGCCAACGTCGGCTACTACCCCTTTAATGATGATGACATGACCCAGGATAGCATTGTCGAGGAACTTGTACAAATGGAAGAGCAGATGAAAATTAACAATAGCATACAAAGTTTCAGCAACTGTGTGGATATTTCACTGCAAGGCCAGCATCAAACCATGCAGACTACCATAATGTCTACCTTCCAGACTAACACCCCGTACTACAGCTCTGCTCATAGCAGCAGCACCCCAATCCAAACACCCACTCCGACACCTACTCCCACTTCGGAGATAATGGGAAACGGCCAGGGATTGATGCACGAAAGCCCCTGTTTGCGCCTAGTCCCCACCACTCCGGTCGACTGTGCTCTTGGAAGTAGTCGACAAACTCCTATTGGCACGCCACACTCCAACTGCAGCAGTAGTGTCCCACCCAGCCCAGTGGAATGCAGGAACCCTTTTGCATTTACTCCGATTAACTCCAGCATCACTGGATACCACGACGGAATTACTGTCTCCTCGAGCCCTGTCAAGCCCATGCAAAGACCAATGGCAACACATCCAGATAAGACTAAACTGGAGTGGATGAACAGTGGGTACAATAACAGTGGTGGAAACTCTAACAGTTGCATTAGCATTCTGCCCAGCTACCAAGACCTGGTAGATGACCACTTTCGAAAGCCTCACGCCTTTGCCATCCCGGGCCAGACCTGTCAACCGCAAAGCAGACATCATGACATGCATATCAGCCGCTTGACACCTATTTCACCTGTCCAGCAGCAAGTGGCAAGCATGGCTAGCCTCAACAAGAAAGAGGGTTTTGCTGTCCCAGCACCCCTTGACAACAAAGCCAGCACCACCTCAGGGTCTGGAACATTTCGTTGCCGCAGCGTTAGCCCGGCAGTCAGGCAGCGCAACTTGAGTGGGACTCAAGCTCCAAATGTTCCCCACTCTGTGGTCTCTCCTTTCAACTCACCTGTAACACCTGAAGTGCTAAACATCTTTTCTAACTTTGACCCTGATGTAAGTGTCAGCAGCATGGCACAGAGGAGTCAGTCCGTTCCAGTCACCGTGATGATGCAGTCTGAGGTTCTACCCATGCAATCAGGCCAGCAGATTAATACCAAAAATATCACCAATGTCCTCATCAGCAAAATGGATGTTGATGGAGATGACTCTGTACGTGGCCTCGGAATCAACAACATGCCGTCCAACTACACTGCCCGCATGAATCTCACCCAGATTCTAGAGACCACCACAGTGCCCAGCTTTCCTGGTAGTGCCAGCCACCAAGCTCTGATCTCACCTCGTTCATCAGCCTTTGAGTCCCAAAAGCCTGGTTACCTCATGAAAAATGCCAGGGAGGAGCCGATGAGTTTCTCTGTAGACGAAAGCCAAGCACAATCAGCCTCAGGGGAGCACCAGCCGTCACAACAGCAACAGCACTTAGGCAGACGGCAGCTCCTTGGGCAGGAACAGCAGAGTCAGGCCATGCTGTTGCCTCTACAGCAAAACCTCCGACAACATCAGCACCAGCAACCATTGGATTTAGACCGAACTGTTAAGGATCTTTTAAATGAGGAAAGCTTGAATGCTAGCTCACAGCTTGTGGGTCAAGGATCAAAGGTCAGTGCTGGGGGTTCAGAGTTTCCCAGCGATATGCGACTAACCTCTGAGCTCACCGTTGGCATAAATGACTTAAATACATTGGACACCAACCTTCTTTTTGACCCTAGTCAACAGCCAGGACAATATGAAGATTCAACACTGGAGGACCTGAAGAATGACCCACTTTTTCAACAGATTTGCAGCGAGACTGTGAATTCTGCTGGCTTTGACTGGTTGGAAAGTAAAGACCAGGCAACAGTGGAAATGTTGGGTTAATTTGTGCTTTTGTGTTGTTTTTATATTTGTATAGGTTTCTATGTATGCATTTTTTAAATCTCATTGATGTATATATTCACCTCATTGTTGTGCACCACCTACTACAGTAAGCCCCTGGACATCGTGATACAGGTCCATATTGAAGTGCCAGGCTGAACAGAAATTATTGCGCTTTCAAAATTGTTGGGTTTTTGTCTCAAGGGTTAGTAAGCAACACAGTCTAACCGGGGAGTGCTGTCACATTTTGCCTCCTCTTTCCCACCAGGTTTTGTAAAGAAAACCCACGTCAGAGCTTTACATAAGGAGTCATCAGAAAGCTTTTTTTATGCCTCAACGCTGTTTCGTGCATTAATTTACGCAACTTTTTGTATAATCCTTTGAACATTTTGCAGTCAAAGGGCATTGTATTGAACATTGGAAAATAAGAATTTCCTTTTAACCCTTTATCTTAAAGAAGATATTTGTATTTTGAGGATATACCTGCTGTATGGGGTACTTTACCTCATCTAATTAGCTTTTTTCACTCTGTTAAGAAAATCGGTGCTTCCATTTGCAGTAAACCATAAGTGACAACTTTGAACATATTACTGTAACATCTGTATCGTCCTTCAGTAAACAAAGAATAAGGGAAGATCGCATCAGCTTTAAGCTTTCAGGTGATGCTTAATATTTAAATATTTCAACTTATACCAGCAGCAGCTGTTAAAAAAGTAATAACTTGTTGGCTCACATTACAAATTCTATTTGTGTGCAATAAGATAAGTGATATTTGCAGCTTTATTCTTATTGCCACTGTCAATTGGGATGTATGCAGCTACTTGCACAAAAGTTTTAAGTTTAAAAGTTTTTTTTACGTTAGATGGCTGGTGATAAATGTTCAAAGTGAATAAATGAGTGCACTTTTGCTATTTAATGTTATACAGGTATATGCTAATATTTAACTAAATTGAAATCTATGTAAGACTTTTTTTTTTTTGCAATATGCTGTCCTGAGCTGCATCTCAGGTCCCCCCCCCCCCCCCAGTCTCTAGATTTAAAGAGCTCATTCAGATTTGATCCCACAGAAAAGGCTGGGATTTTTTTTATACACAATCATTGAATAATAATGGCACTGGTTATTGCACTAGCTGGCACCTTTATATTGCATTTGCAATGTGAAAATGGCTGAGAAAAGGTCTCATTTTAAATGGAAGAATTAGAAGGAAAAATGGTTAGTAGTAACTGAAACCAAAATGCCAAAGTGGATTATAGTTGTGGGAAAAAAAATATATAGGACAGTTGTCAAAACTATCTCAAATGTTTGTTTTATTGTCAACTATGCATTAATGAGGCTAAGAAAAAGTTGATCAGCCACATTTTGACTTGATATTTTTATTTCCCCCCAATTGATGCTTGTCATTTAGCAGTTTGCATAAATGATATTCATTGACGTATATATGCTCTCATGCACATGCCTCCTTTTGGCATTTTCAATGACTGTTTTCTACTTGAGCGCTTCATTCAGGAACTTATTTATAACATGCACTATTAAAGAGCCTTTACCCCTTAATCAAAAGATCGTACCAGCTGTAAAAACATCAGGAAACTGAAATTAGATCACATTACTAATAAAGAAACTCAGTGCTAATTTCAAAGCTGGAATGAAGACATTTAATTAAAATGGCCATTACTGTACCATGCTGTATTGACGCACTTGATTAGTAGACTGCTTTCAGAATATCAGAGCATACACTTTGTTTCTGAGTGTGGTAGTTATTAAAGTCCATCTTAGCCTTACTTCCATACCAAAGACAAGTTTTTGGAGTTACTGAGAAAAATGTTGAAGTAATTCTACCTTTTTAGTATCACCACTTTCAAATTTAATTATTAGATAATAATCTCGATTTTAAGGTGCATGGTTTAAAATGAATTTGTGGAAAATATCACCCAGGTTGAAATGGGGCCAAGATTGTGGGGTTGAAAAGGGAATTTGTTTTGTGAATACATAGTGGCATTTGCATAAGACCACTGTAGCACTTGAATTTTATTTACTGATCATGTCAGACTTCGTACTTCTGGTATTTGTAGCAGGACGATTCTTATGGGATGAAGAAAGTGGACTATTGAACTTTGTGACGCGCTGTAAATAAGCTCCATTTATAAAAGGGGAAAAAATGTCAATGTATTACCAGTTTGACTAACATTCATATTGATAATAGTGATCAATGGTCCTTGACGTTTTTATGTTTTTTTTTTAATTGTTACAATTAATAGTTTACACAACTAGACATCTCTTGTATAGATATAGATGTGTGAGTTTTAATTTTCAAGCATTGTTTTCTATTTATTATTAATTGGTTTCCAGTTTTTTTTATTGCATTTTGCTTTTTTTGCAGAAGAGTGCTTTCGTGTTGGAATATAGCATGGATTTTAAAATATGTATTGTGGTTTTATATTACAAGATTGCATATCTTTTTCTTTTTTTGTTAAACAGGGATCTAGCAGTTAACACTGGAATTGTAAAAATTGGAAATCCGCAAAGTTCTAGTGGTTCCTTTTATTGCACTAATTTCTTCAATGAGCTTCTTTGAAAATTTCAGTGCAATACATGAAGCCTCAGTCGACTGTTTTGAAGAACTGATTTTTGGAAAAAAAGATTCAAGTAAAAAAAAGAGTCATATGAGGATCTTGGTGAGAAGTACTTGCATGTAAATAGGTGAAAGTAATTAAATAATTTGAATGTTTAATAATCAAACGTTCATTACATTATCAAAATCGTAAATATGCATTTGTTCAGAATCACTGTACATAAATGTCATGACTCTTTATAGTAACATAAGTATTTCTGTTCAACAGAAGAAAATTCACTTGTTGAATTGTTTTGAAATAACTCAGACTGGTGTTCTGGTGATCATTTAAAAAAAAAATATATATATATTTCTTGTAAGTCTTCATGTACTATTTCCTTCCGCTTAAAGTGTGAACATTTGTTTTTGAACAAGCACTACTATTTCTACTTTAATGAAGAGGCAGGCCAGAATTGTGACTATTATTCACTGAGCTGGTAAAACTAACCGTTCCTGTGTCTTTCTTTCTTACCTTTGCTATTCCCCATGTTGTTATTGTTTATGTACAGACTCTTTATGGTAGTTTGATCAATTTAAGACATTTCTGCAAGATTTTCTTCATTATTTTGTATTAAAACTGCTTACTGATGTTGAGATTTTTTTAAAGTGGTTTTAAAAACCAATAAACATTTTGTAAAGTATTGCAAATATTCTGTTCTGTCTGTAGATTAAGTTACTTATCTAAAACTGTCCCTGGCAATCTGGAAGGGCTGGTTGGTTTGTAAAAAAAGAAAACAAAGAGTCGTTCTTTTTTTCTTCTTTTTTTAAAGATTTATTTAAATTATAATATGTAAAGAATACCAACAGTTGTCCTGGTCATATGTCAAAAACAAACATAAGTACTGACAGCCTTATTTGTAAGCTAACAGCCAACCAGATCAAGCTGTATTTTGAGCATGGTGAATCAGATTACTAGGTCTTCACCAAATGATTTCGAAGCTGTTATATTAAGGTACACATCTTGCATAGTGTGCCTTTAAAGGCGGTATATGAACTCTAACCAGGGGTGAGTTTCCCAAAAGCATCGTTACTTAATGGCCGCAATTTAAGTGTCGCTGTCTCGCTGAATTGTGATGTAACGTCAGAATTTATTGGCTGCTTATATCGCACCCCAGGTTGACCTTGGAAATGTAAAACCAATCCATTGAAATTTATGAGAATTTTTTAACACGTATGCATGGATATATAAGGAAATCGTATTTATAGAAGCGCTGTGTGTCTAAGGAATTTAGAGATTATCCTTTGGCTGGTGATGAGTCATTTGCTTTGCATGAAATTTGAACAACATACAAACAGACTCATCACAAATAAAACTTTATCTGACCAGCAGATGGAGCCATAACACATTGTTTTACAATTCAGAACGCTATACCTACTCACAATTAATAATTTTGCTATAAATTAACATGTGAGGTTGTAAATAAACATACCCTATAACGTATTGAGTCTCATTTTAAAATGTTTTATTATTGCTTCTGTAATTGTGTGTAGTGAGTGACATCATACATGTGAACTGCTGAGCTCATATCAGTCCTTGTATTTTATTAAGAACTGCATACTACTCGTAGCCTAATACTTTACCATATCTTTCTATGACATAAATAGTAGAGACTAGAGTATGAGTGTGTGGTTCCGAACTCAGCATTGAAGTTCATTCGGCCTGTTTCCTGATGACGTCACTGCTCTGCTCTTTAATTTGACTACAGCCCGAGTTTCACTTCAGTGTTGACAGTGTCGCGTGGTGGGTCAGTCGCTTTCTCCTTTATATGACTTGTTATCAGAAACAGAAATCTGCGGTGGAAAGCGAGTTTTAACTTTTAGATTTTGTGACCACGGATGAACCATGGCTACAATAACGTGTCGAGTGCAATATCTGGAGGATTCAGACCCATTTGTGTGCACAAATTTCCCCGAGCCCCGCAGACCTCCGCAGTATGACTTGAACGAGCATTTGCCGTTGAACGAACAGATCGCCGGTGTTCACAAACTGCTCGAAGCGCCTTTGAAGGTCAGTGAACCTCATTTGCATCATAAAGGGGTGCTGCTGCTTACCTGCGCCGAATGCCTGATAAGTGTCATCGTGTAAACTTGACTATTTTAGGCATTCATGTGTAACGCCAAACTAATGTAATGTGGCTAATGTTTGTATTCATAATCATTTGGAAAGGGCTCGGTTCATTATGTGAATGAATAGTCCATAGATCAACCTGGTACTGTGTGAGAGTTTATATTGTAATAGTGGGAGGAGGGTCGTACACAACTGAGTGCTTTTGAGGGGAAATGCTGTTCGTCAACATTATAGGAGGTCAAACTAAGTATGCTTTTTTTTTTACTTTTATATTAATTTACATGGAGGTTTGCTTCTTTTACTGTTACCATAATAATTTAAGATGGTATCATGGTAGCGCGCAAAATGTGACTGTTAAATACTTACATTTTTATTAATTGAAGTTAGTTCATTTTGTTTCATAAGTTTACTAAACATATCTAATAATTATCATCAGCACAACAAAAAAACGTGGCATTTGTGCCTCTGATAGCCTACTTGGAAAAAAGAAGGGAAAAAGTCGTGAAACACCAACGTGTTCTGTATTCATGCATGGAATATGCCCATTTAGTAGTAACTTAGGCCTAAAATGTTTCAATGGTCATTAAATTGTCAATGTCCTCATTTAAGGACATTTCTAGGTTAGGTGGCTCCTCATTCACCTGCCTTATTAAAGGTACTGGATCAACTTTTTAACCATTGCTAAGTAGAACAGTGCATGCTGATCCAATGCACATTAAACCACTTCACAGAGATCTGTGTTTCCAAGTGTGTTTGTATCAGGGGCATTTCCTCCAAGGAGGCAGTCTCTCCTCTAAAAAAACTGGATGAGAAAAGAATCGGTAGCCTATTAAAAATAAAACAATACAAATATTACAGAGTGTGACATTAAAAAGTGTATAAGTCACTCGTTTTTCTGAAGTAACACTGTTCAACAGTGACATCCAATAAAGTTAGAGCGGGACATGTCTCTCTTGCCTCCCCTGAGCCCATTGAGTTTTAACAGAACCCCCCTAAAGCGTGCGGTGGGTTTAGTGAGGGGTAATTGAGAATGAATGGGAAAGTGACGTAAGAGGAGGCAATGCCTCCATCTGGCTGTGATTTGAATTTGATCGATTATGATTGGTAAATCCCGCCTCTTGTATTCGTGCTCATTCACAAATCGGCCTGAATTAAGATGATGATGGCATTAATGGGAAGACTTTTTAAAAAATATAAGTAAATGATTCAGCCACTTAGATATTAGATATAGAAATGGCCTGAACACATGATTATATATAGGTGAACGTGAGTAACTCTTTGAGAGAGTCTCCGATGCTTGAGCTTTAGAAATGCCTGAGCTGGAAAGTGAGTTGATGCTTGCGGAAAGGGTGGGATCTGTAAACAGAAGATAAGCTCAGCTCCTCAATCAACCCATTATTACAGCACAGCTTCAGATGTGACTCTGCATCAAACACTGCCATATGAGAACAATAACCTCTCTTTTGCAGTAGCTGACTGATAATGATGGCTGATTGTTGTGAATGAGTGCATTTTCATACGCTTATAATGTGAATGTGTTTCCAGGGTTACATGTTTGAGATTGGATTTTCACTTTTATTTTGTACTTGTGGTGTAGTTTGTATCTTGTCAGATCAAAATATGTGAAAAAGGACTCATCTTCCAGTTGCACATTCAAAAAGCATGAGTCTAATATGAAGCAGCCATCTGTTTACTTGTTGTCATGAAACCATGTTAGGCAGTGATGTTCCTCTGTCTCTCTCTCTCTCTCAGTTAGAGGAGTGTGCACTGCAACTGGCTTCTAATGGCAACTATCTGGATCTGGATTCATCACTTGCTGAACAGAGAGATGATCTGGAGCAGCTCTATGAAGATGTGGAGTAAGAATGACTTTACATTTTGCCATCCAATCATCTTTCTCTCTTACTTTGTTTCTCGCTTACTTAGTTTGACTTTTCCCAGAGATGGAAACGTGCATATAAAAAACAAATCCTTAACTTGCCTAACTTGCCTGACTTGCCTTCAGCTTTAAAATAGAGCCTTATGAAGCAGTCTTTTTGTCTACAAATTTTTTTCTCAAAATATTGTAAATATAAAAGGGATCATTCACTATGTCATGAAAAAAAAAAAAAAGTTAAATAGTGACATTTACAGGAAAACCTGTTCATTATTTTTCAAGGAAATTATTAATTAGGAATGAATCAAGGAAATACTTGGAAAAAAGTATTGTTCAGCAACAGAGTTTATAAAACTAACTTGCAACCTATTAAAAAATAACAACGAGAGGTATACGAGACTTGACTCTGTCTTAAAGGGATAGTTCACCCAAAAATGAAAATTCTGTCATCATTTACTCACCCTCAAGTTGTTTCAAACCTGTATGAGTTTCTTTCGTCTGATGAACACAAAAGAAGATATTTTGAAGAATGTCGGTGACCAGACAGTTGCTGGACCCCATTGACTTCAATAGTATCTTTTTTTTTCCTACTATGGAAGTCAATGGGGAAGTCCATCTACTGTCTGGTCACTGACATTCTTCAAAATATCTTCTTTTGTGTTCATCAGACGAAAGAAACTCATACAGGTTTGAAACAACTTGAGGGTGAGTAAATGATGACAGAATTTTCATTTTTGGGTGAACTATCCCTTTAATTCTTAGTCTTTTGTCACAAATCTAAGCCTAGACTTGACTTGGACTTGAAGACTTTAGACATGGCTTAGACTGCATCAGAGACTTAAACATGTTTGCCGCCTTTTCACCCTTCTTATAGTTTTAATGAATAGGAAATACAGCATAAAATTCCGTAAAAGTGAAGGAATATTTCCATTCTTGGGTAAGTCAGAGTTCTTAGTCACATTCAAGAACCAAATTTGGGAGAACCGTTCATAACGTGAATGTTACTTACTCACACACAGATATTCTTAGTGAGGCCAGAGGGACAACATTAGTCAGAGACGCTGGGAACGTGGCTACATAATGATAGAGCGTTTAGAAGAGAGTGGATAAGAAAAGCTTGCAACACCACTGATTATCCTATTTTTTTGGGATGTGCAACAATGTAAAGGTTAATGCAATGTTGACCTCTGAGGAATTTATATCAGCATATGTATATATATGGATACATTTATCAGCATTAGCTTTCAAATACAAAAAGTGATATTTTCTTTAGTCGTATTTTTATTACATGGTGATGTCATTAGACTATAATCATGACATTGCATTCTAAACCGTCTTGATGGTCATGTCCTGTAGA
The DNA here is from genome assembly GCF_949152265.1 of Phoxinus phoxinus. Taxonomy (NCBI): domain Eukaryota; kingdom Metazoa; phylum Chordata; class Actinopteri; order Cypriniformes; family Leuciscidae; genus Phoxinus; species Phoxinus phoxinus. The sequence continues at coordinate 33,237,109 of NC_136877.1, read as the reverse complement.
ACATTTGTATGTTGGCTTTGTAGATCTGATATTAAAGCTTTAATCTTTAAGATTATAAATTAATTCTTAATAACATGGTCCATAGAATAATAGAAGGTACAGCTGCTAAAATTCACACCCTTTGGGATACATGACTTAAGAAAGAGAATGGGTTTCAGCCAACACACACTCATGGCTGTTCGTAACTGTACGAATTAGCCACAAATTCGCCAAAACGTAAAAGTCTCATTTGCCAGTTTTTGTACATTCTGTTTACGGTACGCCCCAATGACGGTTAGTGGTGGACCTTCATGCTTGCTTTCTTTCAAAAATCACATTGTACATGTTTGCTATATAATCACCACCTCGTAAAATACTTAAAGCACAAAAGTGAACTTTTATTCCAGATCTAATTTAGTCTGTGCGTGAGAAAGGGGCATTCAGTTTATTTTGTTTCATACTAATTAGACTATTGTTTAGCTCCCAAGATTAATTTACATTTTCCTTCAGCTGATTCAGGAGATTGATTGAAATTCAGTTTTTAGTTCATACAACTGCATCCAATTCACTTCATCTTTAATTAGAGGTTGTTTTTATATAAATAATCAGTGTGCACTGCTGTAAGTTGTGAGTAACAGTGACACACTGATTCATTTTCTTCTCTTGCTCTCTTTCTACCTTTGGCTCAGTCTTTGTCTCTAGTGTAGGTGAAATGCTCAACTTTCCTTAGCTAAAGGACAGCTTGTTCAGTTTGTAGTTTGTTTCAGTATTAGACGTAAAACATAATTTTAGCCTACCATTGTTAAGGATGGTAGGCTAAATAAAATTCAAAAAATTCAAAAAGATGGTAGGCAAAAATTCGAAAAGATGGTAGGCTAAAATTCGAAAAATTCAAAAAGATGGTAGGCTAAAATTCTAAAAGGCGTCTGGCAGAACAAAGTAAAATCAAGAACATTTCTTTGATGTTTGTAGTAGGTCTCAGTCTCTACACATCCATCCATTTGTTCCTCTGACCGGATGGAACCGAATTGAAACAACGCTGCTGATTCTGTTATAGTCAGGAAATGCACTGATAACTCTATTCTCTCTGTGTTTGTGTTTAGTCTTTGACAGTATAGCTGAGGAATTCCCCCATTTTGTGTTTTTTGTTTTTTAACAATGACTAATTTTACCAAAAATTTTCATCTGATAGCAGATAAATGTCGGTTTGTTGTCCATAAGATATTAACATCTTGAATAAGTATTTGATGTCTCATTAAGGATACGCTTTTCTTACATTGTTAAATGCTCAATCATGCTCAAAATGCTGATGAAATAAAATCTACACAGGTGTATGCCGTGTAACAGTTTTTGGGATGTACCATGACACTTAAGAGGGATGGTACTACTGGTACTGTGACAGTACAGCTTATATAAATAACAGGCTAATTTATAAAGATGTTTGACTTTGTTTGGACATATTACAAATGTTCGAATAAACGTGTGTAACGGCTGCACCAGAATCACTAATTTAATATTAATGCTTATTTATTATTCATTTATACTGTTTAAACCGTGCCAAACTCTTATGTAGAACGTCTGTGACCCCCCTGAATGTTCGGCCTTACCTAATTATGACAGGTATCAGTTTCACTAAATCATGTACTAGCGTTGCTTGGTAACACAGTCATCGGACACACCAAAGGCATGAGTGAATTCACACAGGCAGAGCCAGCATTGCAGTGAGTGTGCTGACCACAGCTTAGACTGGCCGTCTCAGAATACACTGAATAGAGCAAAAACACTAAACCGCAGATCTTGAACTCTGAGTCAGCTCAAACTGAAGTATTGCATAACTTTGGAACTGTAATAATACTTATACTATGGCTGATTTCCCCCCCCCAGATTTGTTCAGTCTTGCTATGGAGAACCAGTTTAAAACTAGAATGTTGTATTTCTAAAGAGTAATTGAAAGTAAATGTAAAAGCAGCATGTACTTTTAAGCAAGAGATTCAACTCAAAAGCTTGGGGTCAGTTTCATTAAAGATATTATTTTATTTAGTACTTTTATTCAGCAGCGATGCATTAAATTGACCAAAAGTGACCGTAAAGACATTTATCATGTTAAACAATATTTATTTTTTTAATAAATGCTGTTCTTTTTAACTTTCTATTCCTCAAAAAATCCTGATTTTTTTTTTTTACACTATTTAAATGTGTAGTTACTAGGGGTGGGGAAAAAAATCGATTCTTAGATGCATCGCGATGCGGACGTGGACGATTCTGAATCGATTCACAAATGCCAAAAATCGATTTTCAAAAAAAAAAAAAAAAAAAATTTTTTTTTTTTTTTTTTTTTTGAAAATCGATAATAACGTAATATTGACGGAACGCAAAAGACGGAACTCTGAAGCGTGGAAACAATATTGTCAAAGCTTCCACCCGGCTCGGAAAGGGCAAAGCACATTACACAATCAATCGCAACTTTTATTGCCAAGGATTTGCGTCCAGTCGTTGAGAACCAGGGCTTTCGCGCTATGTTGCACACTTTGGAGCCGAGATACAACGTCCCATCTCGGAGATATTTTACAGACACAGCGATCCCCACACTCTACAACAAGACCAAAACCGAAGTCATGGAATCACTGAAGAAAGCGGGTAGGATAGCTGTAACATGTGATGCGTGGACATCCATATTTTATGTTAATAGAGATTCAGAATATGTTGAAGTTTGTTATAATTTGTTATTGTTGTGATTTTTACTGTAGTGAATTTACTGTTGTGAAATGGAAAATCAATAATCGAGAATCGAGAATCGTTAATAATCGAAAATCGACTGTAATCGAATCGGGACTTCAATAATCGTAATCGAATCGAATCGGGAAATCAGACAGATTAACCACCCCTAGTAGTTACATTAAGTAGTTAGTAATATTAACATCTACAACATGTATTTACTATTGCATGTAATTATGCATAATTTACTGTTTTTATTACAGTCATTACATGTAACATGTAACAACAAATGTATTAAGCAGCAGCACAACTGTTTTCAATATTTATAATAATAAATGTTTCTTGAGTGGCAAGGTAATCACATCACAGGAAATTGACGTCACATGGGAAATATTAATAGAAATGTTTTAAATGTTAAAATATTTTGTAATATTATTTATCTTACTGAACTCAATCTTTTGAACATTAGCCTATTGTATTTTATCAAGAACTGATTCAGCATGAGTTAAGATTTGTTTAAGCTTGAGACCACTGCTAAATCTGTTAAAATCATGTTCAGCTCTCATGCACTCAAACTCAAGAAGAGATGTAGCCAGTGTATGTGTCACTCACCTAAACCTCTTAAGTCTAAGGGATACAATTGTCCGGATAATGATACAGTATTTGTTTTTTTACGTTTACTCATTGCCTCTCTTTCCTCTGCCATGGACTTTATACTGACTTGATATTTTGGTCATGTAGAATTAGAGTATGCATTGATATAATGGTACTTGCACTTTTCAGAGAAGGCCAAATGTATTGTAGCATTATCAACGCAATGATTCTTTGCATAACAATATTAATTATTGTGTTGCAAAATATTGCCATACTTTGCAATGTCTTTTTTTTTTCTACAGAATGCAAAAGTAAAAGTAGTTGACCATGTTACAGGATGAAAAATATAGCAAAAAGTGACTTGTTGAAGGAGGACTAGTAGCTGCTCTATGCCAGTGAAAATGCCATCATTTCTCATTATGAAGTATTTTTAATTGGGTGGTCATATTTTTCCTAAGTGCACAGTTTGCATTTGTGGGTGCGTGCATACATGGTGTGTATGTATCTGTAAGCTGGCAAAATTGTAGCCAGAGCTCCTTCAGGTTCAAAAACTGACAACAGGAAACGTGTCATTTGAAGCAGCAGCACTTGGAAAATAGAAGACAAAACTGGAGTGTGTGTGTTCATGTTTAAGTGTCTTTGTGACTGGGCGTATGAACCACACAGAACATTGTGCAGAAAACGTAAGACTTGGAGCAGTCCATTTCTAGCCACGAACACCCTTGATGCATAGTTTCCATGCCTGAATACCCTCTCTTTCCATACCTTAATCCCTTCTGACCCATATTCTCTCTTTCTGACTCTCTGTCTCCAGTCAACCTTCAGTAAAGTGTGTGTGTCTGCAACTGGAATAATGACCAATTCAAAATATGTTTTCAATGTCCTTTGCTCGATCTGCATTATTATTCAAGTGGTGAAAGAATTCAGGTGAATAGAACTTGCCTAGAATGCTGATGAGAAGCATAAACTGGTCGTTTATGTGAATGGAAGTTATTGAGTTTGCTTATTTTTTCTTCTTTCTACAGGAAAGGCAAAAAGCCCATCTTGATTCTCCGTACGCAGCTCTCAGTGCGGGTTCATTCCATCCTAGGTAAGAGTATGTGCACAATAATACGCCTTGATGGACGTGACAGATTATTTGCGCGCTCATTTCAGCGTTTGTATGCGTTTTGCTGAGGTGGCAAGTACGTCATCCCTGGCTTTCCACTCTGGCTGTTGGTTTAGTTTGTCTTGGAGAAGGAAAAAATGGGCTACGTTCTCCAGAAATGCTGAAATGATATTATCCCTGTTCGGTTTTGAAGTTCAGTTGGGATCATTCCAACTATATCCTCAAATTCCTCAATGACACCTTCAGCGAGCTAGCTTCTCTTTGTACATGGATCTATTAAAGTAATGAACATAAGAGTGCCACACTTAAAGAGTTAGTTCACTCAAGAATTATGATTCTGTCATCATTTAATCACCTTTATTTTGTTCCAAATCCGTACAAAGTTCATCCTCGAAACAAAAATTAAGGTATTTTAATGAAATCTGAGATTTCTATCTGTTAATTGACAGTCTGCGGATATACCGCTTTGACGCTTCAAAAAGTTCATAAACAGATCCTAAAATGAAGTGAGCGGTTTGGTCCAAATTTTCTCTAGAGACACAATTGCTCTTAGGCTTTTATTCACATATAAACTTTCATCAACACACATTGGTTGTGGTAAACAGAAGCTCAAGCATGCTCACTTGATGTTCGAGAACCAATGAGGTTCATTCTCGTGTTACGCAGCACGTTTGAGTTTTAGCAAGAGGTTTGTTCTCACGCGTCAAGCAGATTCAGTTGAGCTTCTGTTTGTTCACTGATCAGTGTTAATATGCGAATAAAAGCCTAAATTAAATCTGTTCATTATATAAAGTATCAAGTCTCTTCAGAAAATTTGGAGCACACTACATGACTTTTGGCCCCATTTTTGTCCCAATTTTCAGTTTGGACGAGTCAACACTAGATGCCAAATATCAGAGCCAGTCTGGGAGAAGAAATGTGGAATTTTAGCTTCAGACTAGAATGTATTGTTTTCATTTGTCATGCATCTCCTAGAAACATGCTGCATGTCTCTGCATGAGTTTTTTTTGAGTGTGTGATTCTCATTAAGTGTATGACAAAGTTGGCAAGTGTATGATGCCTAGTGTTCAGATTTTAAAAGTCGTGTACTTGTATTCCAGCTAACATTACCATAGCATATGTTAAACAGATCTTGTGTATCTACGACCATTAAATAGTAAATACAATGGACATAAATTGTATTTTGTGTGTTCATTTGTTCATGGGATACAATGGTTTATGATAACAGCGGCAGTCCTGATAATCTTCGCACTTTCATGTAGTTTTTGGTTTAGTAAAGCGCTTGGGGACAAAACATGGCATCTCTGCTCTCATTAAAGACTAACAGGAGCTTGACTAAATTCTGTTAACATCAGAGACTATTACAAAAAACACCCTCAGAATTCTATCCCATCTGTTTAGTGATCATGATGGTCATTTCAATGAGGAAATGGAAAGTAATACATCCTGAAATGGACCTTTTCGGTTTCAGTAGTACAGCCCCAAGTGCGTAATGTTAAGTTGGAATCTAATTTCTGATGTCGCGTGCGTGCGTGCGTGCGTGCGTGCGTGCGTGCGTGGGTGCGTGTGTGTGTGTGTGTGTGAGAGTGAGAGACGCACACAAAGAGAGTAACATTGCTCAAGACAGGACAGACTGGTACAGCCCTGGGGTTTTTGGGTCACTTTATGGTACACACTACACAACACTCTCAAATGGCTCTGATGGTGTGCTGTGTGTTATGCATTAATCTGTGGAATTGCATTTGTGCTCATGCACAAAAGATAGATTTAGCAGTTTTACATGATAGATTTCTATTTTTTAATCTAAAACTGTGTTGTCATAATTGAGGTCATTTTGAGTCCTTGCAGCTTGTAATTGTGTTGTCAGGAATGTCATGTGGAATGTTTTGCAATTTAGTCACATTGCCTGATTGTTTTGATAGTGTCTCTGCATGAAGTGTTTTTCTTTCCAGATCTGAGATGTTTTTCCGTTCCACGTTATGTTGACTGCTTAAATATAAAAATTCTGAAATTCTTTGAAATGTTCAGTTTTTTTTTTTAAACAACCTTTTAAACTGGGAAAGTCATAATAACATTTGGATCAATTTTAAATCAAAGAGAACTTCATTCCACTCAGTCCAACCACCACAGAGCAGTTGTAGTGTCTGGCATACTTTCAGTTTTATTAATTGAGTCAAACTGTGCTCGCACTTTCACTCATTTGTTACAAACAAGTGGCCAGGCTTCGTTCCAGTGCTCGCTGTGACTGCATGGTCACATGACTTTGGCTCTTGATTTGCTCTATTGATGCTTTCAGTGCCAGCTGGCCCAGCCAATCAGTTAAGAGTAAAAATATTGGCTGATTTTACTGAGATCCAGCATTTTAATGAAGCCATTATTATTAGTCATTGCTGTTTTCAATTTTTTCTGTTGGAACTGGAAATGGCTTGTCACTCTTCTTGTAATGTCTAGAGAAATGTTTCTTTGTCCTCAAAGTAATGCTTGATCTTTAACAAAACTATGCATACGAATGGGTCTTTAGGTTGCATGTGTTGCTCCCCCTCCAGTGATGTTTATGAATGATGATTAGTTGAATCACAGCTTGCTTTTCCACTTTTACATAATTCACATTTTTAAGCGTGAATTGGGATTTCTTTTATGATAGTATGATTTTCATGCTACTCCTGATCTCCAGCAAGTTCCCTCTTTTTCTGTGTCAGAACACTGTGTTCCTTTCCATTCAGTATCAGATGTGTCCTCTGTTGCTCTCTGGTGCAGACATAATTTATGGAAACAAAAGAATCTGTTGAGTTACTTCCCGGGTATCTGAAGGAGTGTGTTAAATATCTATTCAGATTTATAACTCCACAGAGGCTCATCAATATCTAATGTGCTCATTGTGTCTCAAAAAAGTGCTTCTGTAAACTTTACTTAAAGTTACAACATCGGTTTCCTTTATAAAACAGACGGGGGTATATCTTTTAGAAATAAGCTGATGCTGCATCCTGCATATAATAGTCATGTTTGAATCATGAAATACTTCCTTCTAAAGAGGAATTCAAATGTTGTAAGTGGAAGGAGAGAAACAAAGAAATATCACTTTGCACAGAAACAATGTAATTAATCACGTCCTGTACTCAATCAAGGATTTTTTTTTCCTCTTTTTTTTTTTTAATTTGAAGTAAAAATTCAAAGCTTTCCTCAGAACCCTCACCTTGCAGGTCCTTGCCATATTTAAACTTTCTGCAACTGGATAAATATCATATATTTCATAAATAAAAAAAACACAAGTAATTTTATGGCATAAATCATAAATATCATATTGTATGCCGTACATCAAGTTTTGTAATATTTAAAGACGAAAGAGATTCAGTTCTGAGCTGGAGAGTAATGTAATGGTCATATTTCCAGTTTGCGCACTTTTTGTAAAAATTGTATAACACATTTTTTTTAATCTGCATTAGCTTTGGGGTCAGTGGTTCTCAACTTGTAAAAAAAAAAAAAAAAAAAAAAAAAAAAAAAAACGGGACAAACTTCTAAGGTGGCCTGAAGATTAATTACAATGATTTAAAATGGGAGTAAGTTAGCATTAAAATTGAGCCAAAACAGCAAAAAAAATCAAGATATTTATCTTTTAATTCATCTCAACTTTTTTTTTTTTTTTTTTTTTTTAAATCTGATTCCCGCTGTATTGAAATACCTGGGTATTTAAGTGTGATATTTAGACCTCGGAAAGTCATTTAAATTAAATCTCACAACTCATAATGGGCATTTTATATTGATTACATATTTTTTTTCAGTTATGCCATTTAAAAAAAAAAATTATCAAGTAGAAGTTGTGAGTAAATAGTATGTGTATATATATATATATATATATATATATATATATATAAGATATTATGAATGTATTCTTAATCCTTATCAATCATGATTTTTTTTGGGAAAAGTCATAGGGCCTTATTATATTGCTGTGGATAATGGAGGTTGGTAAGGTTGGTACTGCTTTAAATAGCCCTTTTTGGATTTCTGGTTTCAGACAAACTATAAGATGTAATTGCAGTTTGTTTAGTGCTTGATAAACTGCATGTGTAATATTGAAGCAACAATACATTGCCAAATAATAGATTTTGATGTACATCCAAATAAAAACAATAATTAGCTTCATGACATGTGCTTTACTTTTAATTTAATTCAAATCGTTCATAATAATCACGTTTGATAAAGCTCCTGAATAGCATGAGTAAGCTCAGAAATAGGCTGTGGTGTTTTTTAAGTGTTTCCCAAGTAATTTTCTGTAGGAGGAACAGTGTCATTTAAATTGGGAAACAGGAAATGCCATGCTGCAGATAGGTCATCCCTAAGGCCTCAGGCTTCTATTTCTCACTCTGTTTATGTGAGGCTGGTCAGTAGCACATACTGTTTAAATTAGCAAAGCTAACCATACGTCTGTCATTAGCTTTCATTCTCTAACACCTCTACAGGCCCCTCTCCCTCGCACAGACACGTGAACATGACCCACAGGTCACGTTCATATTCAAGTAAACATTTTATTTAATCACTTCAAGTGCTGTTTCAAACCTTGACATGTACATTGTGCCAAAACAGGACCGCTCTGTTTATTTTTAATTTGATGCCACCCTGCACACACTTAACCCACTCAAATACCTCTAAAATCTCTTCTTGTGTGAGCTGAGAGAGTTAAATATTTAAGCTGTAAATGGAAGAGGCACAGTTCTGGATCTAACTAAACTGTTGTTGGCTGATCTGCTTTAAATCGCTGTGTCTCCATACGGCAGGCTTCCCACAGTCATGGGAAACCTGGAATTATCAGGGACATCCCAGGCCTGGAAAGGAGTTAAATCTTTATGGAATCGACATTTCTAAAATGAATATATCTTTTTAGTGCACTTAAAAGGAGTAGTGAACCCAAAAAAGTCAGTGGGGTCCTTTTTTTTTTTTGCTGGACACAATGGATATTAAATGGATGTAAAATTATTGAAACATTCTTTAAAGTATCTTTAAAGATACTAAAGTATTTTTAAAGAATGAGGACGAATAATGGATTTTTGTCAAAAGGTGTGGGAACCCATTAAAGGCAAACTGTAACCCTGTCTCTGATTTCTGCATGTCAGCTCCTCTTGTTCAGACTTGTCGGCTCTCATATTGTGTGCTCTGAAAGAAAAGGTTATAATCTGGAGCTCTATAAGTTTGATTGACATCTATTCCAAATGTCCTTTCCATTGAACGGACTTCACTGTAGCAGTTCGTAAATGGATATATTGACTTTTTTCAAGACTAATGTATGTAGTTACAATTGGATGAAAAAATGATTTTTTTTAGGGGGGTAGATTGAAATGTTATCCACCCTCTTACACCCCACCGCCTCCATTGCTCTGAGCTGGTTTTCTAAGCATGGCTGGCAATTGTTTGGTCCACCGGGATATGATGGTGGATTAGCCGGACCCGCAGGCATCCTTTTGATAAAATATTTCTGTGTAGAGATACAATGCTGTATGCCTGCAAGTACTCCATGTTCCAGATTCAAATTTAATTTTTCCTTTCAGGCTAATCAGAAGCTAATGTGCCAATACATGTACTGTGGGTTGCCTAAGTCTGCAAAACTCTGGAACATTTTTCCATGATACTGCAAATCCAATTTTAGCTCCCCATCTCTTTTTCCCCCATCTGTGCCCAAGTCGTTTATGACCATTAAAGCTTGATCTCTCTCTGTGACATCTTTTCTTACATTGTGTTCCTCATTCAATTGATAGACTCTATCTAAAGCATCACACTCACCCCTGAAGCATTTCACATCCCTGTGTTGGCATCTCTCTGGGGGACTCCTCATACCCTTGGTGACTCATTTAGATCACAAGCTTTCATACCTAGTGAAATTCTTTCATAATACTGGTGTCATGTTATTTTTTTGCGAGTCGGTGCTGGTGTCAAATCTGGATCAGGATTTGTCAGGGGTCCGGTGGATGTACTATGAGTCATTAGCCCAGGAAATCCTGCATCTGTGTCTGTCAGAGTTTACATGTATTTGTCCAACTGAACCAGGGATTCCCAAACTTTTTTTCAGCGCTCTTTGACCTAAAATATTTACCCCATGAGATTTTAAGTTAATATTTAATTTAATATCTCATTCACATGTTCAGTTTTCTAATGTTGGTTCATGGTTATATGACATGCAAGTAAACAAGTAAAATATATATTATTATTTTTTTGTGCATTTTTATGATGTAATTACTAGCTTTTTATCAAGTCACAAGCCCAAGTTTTGGAATCCCTGATCTATGAATATTGAATATTTCACAATATTATTTAATCGATTGGTTGGTTGGTTGATTTGAATAATTGACTTAAGATAATGTGAAACGGTGTGCATTTTCAATTGTTAATATGCACTTGAGGGAGATCTCCTAAATTGTGTCATGGAGCTACAATTTTCCTCCATCACGTCTTTGATGTGAGAGAACGCATGCCCAAATGGTCAAAACAGTGTTTTAGCAGAAAAAGTCTTTCTATTATATGCAGATTTTGACTTATGTGAAACTTCAGAACATCCAGGCTGGCTGGCTGACATGTTTCTGCAGATGTTGAGAGTTGTGCATTTCCATGCATTTCCATTTAGACAGTATGGATACTCAGCAAGTATGTATAATTCACAGTTTTGTGGATCTTTCAATGAATATTTATCTTTGTTTGTGAAAAATGAATTGTAGATGTAGCTAGCAAAACACCAAGATAAATGGTTAGATTGCCAGGGAAACTGCCTAAAGCTGAAGCAAGTTAATAAAATGAAGCAAGGATAAAATGTCTGCCAAAATGCATAAATTAGTGTAAATGTAAACTTATGTTTGCATGCTAAGTAAAGCCTGCAAACATGGAACCATTAAGCAAATCATGTCAAATTGAAAAGCATTTTTAAAAGTGTAAACATTTAAGCTTATCAGTCAGTATAAGGATATTTGTGCCTTTTCTTTCCACCCTCGTGCTTTGTGTAAGGTGTCAGGCAGGCACACTTGGCTGTTGTCACTAGTTTAGTAATGGGGTCCATTCTTATCACCTACATTGGCAGCAGTGACATAATTATTTCATGCTGTGGTGCTCTTGGCTCAACATTCACAGCAGCTTTGACCAAATAAGTTCTGTAAATAGGGCCTTTTATTAGTAGAACATGTGCCGTGTTATTTTAAAGAGATGAGAACATTATGGACACAACGAAATCTTTAGTCCCCAGACTATCCCTCTCTATATATACTAAGTGGTTACACTCATGACCTTTCTTGTGTGTTTTTATGTCTGCTCACACCTGGCGTCAGTTTTAAGTCATTAGCGTTTCATCCACTGGATTTAGGGCATGCACGTTGTTGCTCTTATAACAGAGGCCAAGATCCCTACTGCAATAAGTAGGGTTTGAAGTCACAGAAGGCAGTGAGTGATAAAGATCTGTTCATGTGAACTTAAGTGGACACATACCCAACAACAGCACCGTTCACTCGCTGGTGGACAAAGAGGTCAATGCTCAAAATACTTATTTACAGAGCTCTAAGCTTTACACATGATGACGTTGATAATGCAACAGTTGAATCAGCTGAGTAAAAGTATATAATTTAGCATGCAAGTCACATTTTAATAAGAGTAAACTTTCCCAGTTTAGGGACCATTGTAATGGTCAGGGATCAGTAACTATTAAGCACTAAAGTTTAAAGTTGAATGAATTTAGGTTGTCCTGTAGCAGATGTCTCTTGTTGAACTATGCATAGTTTGTGGTCTCATTTACTGGTGATGATGTCTTGAACATGGTCGTAGATTCTGGGAATAATTTAGATTACTCTTTTTGGCAATGTGCTCTGTGCATGTTTTCTATTGATGCAGATCAGAAAAGAGAACGTGTTTTTCTAGTTTGCCCTTATAAGGCTGTACAGGTTCTGTCTTTTAAATGGACTGCAATCAGGTAACCAAAAGCCAAAAGGTAGGTTTACACGACAAGGATGTGCTAAAAACGGAAACTGTTTTTCTTTATACAGATGACAACGTTATCAATATGATCCCCGTTCACACGAATCTGTGAAAACGACTAAGAACCCTGCATTATGCATGTCAGACAAGTACAGTAGTTGGCGCTGTTACTTTGTAAAGTACTGTAAGACTACGCGCACATACGCATTCTTTTATGTACATTATTTGTCTGCTGGGTTAATTTAATTTTCACAAAGCCAGAACAATTCACTGTAATCCCAATTTTAGAATGTTCTCCTCTGATATAAAGTCCCTTTTTAATTCCTTAATGTCAAATGTCAAATCCTTTGAACACAAAAGGTTCCAAAAAAACCATATCATCCTTGAATCTGTTGTAAGGAACCTTTCATTTTTCATGAAGACAAAATGTTATATTGTGTTGATTTTGTGTAATTCTTATTACTTGTGGTGATGTCCGTATGCCCCTCCCCAACTAAACGCGTAATACGCATGTGCATGACGTCACCGTTTTCACAGATTCACGTTTTTGTAGTTTACACAGAGATAAGGGTGTCGTTTTCAAAAACGTGCACTTTAACTTTTGAAAACTGGTTTCAGTGTTTTCAGGCCACCAAAACGCTGTAGTCGAGTAAATGAACGACCAAGACGCAACAAAAGTCTTCCGTGTTTAGTTGTAAACAGCCCATAAATGTCTAATCTGCAATCTGTTGTTGTGGCACTGCTAAAAAGGACTTTTAACTGGTCTTCACAGGCTCATTAAACTCTCCATTGGAAACCTTCACCCCTGTCAAATTTTTTTTTAGTCCGTGTAATTATTTTGTCCATATGGGCATGGAGCATAAGTTTATTTGGGTAACTGCAGTCAGGATGGTATGGAAGCCCTAAGAGGCCATGGATTATTTATATTTTTTATGTTGTTTTCTTGAGATGACGACTTAATTTTCTCGTGATCTCGAGATAAGTTGTTTTCTCGTGATCACGACTTATTTTTCTCGTGATCTCGAGATAACAAAAGTTGTTTTCTCATGTAAAAAAAAAAAAAAAAAAAGAGTTATGAGCATTTAGTGAATTAGTTTCATTTGGAAAACCTTGAAACCGTGCGTCATCACACGCCTAGGTGGCGGTGGCGCGCCCAGTGATGCGCTTCATTCCGAGTATGGCTATGTTCACACTTAGCGTCTTTTTTCAAACTGCCAGCGTCTGTTCTACATTAGAACCCTATGGAGTAAACCGTTTTTTCAAAAAAGTCCTGAGCGCTTTTTTAAACGCCACCGCCGGCGTCTTTTTCTGCAGCTCAGAGCGTCTTTTAAAGTTGAAAAAAGTTTAACTTTTCTGAAAAGAACGCCCTACGTCAAGCGCCTTTTTGACAGCTGACCAATGACAAGTGAGTAGCGAGACCTGTCGTTTCCATAACAACAAGAAAAATGGACACGGTGCCGGTAGAAAAACTAATCGTCCTTGTTTCGGAGCACAAGGAGCTGTTTGATATGAGTACACAACTCTATCATAACATACATCACAAAGAGGCTGTGTGGGCACACTACTGTTGCAGCTGTTGTTATAGCAACAAAAGACGCGCTCGGCTGCTATTTGTAACCGAACGCGCAGCGGTTTTTTTTTTTTTGCTAAATAAACGCCGTTGTTAACTTTTTTTTGTCAAAAAAGACGCTAAGTGTGAACGTAGCCTAAGTACGACGATAAGGAAGCCATCACTGCAGCGCTTATCCTATATTGTGTTCTACGATAAAGTTGTAGACCTTACAGCCTTCCTACTCAAGTGTCGGACACTAATGTAATGAAACAACTTTTGTTATCTCGAGATCACGAGAAAAATAAGTCGCCATCTCGAGAAAACAACATAAAAAATATAAATAATCCATGGCCTCTTAGGGCTTCCGTAGGATGGCATGTGTAAACCGGTCAAACAGAAAGTTTCTGTACTGCCATTGGTTTGACCTGCAGTGTTAACCTTTGACCTGCCTTGGGATGGAAGCCTTTTCAGATGTTCAGGTTTAGTTTACACTCCCACTGATGTTAAAAACATAATCTTCACGGCAACTAAGACTGAAGAAGATGTAGCATCTTTGTGTCTGTGGCTTTACACAACATCCTGTTTGAATGCCTACATCACTTTCTATTCTTACCGTCATATGGAATAGAGCAGTATAAGGAATCACCGCTCACAGCATATCGACTTTCAGAGGAGCAGGTCCTGAGAAAACATATGAATGGGGGTTAACTGAGGTAGAAGATTATTTCCATAGTCTTGCCAGACTGCCACTGAGAATAGCACTGGTGTGTTTGGCAAGAAATGCTACTGTGGTTTGTCTTCATTCAAATGTCATGCCTTCAGTAACCTGTTGGGAACATTTTGTTATGCTACATTCAGATTATTGAGGTTGAGCTTTGTTTAACAAGTGCTTAATCTGATTTGAAAAGATAATTAGTATAGCAAAACTAGAATGCTGAAGAAGGCCCTTCTGTGGAAGCCAAGTGGTCCATATGATGTTTTTACATAAAGCACTCCCTATCTGATTGCTTTCCTCTGATTGCTCAATCGAGGGAACCAAAATGTGCATGCTTGTTTGTAATATGGTGTTTATTTTTTATTTTTTATAATATGCTTATGCTCATCAAGGCTGCATTTATTTTGATCAAAATACAGTAAAAACAGTAGCCTAATATTTACAAATAACTCTTCTTTTTATTTTTATTTTAAAATGTAAGCTATTCCTGTGATGACAAAACCAGTCTTCAGTGTCAAATGATCCTTCAGAAATCATTCTAATAAGTTGATTTGGTGCTCAAATTTTTTTCTTATTATCAGTGAAAACAGTTGTGCTACTTATTATTTTTGTTTTTTAAGGATTAATTTTGTATTAATACAAAGTTCAAAAGAACAAAAATTATTTGAAATGTAAATCTTTTGTTACATTATAAATTACTTTACTGTTTACATTTGTTCAATCAATAACTTTATTTGTTAGAAACAACTTGCTGAAAATGGTTTCTTGCTCTTCTAAAATACTAAGGCATTTTTTACAATGAATATCCATTGTAAAATGAAATATGAAAAAATGAAAAAGCCTTTTTTTGCTTTTGCTTTCATCTAGCCACTATTACAGCTGATTGGACCATTATGGCGATGATGTAATATTGAGGCGACGTGCAGCAATTAGTGCTTTCAGTGTAGACACTGGCCCTGTCCCAAATGGCACACTTACAGTATGCACTTTCGGTCTTATGGACTTACAATGGCTCCTGCGTGCGCATGTCCGTTAAGTCCATGAGACCGTAGGGTTTCCCAGGGTTCCGAGTCTGCCGACAGTCAAAGTGTTATGTCATGAAAGTGCGGACTTGTAGAAAGATTGCAAGTGTTTAGGGTGCCATTTGGGCAGGGCCACTGTGCTGATCAGTTAATGTCATTGTCTTTCTAAATGTCTGATCCCGCTGGCCTAAATTAGTAGTGCTCTGTGTTTTCAGGCCGTTGTGATGTCTGTTGTCTTCCCTTGTGTCACTCTTCCCACGTTTCCGTTTCCTGACAATAATGGCTTCCTGTGCTGAAACCCTCATACAATGGGCTTGACTGCCTGACTAATACATGTCTGGAGGAATTCTTCTTCCTATAATGCTGATCTCATATCTTTTACTCAGGGTAAACTGACAGGATGGCTGAACGTTAACAGTTATTGTCTCTGTAATATCTTTATCCCAAAGCCTCTGTCTAAATGGTGTTCTTGAACTGATTCTGCTGTGTGAAGATCAGTTATACTAAATCACTCAATTTTTGTGTAAAAGTTAAACTGTAGAGACATCGCAAATATCTTGTTCTTGTCTTGAGTTGGGGCAGCAAATGCAGAAACAGCGGGAGAGGCCATGTGAGAATAATCTCATTCAGTGTGACATGAAGAATGTGCCAAGTCCCAGTTTCTCTCAAGGATTCTGTGTCCTCTGTCATATTTGGTTTTTGTCACTCGCTTATCCTCAGACGAACCTAGAATGATCCGTTTTTGAACCGATAGTGTACAAATTATATATTATTGTTCATCTTTATTTAAGAACCAGTTTGTGAACATTTTATTTTTGATATCATCAGGGTTTTTATTAGTGTTTGTTGTCTAAAATGTAAGAAAGTTACTTCTAAAATGCAAGAAAAATTAGTGTCCCTAAAAAATCTCCATGTGTTTTGGACTTCCCCCTCAGTTGATTTTTATGATGATGTGATATGTGATCTAATTGGTTTAACAGTAGCTGTTTGCTTTAGTCTCTGTTGGTTTACCCTGCATGTAAGAGCATCAGAGGAACAGATCCTTTGGTGGTTACATGTTTGTGTCATTTTATTTTCAGAATATCCCCGTTTTTATATCTTTCATAATATTTTGCCCATCTACCCTCACTTCTTTTCTTGTCATTCTTCATCTCTCTCATGAACACACAACTGTGGGAATACTGTGATATTCAGCCTCATTGATGTACAGTTTTAGACTGGGAAGTTTATGGTACCACATTTGCTGACAGTGAATTTTTTGGCAGATCTATTACCCTGTATAATAAGAGGTTGAAAATAATTTATTGAAAGGATATATGCTTGCATGTGAAGAATGCGCAAAGTATATATTTTTCTTAGTGAGATGTTGAGAGAATATGTGTGCCACAATCTCTCCATAAACTCATACTTTCTTCTCTTTTTTTGTGTGTGTGATGGCATATGACTTCCTGGCTGCTTGTTGTGACATCCATCCAAGCAGCAGCATAACATTTATACGGTCTTCATGAATGCCATATATAAGTGAACAGTTTGTGTTGTGCGAGCTGATGTGTGTTTGGGGACCATCGGTAATGTCTGTGTTCTTTTGACACTGAACTGTGTGTGACGTTATCAGTAGCAAGCAGCTGTCAGCGATGGACTGCATCATTCTCCATGCTGTCATGGACTACCACTGAGCTCAGATGCCTGGCTACACACACACACACACACACACACACACACACACACACACACACACACACACACACACACACACACACACACACACACACACACACACACACACACAGTAACTACAACAGAACACATCATAGTGACAGACTTTTGGTCTTTTCGTTGTCAAAACAAATCCTCAAAACATTATTCGAAACCCATGCTTTTGCTAAAAGCCAGAAGCTCTTCATCTGACGTGCTTCATGACATTACATCAAAGGTTCAAGTGGCCAGTAATATTTGATTCTCGTGGGACATTAACTTGGGCTCAAAATATACAAATATTCACTGTTCATGACCAGTCTGTGAATCAAGATGGTATCAATGTTCTCTAGAAACCAATTTTTGATGGCTATACCAAACATCTGCCAAGTTGAGTTTTATACGTTTATATATGAATTTTAAAGCTGCTTTGCAAACAAACAGTGTCTTGAGGGTCTATTTTGTGTAGAGTCGTTTGCTGGGAGTTTTGAAACTCTTGCGCTGCTGTAGAAAACATTGCAAACACTTGTTTACAAATGATGCTATTCCCAGGCAGTGAGGAATGACTGTTTATTAAGCGTGTCAGCAAATTTTCCAAATGATTAATTGGTGAATCATTGTGGCATGCGTTGTTTGTGCATCAGTTTGCGTTTGCTATTGAGGAAGATCATGTGTCTGTTGTGCCAGTTTCTTTCAGTTCTCACATGCTAACCAGCTGGATATAAAAACTCAAATTTAATTCCACCTTTTTTGATGGACAAGTTAACCCACATAACGAATTGCTTATGAAGCTGGTGGAAAAAATGTAGAAGGCAAAAGATGACAGCTTTTAAGGAAAATTAATTCTAAAATTGTTTTTGATTTACTTTACATTCCCTTCTATTTGTGATATTTCACCCTCTTGATTACTATACTTTTGCTTCAAAATGTGGAAAATAGTAATAATAAAGAATGAGTTGGTGTATCAGGGAGTGAACAAAAATTTTGAATGCTTATCAAGAAGGCGAAAGTTCAGTGTTTAATTGTTTTAGTTGAATGTCTTTTTGTGTGTCATGACTAACCTGTCACTCCAGTGCTATTTTTGTGAAAGGCATTTATGTGACTGTTTACAGGCAGTCAGGGACACCACCTCTCATTTCCTCCTAAATTCCTCAAAATGATAAGCTAGTGAGAGAATTCATAAGATCTGATGCTTAATAATGCCTTGGTTGTATCAATGCAAATGATTTACTTGTATTTACCACCACAGACTAGATGAGTGGTAAGTGGCAGCTGTTGACACGAATGCCTCAGTCATACTGTAGACTTTAATCTTTATGTCAGTAGGTAAATTACGTACAGTAGGTGGCCATATTCATTGCTGAACCTCATCTTGATGAGGTGTGTGTTAAAGTGCTCTTTGAGTGTGTCACTGCAAAAACAATCTTTGCCTCTTAGGTACAGGTTGTTGCCTTTGTTGATTGACTTATGACTTATTTTCTCTCTCTCTCTCTTATAGAGAAGTTGTATAACTCCCATGGCCCTGAGCTGCGGCGGTCCTTGTTTTCTTTAAAGCAACTCTTCCAGGTGAGATCATGAAACACTCACAACAAGAGAAAAAGTGATATGTGATTGGCTTGTTAGATATTGCAGAAAGTGAGAAAAATAAAGAATAAAGTTTACAGACTAAAAGAGTGAACCTAGTAACTTGATATATCATCCAGATATGTGTATTACAGTGGAGTTTATGCGTGATCCCTTCCACATTTAGCTGAAGGTGTGAGAAAATTGATCAGAAAATATAATCCTGAGGAAGTATCCCATAACAGGACGATGCAGTATTAATACAATCCACTAACATTTAATAGATTCCAGAAGCTTTAAACACATTTAGTGTATTTTTTTATATAATATACTAAATTATATGTTTACTATAGTACATCATTTATTTAGATCATGTATGTATAATACACTAGGCCTATATTATAAAATAATTAGATGATTGGCAGATAGAAATATGACAAAGTATTGTAGAAAGCTACTGTTTGCTATGGAAGAATACTTTAGAAGGTTTTAGAAAAATAAGAAGGAAGGTTAAAAATGTTTCATTTCAAATCATTCATGGATGACAGGTCCCTAGAAAATAACACTGATTTCCTTAAAGGGGTCATGAAATGGACTTTTATTATTATTTAATAGGTTCCTTGAGGTTCACTTTTAATGTTAATAAAGCTTTTGCTCAAAAAACAAAACCAAAAAAATATACAGTATATGCGGAAATACAATTATTTTCTACCTTCATTCTGCCCCTCTGTCTGAAATTATAAATTTTTAAGACTTTAAGGCTTATCAGTAAACGGCCACTGTTATTGATTGGCTAACGTCAATGCATAGGAAACGGTATCAAATCCCACTCGCTATTGCACGCGGGTAAGTGTTTTGAAAACATTATCCATATAATACTGTCCATTACAGACAAAGCATTATGAAATCATTTACTTGTGGTTTGTGATGCAGCTGCTGTCAGATCAAATACAGTTTGCTGCTTCATCTGTCAACTAAAGTTTACAAACCAATCTGCGGTCAAATTCTATGAACATAATCCTCCGACGCCATTATAAATAAACCACCCACTTTTTTCTGACGTTGGTATCCTTCTGAAGTCTGTAAAGAAACTCAAAAGAACCATTTAAACTGGACACGTCAAAGCGAACGTTCTTTAATTCTTCCATTTGTCCTTTCGACAAACTCAACTGTGTGGAGCATGTCAGAAAGTGTAAAGAGAAACTGTAGACAGTGTCAGTGATTATAATGGGTTCCATTGCTTTTGATGTGACGCTCACATCCAGTGTAGGCAAGTGTCGGCCGTTAAACGACTGAACACCAGAGGGCGGGGCCTATGGAGTGATGATGGCAGTCATATTTAAACGCTTTTGCCCGTGTGACGTCACAAGTCCCCCCATATCCAAACGAGCCATTTTTGGAGCTTTGTTAAATAAAATCTTTGTTCATAATGAGGGCGACGGTTTAAGAAATGAAATTTGCAGGATTTTTTAATGGTACAAAGACTTTATGTGAAAAGATCAAGGCAAATTTGATTTCTCATGTGATGACCCCTTTAACAATACCATAAAATACTTATAAAGGGCATCTGATGAGCTTATGTAATGGGAGAGCATTCTTTCCTCTTTATTATTAGCTGTGCAGTTTATAACCTTTACACACACGATCATGGTTGTCAAAGCATGACATACACTACCGATTTTTTTTATGTTTTTGAAATGCATCTCTTTTCTTCATTTTATTTGATCAAAAATACAGTAAAACATTAACATTGTGAAATATTATTATGTAAATATTATCACATTAATGCATCCTAGCTAAATAAAATGATTAATTTTGTTTAAGAAAATCTTACTGACCCCACACTTTTTGAACGGTAGTGTATATCATAGTTGTACACAGAAGCAGATTTAACTCTGCATTTAACTTTATATTGCACAGGATGATAAGGACCTGGTTCCAGAGTTTGTGCTCTCCGAGGGTCTGACATGTTTCATTAAAGTGGGTGCTGAGGCAGATCATAACTACCAGAACTACATCCTCAGAGGTTTGTTCTCATATTACCATTGCTATAAAATACGTCATGCATGTCTGATTAAAAATGTTAGCAAGCCAATGGTTATTGATGGTTCTGTCACAAGATGTGTGTATGTATTACGGTCCAGAGCAGCCTATTGTAGAATATGATGTATTGTATTTGTTATGCTTGTACACCACGCATCTTGCATGCAGACTTCAAATAGCACAAAGGACTTTTTGGCTAAATAGGCCATCTGCTACAGGAAGTTTATACTGGCTGGAATTAGACCAGCAAACAGGAAAGCTTTAGGACCAATCACTAGATCCTTAAGAGCATGCCGGTATGCTAAAATCTGCTGTCCTGTTCCCAGCTCTCAGTCAGATCATGCTGTTTGTGGATGGAATGAACGGTGTTGTAAACCACAACGAGACGGTACAGTGGCTGTACACGTTGAGTGGCAGCTTGGTGAGTGATGGCAACACAAACATGCACATCACAGCATCTGTAAATAGACACTGAACATAATACAGTATTAGTTACATTAGGGCATTGTTATGCATATAAGTGCATATTGACTCTTTAATACCACAACATGTCAGTCAATTAATAATCAATAGATTCATGTGCAGATGTTGATATATGATAATCATTTGATTCCTGACTACTTGATTACTTATTGAGCAGATGCTTATCTGCTAAATGATCCAACGCAAATTACAAATACATTTTCTATAGCTCAAACAGTGCAGCTGTACAACAAGCTCATGGGTTTGTTTGCTTGTTGCTTTGTATTAAAGAGTCTTCCAAACGTGTAAACAAAAAAGGAGTGCACAACAGTCAATTCATCCTAAGGCAATGTAATTATAGCAAACACTTACAAGTTAGTGCAGAGAAGTAGGTGTGAATCTGGACCAAAATCAAGTTATTCAATCTTCACTTTCAACCTTAACCTCTTATTATTAAAGTGAAATGTTACTAATGTGGGAAAATAGTTTGCCAAATCCACCACAGAAATGATTACAGCTTACTTGATATTGAAATGGGGCACAATGAACTGGCTGGTGCTGTTGTGCAACCATTTCAGGTTTAGGGATGTTAAGAGTTTCCATCATTAAAGTTTAAAATATTTATGCATAGTTTTGTAAGTTTCTTAATGTAAAGTTAGTGTGAAACTGTTGTACACTTTTTACAGTAATGGGTTCAGTCATCTTGAGCATCAATTTGAGGTCATGTCCTTCCACGTGATATCAAAGAGGAAGTGAAAATGGGATTAAAACGACAGAGTATTCTAGTAACTATCAGAAATAAAGCCTGAAACAGACTTTGTTTTTTTTTTATAACAAACACTAAATAAATATCCCGATTAATGTTGGAGATGCAGATTTCTCATCCTTACACACTATTGTGTGCAGTACTTGGTTGCATTAAACAGATTGATGTTTGATACTGCCATCTTCTGTATGAGGACTGTAAGTGCTGCCTGTTCATAGCCTCTTTTTCTCATTCTCTCCCTCTCTCTCTCTCTCTCTCTCTCTCTCTCTCTCTCTCTCTCTCTCTCTCTCTCTCTCTCTCTGTCTCTTTAGTCTCGGCTGGTTGTGAAGACGGCTCTGAAGTTGCTGATAGTGTTTGTGGAATACACAGAGTCCAACAGTCCACTCCTCATTCAAGCTGTTACCATTGTGGATGGGAAGAGAGGTTAAACATTTAAATCTTCTCTCATAATACTGATTCTCTGAATCCATCATGTGCCCTTAAATCTTTTTTTTGTGTATGTTATTATATAAAGATGTTTTTATTTTATTTTTTGCTGTTGGCCAAACTGGAAGTAGCAGATTTTGACCTGCCCTGCTAACATTTTCACTGGCTTTGTATTTCAGTAGGTGACTGAAAAAAATCATTAGATATTAAGTTTCTTTAGAAAAAAAATATAATAATTAACAATAAAAACAACTCATTAATAACACCTATGATTTCATATACAAACTTTTGTGGGAAAACAATGTCACATGGTACAAAACCATTTTCAGACCAATTCCAACTTCCAAGACTATCTCAAGACATTTTTTTGGAAAGTTACCAGCTAGCTAGATAAATCAACATATTTTGGTTCGCACAATTTTTTCAATGTATCAGAAAAATGCATCAGAAAAATGCAGATGTTTTTGAGACAAAAGGGAAGATGTATTGAATATAGGAAGACCACAATACTGGTTTGTTTGATTCTGTCAGCTTCCTGAAATTCTCTCACATTGTCCCAGGGCCATCCTTATTGCTGAGCCATTATTACTATTTTGACACAAACTACAGTGGGTATGTGTTCATTTTTGAGAGGGCTTAGGGCATAATTTGTCTCTTTCAGGTGTGAAGCCATGGACGTACCTAACAGATATCCTGTCTGCAAAGAATGGATCAGACACAGAGCTGCTCATCTACACCATGACCCTCATCAACAAGGTACTACAACATGGATATA
The DNA here is from genome assembly GCF_949152265.1 of Phoxinus phoxinus. NCBI lineage: Eukaryota > Metazoa > Chordata > Actinopteri > Cypriniformes > Leuciscidae > Phoxinus > Phoxinus phoxinus. The sequence goes on along the minus strand of NC_136877.1, from coordinate 33,213,750 downwards.
CTGACATTTATTAATCTACAACCATAAACCACATCAGCAGTTACCAATGCTGCATCTCAATGCTCAATGTGAATTCATTTCTTTGTCCTCTCAGACTCTGGCAGCGCTTCCGGATCAGGACTCATTTTATGATATGACCGACTGTTTGGAGCAGCTAGGAATGGAAGGCATCATCCAGAAACACATGGCTAGCAGTGGCACAGAGGGTGACCTTAAACAGCAGTTCACCATTTATGAAGTAAACTCTCAATGCACCTCATACGCTCCATATGGCGTCTTTCAACTTTTCTCAGACATATACACTACTGTTCCAATTTTTTTTTAAAGAGAAAATATTTTGTATTCAGTAAGGAGACATTAAAATGATCAAAAGTGACAGTAAAGTATCATGTTACAAAATAATTCCATTTCAAATGAATGTTGTTCTTTTGAACTTTCTATTCATCAAAGAATCCTAAAAAAAACTGTTATGGTTACCAGCACAACAGTTTTCAACACTGATGTTAAGAAATGTTTCATAAGCAGCACATCATCATATTAGAATGATTTCTGAAGGATCATGTGACTCTGTAGACTGAAATCATGACGATGCTGTAAATTCTGCTTTGGCATCACAGGAATAAATAACATTTTAAAAGTTATTAAAATAGAAAAGTTATTTAAAATTGTAATTCTATTGCACAATATTTCTGTTTTTAATGAATTTTGATCATCAATGCTGTCTTGGTGAGCATAAGAGACTTAAAAAAATAATTTTTGATTGAGATTGTAACTCTAAAGATACTGAATGTTTTCTGTGTTTTGTATATTTTGTAGAATGCCCTGAGGAATGAAGATGACGAGATGGATGATGCAGCACCTAACGTCCGTAGAGACCGAAGGAAACTGACCCCCAGCGAGCAGGAGGGCAGGAGGAGCCGGCGGTCATCATCTCACAGTCTTCCAGATTATTCCCCAACCATATCCGTTTCTTCGAATAGCCCTACATTAGGTATCTTCAATTCAGTCTCTCTCCGTCCCCGTTCTTGTACCTTCTGCTGTCCACTGAAGATGTTTGGCTTGTTTCACACATCCAGTGTCTGTACACTGTATTAACAGATTACAGCATTAACACTTGCATGATCTGTGTTTCAGAGGTGATGCGCACAACCTCCCCTCAGCAGTCCGATTCCTCTAATTCTCCTGTTCCTGACAGTCCTGTGTTGACCAGCCCCTTTTCTACAACATCTGGCTCCCCAACTCCACCCCTCGCTCAGGTGACTAACGGAGCCGAGACTGTTGCCACCTCTGAGCAGGGAAATAACTTGTGAGTATTAAGTGCGGTGTGTTTTATTACACATTCATAAACAAATCAGAATATGTTTTGTTATACAATGCCTTAACCAAAATAGAAAAACAACTGTAAATATGCCCCTAATGCATTATAATGTTTGTCCACTTTGGGGTAGTATAACCTAAGCAGACTTTTTTTAAAATCTCTGGCACTTTAGGAAAGAAAAGGTTTAATGAAGTATGATAATTAGGTTTGATTTTTAGTTGCACTATTGTCTCAGATGTGAATCCAGTCTGAGAAGGATTTTTCTAAGAAGGCAAAGGTGTGTCTTCCATGTTCTCACCCTATAATACCAATAATTCAAAAACAAACAAAAACATTTTCTTTTCTTTTTTTTGCATGGGTTCATTAAATTTATTCAATTCATGTTCATACTGCAGGAAAAAAGTAGCTTGTGTTTCGACTAGTAAATCAATCAGTAACAGCTTTACTATTTTGTATAATTGACAAAAAATCATTTCCACACACACCCACAGCAGTGTTATTTTAGTATTATATACTTAGTATATAATAGTATTTATTAATATTTTGAAATGGCTATTTTTATATTTTCAGTTTTATTTTTAGTAAAACCTGACCCACAGGAAACACGCACTCACATACCTTGTTATTTGATTGACAGTAGCAAATTTTACTGACCAAACATTCCTTCCATGTTTGTTTATTCTTTGGCTGTATGCGTGTTTGTGTTTGTCCTGTGTGGATGGTTGTGCGATAGAGATAAACACACATTCCTGCAATGGTTGTCACACATGATGGAACGCTTGATGAGTAATACCTACTGTTTGCAGCTTTACTGCACAGGCATTATCAGAGTCTAAAAAGATTTGACACATGGCCAGATTGGTCAGTGGTTGATGCAGTACATGGAACATTAGTGGTAAATCGATTATAAATTCTCCAGACTGTGCAGGTAAAGTAAGTCCTTATACAGATGACCTAATTACCTGGATTCATAAGTAGAGATCATACATGAGTAAACGGCATTACTTTCGCTTAAGAGCTTGTACATTTATTTTAAAATGTTCATATTGTCAGGTGTTCCATGCAGGGTTTTATAGATGGGGTATGTAATAAGGTTTGGTTGGCTGCTTTTTTTTTCCAGTTTACCCAAGTCACAAGACATTTCACTTTGGCCAAATGCAACACTTGAAATAGCACATTGAGTCAACAGTCCTTCCTTGCACATATATGTGGAAAGTGAATGTTTTATTTGGGAGGCTTTCTTCTCTGCGTAGGGCTTCAGGAATGTTTTGTAAGGTTGGACAGGATGTGTTTGGTCTTTAAGGTCCTGAACTGGGCACAATTGTTGACTGCCTATCAGCTCTCTTGATCTGAGCTTGTTTTCCTCCAAATGTTTTGCCAGTTTGATGTGATGTCACTAAGGAACATGGCCAGTCACATGCACAGATATTAAATCCCAAAACACTGCAATTTATATTTTAGTTTCCTAAATGATATGATAATTTGAATGACGTATGCATATTTTTATATGCATAGTGATAGATAAATAAATTCCATAATATATATATAAATAATTATATACAATACATAAAGTTTGCATTATTTCTGAAACATCCACGCGTCATAAATAATCCTTTAGAGTAAGTGTTTGAAATGTTTGTTTAACACTGGTGACCGATCACTTTTGGTATCCTTAATTTTAACCATTTCTATTCATATGCCGTTCTCCTCTTCTAATTCAGTCGTGCGTTGTTTCTCTATGACTCTGGGTGGTGACTGGGACTGTTTCTCTGATTCTTGCTGATGTTTTGGTCCTGTCAACATATTAACCCCCTGTTTGTCCATGTAACCACCATCACTGTTCCACCTCTTTCTCTCTATTTCTTTTTCTTCCCTCCCACAAATCCTTGGTCATTCACTAGGGGGCGCTCTTTTATGAGTCAGTACATAGCTCACATGGGGATTTCTAGACGGAGGTTAAAAAAGGAGAGGTCAATAACTGAGGAAACCTCAAGCATCTCCAACAGGTCTGTATCACATTTTACATCACCTTCTGCTTTTGAGCCTTTGACTAATTATTTGGTGTTTGTTGAACTTGTCCTGGCTACTGATCTTCATGTTATACATGAAATAATCGGGGTTTTTGATTATAGATCCAGGTGTTCGGTCAGCGGGCCAAGGTAACTTCAACAAATTCATCTCATTTCAAACTTTTCTTAACTAACAATTACATTTTACACTTCACTTTTTTTTTTTTTTTTACAGTTTGTCTCATTAGCATTAATATCTGACATTAGATAAGGTACATCACAAACATAAAAGGTGATCTAGTCGCTACATATAACAATAATACAGAAACCGAGTATGAATATTACATAATAGTACTCTGAACAAATGGAGACGGGGAGGTTTTTGGCAGTGGCAGAAGTGTATTATTGTAGCAGACTAAAGAAGTCCTGAAAGCTGCTCTCTTGAGCAGAACCGCAGAAGAAGCCTCTCACAGTTTTCTGCTCACTGCAGCAATGTTGTCAGCTCGTCTGCGAAATGATAAATAAAAGTGCTTACTCTAATGAAGCAACAGGGTTCAAGGTGATCCATCTGAAGAAACATCACATGTTAGATTAGCATACTGGTGTTACTGCTGCCCAGTGCTGATAGTCATTTATCAATTTATGAAGTGCTAATGATATAATTAATAATTATATGAATTTAAAAGCATTTGTCAACTTTATTAATAATAATAATAATAATAATAATAATAGTTATAGATGAAGAATTAGTGATGATTTTTTTTAACAGTACAGCAAGGTTGTTGTTACTTATATTTTTAGTAGATGACATCAATGAATAAACTATTTTTTTAACTAGGTTAATGTTCATTTATAAATAAGCTGCTCTACTGAACTTTCTATTCATCAGAGAATCCTGTAAAAAAAATTAGCACGCTTTACCGAAAATTATTATGCAGTTTTCAATAATATTCATAAATGTTTTTGAGCATCATATCAGCTTATTAGAATGATTTCTGAAGGATCATGTGACACTGAAGACTGGAGTAATGATGCTTTGCATCACGGGAATCTTTTTTTATTAAAACATATTAAAATAGAAGTTATCTGAAATGATGATAATATTTCACAATGTTACTGTTTTTACGGTATTTTTTTTATCAGATAAATGCAAAATATGAATTTTATCTGTTTTATAGAATAAAACAATGTGCCTTCAAATGTGTATTTAGGAGTGCATGGAGAGAGGGACGTTTTCTGGCATGCACACTCTTTTTGTGTTTGTGTGGACCTGATCACATGAAACTGCCCGTACTGTGCTGTAGCCTTGAGCTTGCTCTGACTAACTGTGTCTCCGCAGAGCGTCTTTCACAGAAACGGACTCTCCTCAGGTGATCCCTGCCCAGTCAGCTGCAGAGCAACCCAGCCAGACAGAGGGAAAGAGAGTCTTCAAGTAAGTAAACAACTGATGCTCTTATAGGAGGAATGCGGGGGAAAGGCAGAGGAAAGAGATGTGAAAGGAGCTGTAGGTCTTAGAGGCGGCAGGGCGTGGGAATATTTTGGGTACAACTTGAAGGTCTTGAATGAGTTGAAGGGCATGAGTGAATAATGTGAGCTGTGATAAACATTTCATATGAGGGACCTGCTGCAATAACTGCAGTTATGGGAAAATAGGTACGTTTTCACTTTTTGATGTCTCAAAAAATATTAAAATTGGCGTTTTAGTCTTCAGACTTTTAGTTAAATGCTGTTAACTTGTAAACATTTCTAAACTGAGGATTAGTCCTCTTGTTTTGAATAAGATCAGGTGCATTTCTTGCTTTGATCTTTCTTCTTTTACTCAAATATTCTTTGCTTGTATTTTTACTTTTTCAGAACAGATTTGCTTTCTTCAGTATATTCTTTGCCTGTTTTTGTTCTACTTTTCTTTCTGTTTTTGACAATTACCTAATTGTTTTCTCTTTCTCTCTTTGTGTGTTTCTCTCTCTCTCTCTCTCTCCTCCTGCATCTCTCACTCCTCTTCTCTTTCCCCTCATAATATTTGGCACATCTCCTAATCTCTCTCTCTACTTCTGTGGCGCCCAACATTCCTGCGCTTTGCTTCTCTCTCTCCTTTTACAGACAGCACCAGGCAGACAGTTTTTGGTGAGTAGCTGCAGTGTGGCCAAAGAATGTGGCTTTTGGAGGTGCTAGCACTTTAAATCATTGTGATGCTTAGTCATTTTGGGGAGACAAAGTCATAAGGAGGGAGGGTCGGAGGAAACAACTGCTGGCTGGAAATTTGAGAATAAATTGGATCGATCCGTTAAATCCGCGGATAAGACTAATCCATCTATTTTTAAGTTTGTTATTCTTTTCAGATGTTTATTATTTTTGATATTTCAGACAGAACATTGGTGCAGAATTTTAAAAAAATACCTTTTTATTGTCGTGAATGGACAATTCTTTCCTGTCTGACTCTCTCCCCCCCTCATTGTCATTCTTACTCTGTCTTATCATGGGAAAAGTAAAGTTATTCTTTTATCTAAAGTTGTTACTCAAAGATGACTATCTCTTGTTTTTTTGGGCTGCAATCATATCTCCATATTCATGGAAAAAATTTGCTATTGTTGAAATTGCCAGAAAAATCTTTTTTTCTTTTTAAAGCTTTAAAAGCTCAAATTATTAAAAAGTAGTTAAGTTTGTAAAAAGGAAAAACACTTACATTTCTAAACCAAGTGTGGTGGAATGTGCACAGTTTCTTCTAAAGGCACTTTCTATATATTGAATGAGACTTGAGGAATTGATATGGACATTGTGTGTAAACTGAAGTGTTTCTCTTCAGTCCAGAGAGTGTGAATAGAGACTTGCCGGTTCTGAGGAATTTAGAGTAAGTATACTGCCGCTCTTTACGTTTACAGGCTCTCTTTCTGCATATATCAGCATGCGGCCAGGTGTTTGGGGACTAATTCAGCTGCTATGCTCAGAAACTGAGGCTGTGTGGGTTTGTGTGCTGTATGTGAATGTTAACCTTTAATTTGTCTTTTTAAATACATTTTTTAATTAATATTAAAATCATTAATATTAATGATTCTATTATGGTGACAAACTTTCCAATGCAGTGGAATTGGGTTTAAAAAGGATATTCTCGTATAATTTGCTGCCTTTGTCAGCAAGTTTTAAAGGATTAGTTCACTTTTAAAATGAAAATTCTGTCATCATATACTCACTCTTAAGTTGTTTCAAACATGTATGAATTTCTTTCCTCTGCTGAACACAAAGGAAGATATTTAGAAGAATGTCAGTAACCAGGCAATTTCTGGTTCCCATTGACTTCCATAGTATATTTTTTTCCTACTATGGAAGTCAATGGGAACCAGAAACTGTCTGGTGACTGACATTCTTCTAAATATCTTTCTTTGTGTTCAGCAGAGGAAAGAAATTCATACAGGTTTGAAACAACTTAAAGGTGAGTATATGATGACATAATTTTCATTTTAAAAGTGAACTAATCCTTTAAGACAAACAAAAAGATTTCATGATGAGTATGTCACTCATGTGAAGCGTTTCATTCTTTTACACATGCCTCGGTGTAACTGAGCTTTTACCACAACTCTTCTGATGGATCACTGTGGGGAGATTTAATACTTGACTCTAGTTAATCAAACCTGTTCAACTTTGTGGTAATTGAAACAAGAACGAATCATGCTGTCTTTTCTACATTATCTACTGGGAAATATAGTGGTGGCTTGTGGTTTTGGGGTTATAACTTAGGGACAAGCGGCTTTAGTGGTGGTGGTCTTTGTCAGACACTGGGCAGTATTTCTGTGGTGGGATGCAATAGATGCAAAAAAAATGATGTATTTATTATGCAACATTGCCTTTCAGTGTCTTTTGTTTTTGTGTAATTCAATATGTCTGATATATTGTCTCTCTGAAATATAACTGCACACATTATCAGGAAAGTGTGTATTAACCTTTGAAATGATCTCTTTTTGGGGGGGTTATTGTACTAAATGGAATAAAAGTGTGGATAAACCAAAAGGGACGTCCATAAGGCTTAAATTTAGTGTATGCCTTTATAATTTGAACTAGTTTACCATTTCACTGTATTCTGCAACCACTCATTTCAGAGCAGGTCTACTATATAACTTAAACTCTGAATCAGAACATTTATTGCACCCAACCCTCCATTTACAGCTCAGTAAATGAGTGCTTCTTCTCCGATGGCTTTATAGAGACAATTTCTTGCGTTCTCTGGCTGCGTCCCAGTGGGAGAAGAAAAAGAAGTCATGTGGCGTACATGAGGAACCTTCTTTAAAGGAGAGTGTGGCGTCTACAGAAGCAGAGACGTCTACTGAAGCCGAGGAGCCGGTCTCCAGCTCAGACACCACAGGTGCTGATTCCTTACATTATAATATGACAGTGTTCTCCTTTTCAAATATGTATCCTGATTTCTTTCTTTTGAACTTGCTGCGTTCTATCCCTTCACTTCTCTTTGTGTCCTGTTACGCTCCTTCTCTTCCTCGGCTTGTCTTTCTTTAAATCGTCAAGGTTCCAGTCATTATTCAACGTCTTAATCTCTCTGCTTTCCCCCTGATCAGTGAAGCTTTACTAAACCCGAATGCATACGAGTGTGTGTGTGTGAGAGAGAGTATTTGTGGTCATTTATTAGTCTGTTTGCTTGTGTGAACTGTTTCTTGAGCTTGTCTACACTCTGTATGTCAACTCCTCGAGGTTTTTGCACATACTGTTAATTGCCAAGTCTGGAATGTGCTCTGATTGGTCTAGAGCGAGTTTGCCATGATTATGTAATGTGTCCTGCTGAGATGCATACCTTTTTAGCAGCATTCCAACTGTGATGGTTTGACTGCTTATTGAAACTGCACACTTTTAATTACTGCTTTTGTCATCTGGGTTGTGTCAAGCATAGATAGGAAATTGCTCAACTTGATTGATTGCTGTATGGTTGAGATTTTTTTTTTTCCCCTTCCTCTGGAATCGCAGGGTTGAACGTTTCTAATTTAGTGTGAATTTTTTTGTTTTGTTATGGAAGCAGAAGTTATAGTTGGATGACATGTATGTAACCACTAGTCCACATCACTGCTGCATTTGTCATTCATCAACAGTAAAACATAAAAAATATATATATATATATATATATATATATATATATAAATAAATTGTTGTATGCAGGCAAATATCTTGTGGGAGATTTAAAGGGATGGTTCACCCAACATTTTTAATTGTCATCATGTACCGGTACTCACCCTCATGTTGTTTCAAAGATGTATGACTTCCTTTCTTTTGTGAAGCACAAAATATGTTCTTAAGAATGTTTTGGTGGTCATTGGCTTCGATTATATGGACAAAAACACTGACACATTTCTCAAAATCTGTTCTTTTGTCTTCCACAGAAGAAAGTCTTACAGGTTTGGTTTCTTTATGAGATTGATTTTTTTCAATATGTGTATGTGTGTGTCTTGCAGGATATATTAGTGGTCAGGAGTCTCAGGGGATCAACTTGACCAGGCACACCCTGGAGCAGCAAGAGGACACAACGACAGCCCACAATGAAGCAGGCAAGAGATTTATTAATTTATTGATTCATGAACATGCAGTTAATCATCAACATCCCAGGAGTCACTCTTAAACATGAGCTCAGTTGTATTTTCAAGCAACTAACTACAGCAGACAGCTTTTTGAGACACATTGTGTACAATTAATATAACTTTTTTCCTCCACATGGCATTTATTGACCCGTAGATTTCTTTAACTAGCTTCCTGCTCAATAAAATCCTCACACACAGCGCAATAGTCAGGCCATTACTTCTGTGTGAGGGCTTCTTTGGGAAGTCAAGAGCTTGATTTCAAACAAAAATCTCCAAAGTGGAAATATTTGAGAGCGATGGCCGTGATCCAAATGAGACGGCCACTAACGGCCCTTTCGTCCAGGGAGAGTAAATTAGTTGAAGCAGAGGGCAGATATAAACTATTTAGATTTTGAGATGGGAATCTCCCCTGACCAGTTTCCGTATTGCTTACTGGGGATTTAGGCAGTTAGCACTGATGGTTACAGTGCTGTTAGAGCTGAGAAGAGTAACTCCAGTTAGTGTGCATTGGGTTACTGAAGCAGAGGATGGTAGCGTGTGGAAACAACATGATCTGTGCTTGCACTGGGCATTTTGAAGGTAGGATGTCTCTTTAGCATACTTCATACTGTATATGGATCTGGAATGAAGATTTTAAATCCTAAATTGTAAAGTGTTTTTTTATTTTTATTTAAATTATATATTATCAGGAAACATTCACAATCTCCCCCCATTCACAACATATATATATATATATATTATAATATCTCAACGGATACTGATATATAATAATCATCATTTCTTTTTTTATATTGGCTAGTAAGCTATATGGTACTGATATATTGTGCATCGCTAATATTTTCCCTTCAGCACTGAATGATTTGTTCATGTTCCTCTAGAGGGGGGTTTGCGGCGTCAGGGCAGTACAGCGGAACAGCACAGCACCCTCTCTAATGACAGGAAGTTCATGTTGGACATGCTCTACTCCAAAAACAACATCTCCTCTGGAGGTCTAAAAAGTCCAAGTCTGGAAAGTGCACTTGAGGATCATGGGATCACCAGTATGGCCGGACGGCTCTCCAGACTGCAGTCGTGCTCTTCTCGGCCCAAAGAGGACACGTCCAGACGGGCAGAGCTGGAGAGCCTCGGAGGTACTGCTCAGGTTCGCGCCAGGCTAGAAGAGGAACAAATGCCCAAGAAGCTGCGTCCACAGTACAGTATCGAAGCAGAGACTCATTCGCAGAGTTTGGAGAAGACGATGATGACACCATTGTCCAGGGGTAATCAGGATGCCTGGGAGAAGCTGCAGCCCAGTTCCAGACCTCTGCGCATTAAAGATCTTGACTTCTCTGATCTGATGGAGGAGGAGGATATCGATGTGCTGGATATAGACACTTTTGACACCGCTTTGCCTAAAGGAGTACTGCCACCCCCTCCTCCAGTGCCAGGACAGGGTTTTGCCCCCCCACCACCACCTCCTCCCCCTCCTGGATGTGCTACTCTGGCTCCACCCCCTCCTCCTCCCCCTCCTCCTCCTCCTCCTGGTTGTTTGAGTGTGCCCCCTCCTCCTCCCCCTCCTCCTCCTCCAGGACTCCTTCCTCCATCCCCGTCTCATGGGATTGATGCGGCTTTTCTAAAGAAAAGGAAAACGGTCAAGCTGTTTTGGAAGGAGCTTAAGCAGCCCGACAGCCCCAGGAAGTGCAAGTTTGGGCGGGGCACAGTGTGGGCTTCGCTTGATAAGGTTGCAGTTGATACAGCTAAGCTGGAGCACCTGTTTGAGTCCAAGGGCAAGGAACTTCCAGTAGCAAAGGTGCGATGGGTGAACCTGTGTATTTTTTTGTGATCAGTGTTTTATCCGTTTATTTATTTATTTCCGTTTTTTCTTTTTACAAATTTGTATACAGATTGTAATCTTATACAGCAAAGGTACTGTATACAGTCTTATGGATCTTACACATACAGATCAAGAAATACAAATGGAGCATATGTAACTCGAAAAACAAAAATGATGCCAAACAACCCAAACCTGTTTATGAATAAACCATTTTGGGTTTACACAAAAACATTAATTTCTTAATGTACTAAAGCTATTTAAACTCTTTTAAATGAATTATTAAAGCTGTTGTATTACCCAGAGATCAATGGTTGCCATTGAATGTATAGATGAGTTAATGTTAAAACTAGAGCTTTCATCTTTTTTTTTTTTTTACAGTCAGTGTGAGTGCATGCTATAAATGATTAAGGTTTTTTTTCTGTAAATTGCATTTATTTCTCCTTTTCATACAGAAATGTGCTGAGGCCAAGAAAGCAGTAATTTCAGTGCTTGATCCTAAGAGAAGCAATGCCATCAACATCGGCATGACTGTTTTGCCTGCTGTACATGTCATCAAGAGTGCCATCCTCACCTTTGATGAGTTCGCCATCAGTAAAGAGGGCATTGAGGTAATGTAGCACTAGCATCCAACAGGGGGCAGTGGTAGCTCACGCATTTAGCATTCTTTTTTTTTCTGTATTGAGAATAAATATCAGTAAGTCTTTTTATTTTATTTTTCTTCTTCCCTCTGTCTGTAGAAAATCCTGACCATGACTCCGACAGATGAAGAGAAACAGAAGATTCAGGAGGCACAGCTGGCCAACCCTGACGTACCGCTGGGTACAGCAGAGCAGTTCCTGCTCACTCTGTCCTCCATCAGTGGCCTTTCAGCCAGATTACAGCTTTGGGCCTTTAAACTGAACTATGAGACCCTGGAGAAGGTCAGAACTTTTTCCAAATTTTATACTCTATTTTTATTGAGAATGAAAATCCTGTTTGCTCCAATAGCATGATCATAATAAAATGATTATTCAGCTAAGCAGTTACTAATGTATCCTAGACTCGTATTAATCTTGGTTATATCACACCATGCATAGGTGATCATGTGGTGTAACTTTTGAGCCTGTAAGATTTGTATTAAATTTTTTCACCAAGACTATATTTATTTGAACAAAAATGAGTACAAACAGTAATGTTGTGAAATTATTACAATATGTAATATCTCACTTTGCATATGAGTCTATAAAATATATTAGTTTCACCTTTTAAGTTGAATTACTGAAATAAATTAACTTTTGGACGATATTCAAATATGTACATATATTCACAGTCCTGTTTCAGTATTGCATTCTGACTGGTTGTTGAAATAAACTAATGGAATTTAGTAATTTAGGCTTTTTAAATTCAGTTATGTTGACTTTGATTGGTAATGAATGTAGTTCTTCTATCCCTCTTACATGAATGTTGCAGGAGATTGCAGAGCCTCTTTTTGACCTCAAACTGGGTATGGAACAACTTGCCAAGAACAAAACCTTCAAGCATATCCTCGCAACAGTACTGGCCATTGGCAACTTCCTCAATAGCTCCAGTGTAAGTGTTCCATCTCCTCCGCTAGAGTCCTAGGAGCAGAGTTACATTTAAAGTACCTGTACTAAGGGCAGGGGCACTGGTCTGAAGCTTGATGGTCACATGTGATTAGTCGGAGCAGCCCTGTGATGATGCCTTAATCCTTTGCTGGTGCCTGTGGGAGATAAGATATGATTAACTCTGCATGACACATTTTTTATGCTGTAGTATGTGACGACCTCTTGAACTCTACAAACATGTGTATAGTATTGAGGCTATACTACTAAAAAAAAAATTACTCTTTAAAATAACTTAATTCAATTATGGACAGTGGTTCCACACAAGCAAATTATTTTTTATTCACATTTTTCTTTGCAATATATTAAAAGCATCCCAGAACAGACTTTCTGAAATACTAACAGAAATGAAAGACTTTGCCTTTAGATTAACTTTATATTTTCTTACGGACGATACTTTTAGCTCTGATGCCATGCACCTTGCCACCTTCTTTGCACGCCGTCCTCATCCAATACGTTGGAAATCGTCACATCTGGGGGGGTTTTTCAATCGCAAAATTAAACCCTTTACATTAGTTTAACGATTGATAATTAAGTATAGTGGGAAATGATACAGGTTAAGTTAATTAAACACAATACAATACTGTTTTGGTGGTAAAAGAAATATATGTGTGTTACTTTAACAAAAAATATTTGGGTAAAAAGAACAGTGCCACAAAACTACCATGCATAGAACCAGGGCAGTCAAAATATATTTTCGATTTTACAGAATCGTTTACCCTCAAATTTGAAACTTCTTTCATCAATGCAGACTCCTTTAAAGGTACCATGAAATCAAAATGGGCAAATCTTATTTTTTTTATGGAATATTGCAGTATATATTTTAAATGATGTATCGGTGCACATCATTATTGTTATATATTTTTAATCCATGTGCCCTCATAATCTTTAATAAAAATGAACCTCCCCTCCCATTTGCAGCAACATTTGTTCTCTGATGATGTTTACTGGTGTGAGAGCGGGACAACCTGTCACCCACATGAGATCACAGCAAACGATCCAATCAATTCCCGATGGACAAAATCAAGTCCAGCCTTGCATTTTTTTTTATGCTACACTAAGAATAAAAGGCTTTCTGAACATCTCACATACATAACTGAATATGTGGGAACACTTTTCTTTCGTTAATCATTCATAAAATATGTCATCGGTTTTAATGACGTCTTTACAGCACTACCACTTCTTTATCTTGATGTCTGTTACAGTGCCATGTTCAAAACAAATCTTGAGAGTTAGTAGTTAATAACTGTTCAGAACATGATGTCCTTTAATTTGTGCCACTCTATTTAATGAGTAGCCATCTTAATATGCTTTTCCTCACAAATTGTCAACAAAGCTAATGTAGTAGTTCACTGAACATCACATGACTTTAATTAGCACTTCTCATCTCTCTCTTGCAGGCCAAGGGCTTTGAGCTCAGTTATTTGGAGAAGGTAACTGAGGTAAAGGACACAGTACACAGGCAGTCTCTGCTTCATCATACTTGCAATTTTGTGGTGGAAAATTACCCAGATACGACAGACCTTTACTCAGAGATCCCTGCCATTACACGCTCTGCTAAAGTATGTGCCTCAGACAATTCTTTATGTGCATTTTTTTATGTGATTTCTTTGTCCTGTCGGTGTTCCATCTTCATTACATTATTATACATTATATTATTAATTTGTACAGAAATGTTCAATGCTATCCTCCTTTTAAGCTTTTATAGTAGTTTTTTTTTCTTTTTCTTGTAAAGGTTTTATTTCTGTGCACAGGTGTTTCTTTTCTGTTCTTTTTCTCCCATTGAAGGTGACTATCCAAAAAAACCTTTAGCATTCATTGTCATCATTTATCACTCCCTCCTTTCCTTTCCCACAGGTAGAGTTTGAGCAGTTGTCTGAAAACCTGATTCAGTTGGAGAGAAAATGCAAAGCCTCCTGGGACAACCTGAAAGTAGTGGCCAAACATGAAACGAAACCTAACTTGAAAAACAAAATGACAGAATTCCTGAAAGACTGTACTGAAAGGATCATCATCTTAAAAGTAGTGCACAGACGCATTATTAACAGGTAACACACACACACAAAAACCACTGTAATCCATTTTAGCATGTTAAATAAAAAGATTCCACATTCATTTGAATGCTTCCCTGTAAGTTGACGAACTGGAATGATGACTGTGCCTCGCTTTTTAATTAGGATGAACTTGAGCATACACTGTATTAAAGGGATACTTCACCGATTAGCATTAAGCTTTGTATCAGTAGAAACCTGGTAGTATTTTCGAATGACCGCGCTTCCCTCCCTCATGTCCTCCTGAGACGAGAGATTTCTGTATTGTTTGTCTGGATAAAAAACTCAGACGGCGCAAAAATCGTCATTTAGCATCATCGGAGGCTTTTTTGGCCAGAGGCTAGAGACTACAGCCAGTAGTAAGAGCTAGTTCCGCATGTTTCATCTCACCCACAGAATGTACAAATAGTATTTATCAACTAAATCATCACGGAGATTCACGATAAAACGACGTCTTTTCAGTTTCGAGTAGTAGCCTAGTTGTATCATTTCTTCCAATACTGCCCTCTGTAACCGGTAGGCGTGGCTTGGGGGTGGCCTCGTAGGGCAGCGAAGCAAGTGCATTCTGGGAGTTGTTGTCTTTCATCCACATGAGCCAAAAATACATTTTCTGGCTTTTCTCAGTCTAGAAGGCACCAACTTCTAAAATAATTTCACATTTCTACTACATAAATGACCCAATTTAAATACACATTCATCTTTCCAGCGGTGAAATATCCCTTTAAGTTCTACTTCCTCCACTTTGCAGGTTTCATTCCTTTCTGCTATACTTGGGCCAGCCCTCACACTCAGTGCGGGACACTAAAGTAACTCAGTTCTGTAAGATCATCAGTGAGTTTGCCCTGGAGTACCGCACCACTCGAGAGAGAGTCCTCACCCAGAAACGCAAACGTGCTGTCCACCGGGAGCGCACCAAAACCCGGGGCAAGATGATCACAGAGGTGTGGAATGAAAGCTCTTGAGAAGAATCATACTTTGTCTACAGATATCCTTTTGATTCTGTTCTACCACTCTTATTCCATCATTTATCAAATTTAAACTGTGTGTCATGTTTAGACATGCCTTGCAGAATATGTAAAATTTCAGCTAGGATCATAAAAATTGCATATTGTTTTTATTTATTTATTTAGTACTGCCCTGACTTAGCTATGTTATATATCGGATGTTTACATATTCCTTATTCAGCGTGTCGTGTTTTTATGGAATAGTTGTTCATGATTCCCCCTGAGATTCCCCATTGTTCTTCAGAAAAATATTCCCCGTCCTGCACATTCTTTGGTTTTCCAGCATCTTCTGCATAGTTGAACCCTTTCCAGTAGTGTGACTATGATTTCAAGATCCATCTTTTCATATTGAGGACAGTTGAGGGACTGTACATAACTATTACAAAAGGTGCAAACATTCACCAATGCATTAAGAACAGAGAGGTTGAAAACCTTTTTTTTTTTTATATACAATGATCAGGGTAAATTGTACTTGCATGTTTCCCAGAAGACAAAATAAGTAAAAAATTGTATAAAGCTTTTAAATGGCAGTATTAAAAGAAAATTAATTATATATAATAAAAAAAAAATCATCCTTTCAGTGGATGGAAAAAAAATTGAATTGCTAGAATTCCCAAGACCCCAAACACTCAGCAGTATTAAGTATAAAGCATTTAGCCAGCCCATCTCGACACAGGGCCATGGACAATTTTCTCAGTTGTCCACCCTCGTACGACGCCCCTTATCGACATTATGCCACAAATGTTGTCAATAGAGCTTAACTGTTATTGAACCCAGATCATGGGTATTTCATGGCCCTGTCCACAACCCCACAGTATCACCCTCAGTCATCAAGTAAATTGAGACAAACCATTACCGGTAACTAATTATACTCTCTGCATCTTTTCACAGACAGAGAAGTTTTCTGGAGCAGTTCCACAGCTGTCTCTGGAGGACAACCTATCCCCAGTTTCTTCAACAATAGAATCAGAGCCAGCCGAAGAGGAGCATGAGAACATGAAAAACCTGCTAATCACCAACAACGACAACAGCAAGCTGCGCAGGAGCCGTGGTGTAAGAAGTAAGAGACCACAACGTACATGTAATACTGTATATCCAGGAAATAAGTTAGCTGTTTAGACCAGTGACAGTCCTGCTGTTGCCCAACCTTTAGTTCCATCCCTCCTCTAACACACCTGCTTTAGAAACGTTCATTAGCTGATCTCCAGAGGCAGAACTGAGGACTCTGAGTTTCAATCACAATAAGTTTAGTTGCCCAACACAGATTAACTTTATTTTTTATTGAAATAAAAACTCCTTTTTTATTACCACTGCAATAATTTGTGAAGTCCAGTCCAGACTAAAGGACAATTTGGTTTAATTAATTAATTAATTTGTTGTTATAATTATTATTTATTTATTTGGGGGTCCTTTATAGAGATTCTTACCACTGGTGGTGACGCTCCTCCAATTTCACCAACCCTTCAGTGGAGTGATGAAGGTATAGAGTTTGGAGCATGGATGTGTGCAAAGATGAAGCACTTGTGCAGCTTTCAATATATGATAAAGCTTTTGTAATTAATGAAAGCATTAAGGTTGGGTCATTTGATCTCACAGAGGGGCCTTATGACTCTGACTGCTCTCCTACTTCACCAGTAGAGAGCCAATCAGCACAGGATGATGATGATGATGAAGGTAGAGACTGCATGGAGTGGGTTAGCTCAACTAACAGATTTATTATGGACTAAATAGTAAATAACGATGTCTTTTTGTAGTTATTGTAGAGAGCTAACTGTCAAGACCGACATAACAAAACCTGGATGAATAAGCCATTCCAACTTCACACCCAATTCTGTATTTGCCTGAATATCTATTAACTTTTTACAAAAGATTGATTTTCACCAGCTTGCCAAGAAGTAGTACCACTGCCTCACTCATTTTAACGCTTCTCTTTGAAGAATCTTGGACCTGTTTCTATTGTAATTAAGCAAAGATTTGATTGATCTGTTGTACTTTTTCTACACAGGTTTAGGCAGGGTTAGCGCACCCATTTCTGCAGCCAAAGAGGACAGTGCCAGCTCACAGGATGATGCCACAGATGAGATCATGGATCGTCTGTTTAAGTCTGTCACCCAGAATCCCACAGAGAGGGCGTCTAGTCCAAAAACACGGAAACGTTCGCGGCTTAACCGAAAGTCATGTGAGTACATTTTGACTGTCAACGCATTTGTTTTTTGACCACTGAACTTCATAACCAGTTCTGAAGGTTGTTTTAGCCCTAAACCTGGGGGATGAGATTAAGGATTTAGTCACTGTTTGCATTCAACACTATCTGTATCCAAAACACAATGTAATCTGGCTTCTACCATTGCTTGGCTTTCCAAAGTCCCTAAATCTCCCTGTCAGATCCATATCGAGCCACCTCTTTACTTCTGCTTGTACCGGATTGAACTGCTAGACATCTCAGAATTCAAACACGACAAAGAGCCTTTTGTAGGGCACATTCTTGCAACTGTGCTTTTAAAAAAAAGAGAGCGAAAGCACACAAACCTCCAAACCTGAAAAGCCTTTTAGGTTTATTTATATTATTCTGAAGTGTTTTACAGTATATGTCTTAATGTGCAGTCACATATATAGCTGTTCAGCGAATTTTCACATGCAAAATCCAGTCATTTCAGTAAAAATCCATGTGATCATTTTGCATAAAGGGCGAAATATTTTTTTGCACGCCTAACTTCACAACTGTTTCAAGTGAATTTGCTATGTTGACCAAAAGAAAGCTGCTTGGTTTGAAAGTAACTTCTGTGTGAACGGTGCTTCATATATTGCTACATTATTGACAATAGACAGTGGACCATTTTTTGCAAATTCGTTAATGTTCACACCTTCACAGTTCCAGATCATTATTTCCAGTCATTATATGGATTGTCTGACATTGAGTTGCATGTTTTATTTTACAGTATAACGTAATGTGCATTGTGTGTTGCAGTGCGGAGAACTCTAAAGAGTGGGCTAAGTGTGGATGTGGTGCAGGCCCTTGGCCTCGGCAGTCCTAACGGGAAGGTCTGAAGCTGTAGGCTTTTGGCTGTGGAAAACTTTTGCAAGGCCACGAGGAGAGCTGTATTCGTGATGGGAAGAATTGCGATAACAAAGGGATCTTCACTGAAGACAGTTTGTGGGATGCCTGCATCTAATTCTGTCTGCCAATCTGAGCAATTCAGTGGATGAATCATGTGCTTCCAGTTGAAACGAACAGCTGCGTTACTGTACAAATACCTGAAGTGTGCGCATGATATCCATTAGACATATTATGATTTGATTGGTACAAACTTTATGTGCATAGTATTAAATACCAGCCTACGTTTACTGATGAAGAATAAATGTAAATGTAAAGTGCTAAATATTTTTAGCAGATGGACATATATTATTTTGTATAGAGACTTAGATTGCATAGATCGGAGAGCAATTTATCAGTCAAAGACATGTATTTATGGGTTTGAAAGGTTTTAAGTTAAAACTGCATTTTTAAAGACAATTTTTTCTACTTTAGCCATATCTGTGGCGATGGCTCGGCTCAAGGTTAGGATTGTGGAAGCCAGTAACTGAGATCAGTGCAATAGGGTAACTCAAACACACTGGTTTCCTGGGCCCATAAAGCCGGACCCTGGATTAAACTGCACTGTGTTAGTAATGATTGGCCATTAAAAACTCCTCAGTCTTGGACCAGGTTTAGTTTGTGTCTGGAAAGCTGACCCATGTGCACCTGGATAGTGTTCAACTGAATATCCTGACTACCAAGGAGATCTTGATTAGAGGGGACATGAACTAGGTCACATGTTTGTTTATATTTTATTTATCACTGCGCTTTCTTGATAGGTTTGTGGATTCTACAACACAGTCGTGTATTCTGCTGTATCACATTTCTGTCCTGATATTTATTAATGTGCTCCTAGTCGAGAGAAAGGTGGGAGATTATGTTTTCAACAATTCTTTCACACTTTCAGTTTTTGACGTGTTAGTTTCACCCTTTTAGTTATTCCATTGTTATGGTGTTATACAATATGTGCATGGACCACTCTCTCGTGTTAAAGAGAAATGTTGCATTAAAAAGCAAAACATTTTATCTAGCCTTTTATTACCGTTACAAGCACATATTTTTTTAATGATTTTCTTGGTATTGCTGTTTTTGCACAGGGGTTTATGCTGTAAGAATTTAGAGTCACTATCAGTCACACTGTTGTTTTATGTATGACCTTATTACCTGTCTGCATGAGTGCATGTGTTCTTCACTCTGAATGTATCACGATTACCGTGTCCCAGTCACTACTCTCGACACCTGCACAAATAAAGTTTGTTTGCAAAGAAATTGCAAGTACCGGTAGTACTTCTAATGTTAGACATTGTAAAACAATTCGGAATCAGAATACAAAGACATGTTGGCCTCGAAACCCAAGAAGACAGTGCTCTGTTAAAAATTTAAATAAATGTTTTATTAGACTTTTTCTGTTTTTATTCTTTATTTGCATAGCGCCACAGTCAAACCATATAGGACAGATGTTTTGACCTTGGCGCAATTCAATTGACGGCTTCTTTTAGTGATCTATTTAATTTTAATACTGCTTAAATAACTAAATCGACTTGTTGATTATTCTGACATAATTAGCTATTTATTTCTCTCATGTATGTCCTTTTGCATTGCATGGCACATAAAAATAGGCTGATAACGCGAAATTTGGGTGCGCACTGTCTGTTTTGATGAGGATGATGAGTTACGGCTCTTTAATAAGAACCTCCTCGTGCACGAACGAATCACGTGTCCCTATACGCCAGCTGCACCTTCGCGAGTTACCGGCGAGTGGAGTGTGTGTTGATGTTGTAAACCGGTAACGGGGCGTCCCGTGGAGGGTTTACCATCACAACAGGAGTGTATAAAAGAAATGAAGATGACACGCCGTTGAACACGCCGAAAAGATGCGGTGCTTGAGTTTGCTTCTGTTCATAAAGGTGGCTAGTGATGCAGCGACTGACCTTTACGTGACAGGAGCGTCGCTCTCGCCAGAGCCGGGAGTAAGCGCCGCACCTGCCGTCACATCCCCCGTCGCCTCCCGCTATACTCCAGCCCGGGAAGAGTACGGGCATCCCGGGATTGCGCTCGCGCGGTCTGCGGAGGAGCCGTCGGCGCCGAGCACGGAGGACGGAGAGTCGTCTCACCACGGAGGAGGGTACAAGATAGTGCAGTGGGAATGGAGCTACGTGCAGACACCTTACATTATAGCCAGCTGGCTTTTGGTGGCCAGTGTGGCGAAAATACGTAAGTTCTGTAATACAAGATGTAACGTTACGTTTTCGCTTACTCAACGAGCTTTTTTTTTGGATGTGATGTATTCGTGTTTAAAAGAAGCTTCCGAGCTCACTCTGGCTCTTGGACTGTTACGCTTAAAGTGTAGGAAGTTAATTATGTTGAGGACGTGAATGTGTAGTGCATTTTTTTAAAAGTGGGCCTTCGGTGCTGTGTGTAGGTCAGATGGCTGTAAAAACGGTGCGTAAAAAGCGCGAGCCACCTGCGCTTCCCTTCCACATCCACTGTCATTAAGTGACAGACGCTGGTGGTTGCCATGGCAATAAAGCCCATACATTTCCTCTGGGACATTTTCGTACAATAATAAAATGGGCTTCACTGGAGATAAGCGAACAGCGTTAAAAAGACAGTAGGCTAGTGTAAGTTACGGTTATCTTTTTGTACCTGTCATTTTCGTGACTTTTTGCAATCCGTGCTGTAACGCCCCGCGAGATATTTCTGTGGACTAGTGTGAGCTTACCGTCACCGTGTTCCCGCCGGAGGAGCGGCGAGCTCTGATTGGCTATGATGACTCATCATCTTTCCATCATCATTCTCTCACGCTGTGGCTGTGGGAAGTTCGATTCATGTCCGCGAATCGATTCTTTCGAATAGTTTAAAAGATCAGGTTCAGAAAGCTACTCGGTTATTCTTGTACGTCACCTGCTATCATGTGGTTTGATTAATAATGCTGTTTATATAGCTACATATTTTCCCAATTTCAGCTTTTTGCACGCTTTGTTTTTTATAAACCGAATCATGGCTGTGAAGTCATTTTGAGCCTAAATATACGTTGCATTTTACAATGCTAAAATTAATTTATATTTATTGGCTTAAACGATTTTTGTACATTTTAATCAAACGTGCATGAATAAAACTCTCATATCAAGTTGTAATCAAGTAGGCTCTCAGACAGCTGTTGCTGCAGATCCGGCCCACATTTGGTAGGTCCCGAATCTGGGCCAACACTATATTGCTGTCTGGCTCTGGGCTACGTTAAATTATTATTAACGTTTCTGTTAAGTAACTTTTTGTCAAATTCATCAGTCGAATTCTCGGTTCACTCCAGATAAGCTTCTGCTACAGGTACAGCATCTATTCTCTGCTCGTTACGAATTAAATTATTCTCTGTTCGTGAGTTTGAGTTCACTCGATTAGTGAAAATAGACTGTAAAAAAAGATGTACGAAGCCGAGTTTCAAGCTTGGGTTCGTGGACGATTTTTGACGTCTTTTGATTCACTGAAAAATCCGAATCATGAGAATGATTCTTCACGTGAGAGCTCTATATTTTGTTCTTTTGCGCTGTAGCAAAGCAAAAGCTCATAGTGCCATACGTACAATCGTACTCCAAAGTGTACACTCTTGCAGAATCTGCAAAATGTTAAGTATTTTAATCAAATAAGAGGGATTATAAAAAATGTTTTAGTTAGTACTGTCTTTAAAAATATATTTTACATAAAAGATGTGTACATAAAGTCCACAAGACAAAAAAATAGCAGAATTTATAAAAAAAAATTACCCCGTTCTTTTTGAGATTTTGAGTTTGAAGATCAAGGTAAATTGTACTTAATTTGTCTTCAGGGAAACATGTAAGTATCTTCTGTTGCTTCCGAAGGGCAGTAGCCTAGCATACTAAATGAAAAAAAAAACGAATAGGCCTATATATATATATATATATATATATATATATATATATATATAATCTTTTTTTTTTTTTTTTTTTTTAAATAAGAAAAAATTGGACATCCTCATCCTGTTCAAATGTTTTCACCCCAGGCTCTTAACGCACTGGAGTATCAGTGAATGATCAAACCTTTTTTAATAGTTGTGTTTGACACCCTCAATTGCCCTCAGTGTGAAAAGATGGATCTCAAAATCACATACAGTCACTGCTGGAAAACTTTTGAATAGGGTTATTTTTATAAATTCGGTTATTTTTATAAATTCAGCTATTTTTTGTCTTGTGGACTATATGTAAATTTGCATTTGTAAAATATCTTATTCAGGACAGTACTAAATAAAAAATAACATGCATTTTGAATCATATGATTCCTCTTATTTGGTTAAAATAATGAACATTTTGCAGATTCTGCAAGGGTTATGTTAACTTTTGAGCACGACTGTACATTATAAAGATATCTTCAGGAGGACAAGATATCCTTCAGAAGTGCTTTATCAGTTGGGAATTAAAAACATGACATGATGTTGTGCAATAATCAACTCAGATTGATTATTGAAGAATTGGGATTTGAGAGCAAAATGTTTAACAGAGAAACTGGTGGTATGTTTTGTGGTGTAGTTCACGAAAATACACATACAGTACAAACACAAAATGCACTACCTCCTATATTTGCATGTGTGGGTGTCTCTCAGGCGTCCGCCCAGCTTGTATTTTTGGCTAATACATACAGTTACATCAGATCATTTAGCTCAATCATCTGTTTCTCCCTGATTCAATTGCCACGGTAACGCCATAAAAATTCATTTTGAATATTTGTCTTGCATCCGGAGAAAGTAGCCTTACCTGAAGCACCTGCGCATGGTTTGCAGCTGACTTGAAGTGCTGAGTACACACAGCCAGAACAGGTAAAGGCAATACAACATTTTGTTGTTACAGGTAAACTGTTTTAATATTATCCTTAACCTATAGCATCATTATAGTACTGCCATAACATTGCATCCGTACGATAGATAGATAGATAGATAGATAGATAGATAGATAGATAGATAGATAGATAGATAGATAGATAGATAGATAGATAGATAGATAGATAGATAGATAGACAGATAGATAGACAGATAGATACACTATATTGCCAAAAGTATTGGGACACTCCTCCAAATCATTGAATTCAGGTCTTCCAATCACTTCCATGGCCACAGTTGTATAAAATCAAGCACTAGGCATGTGGACTCAGGAGCTCAGGGATTTCAAGCGTGGAGAGCTTCATGGAATGGGTTTCCATGGCCGAGCAGCTGCATCCAAGCCTTACTTCACGAAGTGCAATGCAAAGCACTGCATGCACTGGATACAGTGGTGTAAAGCACGCCGCCACTGGACTCTATAGAGCAATGGAGCCGTGTTCTCTGGCGCGAAGAATCACGCTCCTTTGTCTGGCAATCCGATGGACGAGTCTGGGTTTGGCGGTTGTCAGGAGAACGGTATTTGCCTGACTGCATTGTGCCAAGTGTAAAGTTTGGTGGAGGGGGGATTGTGGTGTGGGGTTGTTTTTCAGGGGTTGGTCATGGTCCCTTAGTTCCAGTGAAAGGAACTCTTAATGCTTCAGAATTCCAAGACATTTTGGACAATTTCATGCTCCCAACTTTGTGGGAACAGTTTGGGGATGGCCCCTTCCTGTTCCAACATGACTGCGCACAAAGCAAGGTCCATAAAGATATGAATGAGTGAGTTTGGTGTGGAGGAACTTGACTGGCTGCACAGAGTCCTGACCTCAAGCCGATAGAACACCTTTGGGATGAATTATAGAAGAGACTGCGAGCGTCCAACATCAGTGCCTGACCTCACAAATGTGTTTCTAGAAGAATGTTTAAAAATTCCCATAAACACACTCCTAAACCTTGTGGAAAGCCTTCCCAGAAGAATTGAAGCTGTTATAGTTGCAAAGGGTGGGCCAACTCCATATTAAACCCTACGGATCAGGAATGGGATTTCATTAAACTTCATGTGCATGTTAAGGCAGACGTCCCAAAACTTTTGCCAATATAGTGTAGATAGAGACAGGAGTACTAACTGACAGTTGGGTTAATATGAAAAAATGGACACTGCCCATTAGTTCAGCTACTGACAAAAATAAATAAATTCATATGCTTATCTATAGCGATGATTATGACCTGCCCTGTCACTTTAACACTCTCATTTACCAGAGGATTACACTCTTCTCAAACATCTAAACTCACTGAGTTAAGTCATGGGAGTGATACAAAGCAACATCCCATTCTATAGTGCACACTTTAACTTGATCAACCTGTTTTAATAAAGATAATCATAATGGGATGGCAATCCACATGTTCGTAATTAACTGTCCCAAGTTCTGTCTCTGTCTCTCACTGAAAATGAAGGGTGTTGCATTAATTGGATTTAGTAATCTTTCATTATGTCTGTAATTATATGTGGACTGTTGTTGGAAAGCTTAGGGCAAGTAATACTTTAAAAGCAGGAGATCTTGTGGTAGAAATGATTCACACATAAGGTTTTCTCTATTGTGAGGTTAGATTGGCAAACAGGTATCAGTGTGCATAAATTAATGAAATTAATCTCTTGCACTCATTAAAACATATTTGTCAGTGTGTGTTTTTATGTATATCTAGGCATATGCACCCGAATATTTTTTTTCTTTTTTTGTTATTCAGTGTTTGTGTGTGTGTGCACATGCATGTGTTTGTGCAGATGTCTAGTATGCTCTTTTTGGGTGTATGTCAGTGTTTTTCTGTCCTTGTGTGAATGACTCATGGTGAGCGGTGATTGTTATGCTTCTTGGTTTTCCCTCCTCCACAAAATTACTCTGATCATGGAAACTAGATCATGCCATTAGAATCTCTCATTAGGCCATAATGTGTTGTGATTTCACACATTTCATGAGGAATGCTTGTATAAATAGAGGCCAGTCTGTGCCTTGATTAGCTTTTTTAATTAGCGTTAATAATTAACATAATTTTCACTAATACTGTATATCCCCATTGAAACATCTTATGATCTATTAAATCCGCCCTTTTCCATATAAACACTACTTTAATGTGGTTTCTGCACCTCGTGCTTTAGTGTCCTGATCCAGTACAGGAACCTGAGCATGGGGTTATTGCGGTGTGTTTGTTCCTCGTCTTATAATGCTTTGTACAGTCATTTGATATGTCTGACTTGTGAATGGACACTGTTCATACTGCATTTCCCAGTGGAAATATTGTGATTAATTCTAGCAGATGCTCAATTAAACCACTGTAAAGTCCTGCATTGTATTGGTGAATTTAGTATGCAGTCATCTTGTTCAGTGATTGGCCATTTGTGTATTTAACACTCCTTTCTTAAAGCTGCAGAATGAGATGATGTTTTACTGTGACTCCTTATTTGTCACTGGGAGTCATTGTACGTTAGAATGGTGTTGAGTAACATTTAATCTGAAACCATGGTATGGAATTACAGCACCTGTAACTTATAAACTACTCTTTAAATGAGGTTGGTTTGGCTGCCGTGGGCCATGAAGCTACATATGCATTGTTTAGTTCGTTTTATTCTATGCATTCGGTTGTCTCTGGCACGTGCATCTTACTGCAATTAACATAATAAAGAGGTTCAAGTTAAATTTCATAAAGCTATAGTGAAATTACAATGAAGAACATTTACTATTTTTGCATTCACACTTTTTTATGATAGTGCATGTCAAGATAATATCTCTCATCTCTCAATCCATGTTAACCTTTTTTTTCTCTGTTGTCTCTTTTCTCTGCTCTCCAATCTTCAGTATTCCACTTCTCTCAGCGTTTTACCACAGCGGTCCCAGAGAGCTGTATGCTGATTCTGCTGGGTCTGGTTCTGGGTGGAGTGGTTCTTCTCGCCAGCAAAAAGCAGCCGTACCAACTGGACCCAGGCCTATTTTTCCTATTTCTTCTGCCAACTATAGTGGGGGATGCTGGGTATTTCATGCCAGCACGACTCTTCTTCGACAACCTGGGTGCCATTTTGATGTACGCTGTAGTAGGCACATTGTGGAATGCCTTCTGCACTGGATTCTGTCTATACGGAGTCAAGATGGCAGGGGTCATAGGTGAGTTATTATGAGGTATCAGCTCAAACAAATGAAACCAAAAATGAATTCTTAAATGATCATAGATCATACAGGGCTTCTTCAGCCATGTAGGTGGAATATTTCCTCTGGTACTTCTGATGTACTGATGACAAAGCTGCTTGTTTTCAAACTTTTTATTAACAAATTAGGAGTGTGTCAGTCTATTAAAACAATAAACCTTGATAATCCTTCAATAAAACAAGCACTGTTGAGGAGACAAAATAAAATATGGAAAATTATGTGAGTTTATGCATTTTTAATTAATTATAATTAATTAATTAATTAATTAAGATTCTTAAACCCTCCTTGGAAGTTCACTGATGCCCCCTAGTGGGTCCTGACCCCTGGTTGAGAACCACTGCTTTTAGTAAAGCAATAAGCCATTTGAGGCCTTGAGTGACTGTGATTTTCATTTTCATTCCTGAATGCTTTCATATAATATATTGACAACTCCAATTTGATAAAAGACTTATCAAATTGATATAGACTTATCAAATTGCAATTTGATATTGAAATATTCAATAAACAATTACATGTATTTTTATCACTAAAAACTTTTTTGCGAAGTTATTTAGTTCATTCTGTACGCCTAAATACAGGTTATGCTGTATAAATATTGCATTGACTCATTAATTATTAATTTGTATATTGTTTATATATAGTGTTTTGTATATATTATAATGTATATGTATTTATATCTATTATAATTTATGTATATTATAATTCATTGCATCTAATATACAAAGTTTTTGTTTATATTATATTTGTATGCGTATATACACACATTTTATTATTTTGACAGCACTTATAAATAAAATCAGCTTTTTTACGACTGCTACTAACATGAATTGTCTAATCACATTCAATATTCTTAACTATTTATTTTATGAGAATTTTTATTTTGGGGGAGTCATCGCTGCAAATTGTTAGCATTGCATAGGACTTAGATGTGGTGTAAAGTTTGTTTTAGACCCAAGAAAGGGTAGGGCACGCCACTTTCATCCGAGGCAAGGCAACATGCAGTACACAGGGAAAATCCCACTGGAGCATCCTGGGTTAATGAGCCTGGCTCAAGTGCACAAGGCAGCTTACGAATCGACCATTGCAAGATTTGAATTACCATTCCAGATCTTTAACCACTGTCTGTACCACACCATTAGGACTGCATGTGATATGATCAATTTGGTTGTAATTATTGACTGCAGCTTGTTTGCGTGTCTGTGTGCAGATGAAAAAGTAGATGCAGGTTTGATGGAGTTCTTGTTGTTTGGAGCTCTGATCTCGGCTGTGGATCCGGTAGCAGTGATCGCTGTTTTTGAAGAAGTCCATGTGAATGAGACACTCTTCATCATTGTCTTTGGCGAGTCACTGGTCAATGATGCTGTCACTGTGGTGAGTCCGGGCTTTAATCATCAAAATGAATTGTTTTTACTATTGTAAGGGTTAGTTCACCCAAAAATGAAAATTCTGTCAGTAATTACTCACCCGCATGTTGTTCCAACACCGCAAGACCTTCGTTCATCTTCAGAACACAAATTAAGAAATTTTTGATGAATAAATCAGCTCAATTAAAATCTAAATTAGCTCTCAGATTTCATCACAAATATCTTAGTTTATGTTCCGAAGATGAACGAAATTCTTAGGGAGTTGGAACAACATGAGGGTGAGTAATTACTGACAGAATTTTCATTTTTGGGTGAACTAACCCTTAAAGCATCTCTACATAACTAACACTCTTGCAGAGTGTAATGGTCAGTGCTGTGAGTGAGGAAATGCACTACCCTTCAAAAGTTTCAGGTCGGTAAGTAAAAAAAAAAAAAGGTTTTTAGAAAGAAGTCTCTTATGCTCACCCAGGCTGCATTTATTAGATTAAAAACACAGTAAAATAGACATTTTGTGAAATATTATTAACAATGTAATGTTTTCTGTTGTAATATTTTTAATATGAAATATGATCCTTCAGAAATCAGTCTAATATGCTGATTTACTGCTCGAGAAACATTTATTATTATTAGACATGTAGAAAGCAGTTGTGCTGTTTAATGTGTTTGTGGAAGCTATGATACATTTACATGAATATAAATTTCAAAAGAAATAGAAAATAATAATCTTGAAAATACTAATCTTTGTATTTCAATCTTGTAAAAATGCAAGAGCCTTTACTGTCATTTTTATCATTTTAATGCTTGAGGAATAAAAGTATTAGTTTCTTTAAAAAAAAAAACTTTAGAGCGGTAGTCAATAAAAAAAAAATCAATACTTAAAACTATATTTAAGTAATTAATTGTTTGTTTGTTTGTTTGTTTATTGAGAGTTAGGGTTAGCCTAGGGTGTTTAAAGGCAAGAGGAAATGAGGAATGACATTCTATGTTCTCTCTGTTCAATCGCATACAGTATCTGTTGTTATGGTAACCTTAAACCAGAACACTGCTGTAGTGCTGACATGATTATGTTATAAGACATACCCAAAAGTCATTTACTTGCTCTGGAGAAGCAAATCGATAGTAAATGACTTAGGCTAAGGCATTGCCACTGAATTATCCAAACCATTTCCATTTTTCCCCTCGTATTTTTTATATAATTATACTCTAGGATCAAACAGTAGCTTCTGGTTAGAGACAGGCTGATTTACTGTTAATTGTTTACATAATATTGTTGGGATTAGATCTAATCCTCATAAATATAAATTTCGTGCTAAAGCAAAGTTTGGTTTGTGTTGACTTGAGTTTTGGTTCACTGGTATAGCTATGTTCACTGGTATAGCAGGGTATAGCTATGTTCACTGGTATAGCAGGTCAGTCCGATTCATTTGTAGATGTGTCACTTGTTGACCCATGTGTAGAAAATTACGCCCAATGACCGACCATCACTAACACATTCCCCACCTACTTCTACACATTCTCCCACCCTACAACATTTCAACATTACCAACATTATTCAACATCTGTAAAAGCAAGGACATAGCCATCTATGCCATAATGACATTCATCAGACTATTCCTCAGGTTTATGCTCAAATTCACTTTTTTGATTTTGAGGCTTTAGCAGTGCCAATGCAGGAATAGTTTTCAGGTGCAGTTTTCATGTTAATTTTTTTTTTCACACAAAGTTATTGTAATGCATTACAAAAATAAAAATCCGCCACTTTCTTCTGAGGGACAGTGTTTTGTTCACTGGAAGTCATTGGTAACCAAAACTTAAGAAACACTCTTCAATATGTCTTCTTTTGTGTCTCATAGAGGAAGGAAAGTCATATAGGGTTGGAATGAGGCTAAAATAAATGATGTCCGTATTTTCATTTTTTGGTGAACTGTACAGTGGTTCTCAACCTTTTTGACTCTAAGCCCCCATTTTTCTAAGACAATATTCAAAGATCCTCCTATCTAAGCTGATTTGTGTGTACATTTGTTATAATATAAATAAACAAACATTACAAAAACAACTTTTTTTGCATTTTAATTATGATTGTTAATACTTTAAAAAAAAATTACATATTGGTGCCCCCTGGAAGTTTGCTGAGGCTCCCTAGTGGGCCCCGTCCCCTGGTCTAAAATGTATGTTTACATTCTACATGTGTACATTTTATTTTTAATTTGATTTGCCCTTGGCATGTTTCAGTAAATAACTTTTTATTAAGCTCAATCATTGTCTTTTGTTCTCTTTATGTTACAAGCTTTTTGAGCCAGGTTATTACAAGATTTTTTTAGCTTAAATCTCCTTTTTATGCAACAGATTAGGTGTAAAGTTACCACAGTCACATTCTAGGGATTCTGAACTCTCGAGCAGGTTCCCACCAGGCTTCAGTGTAGAAGTGACTGCAGATTATTGTGTGTGTGTGTGTGTGTGTGTGTGTGTGTGTGTGTGTGTGTGTGTGTGTGTGTGTGTGTGTGTGTGTGTGTGTGTGTGTGTGTGTGTGTGTGTTTTTTTGGAAGGTCAGCTAGCACTTGAGGTCGGGTTATTCAGAGTAAGACTGTAATCACTCTCGGAATATATACAGATAAATGTGGTCATGACACTGATCGAGTTGAGAGCCACTATCTCAATCTGTCTAAAATGCAGTGGAAACCGCTCAAACCAGCATGCACTTAACGTCTAGATCTTGTTACTGAAGATCCTGCTTTGACTTAGCTATTGTTAATTAGACACTTGTTGTTATTGATAGGCACTGAAAAGCAGACTGAACAAAAGTCTTATCAACAAATAAGTAGAATTGCTCATGGTGAACAGGAAGCCTCTTCTTTTTGCATTTATTATCAAAGCTACTAGATAACATCGTTAATTTAGTTATCTTCATAGAGGAGTGAAATGTAAGGCTCGGTCTCTTGTGCTACTGGTCTAATGGCCATATCGTGAGACAGGTTCATTATTCAAGTCAATCATGAGAGCCTTCAGATGGACAATGCTCTTCACAAAATTGCTGCTGAGCTGCATATTAATTAATCTGATGTACACAATAGGAAATCTACTATTGATATTATGGGGAACAATTGGAGATACTGATACACTTTCAGTCTGTCCAAGCTCTTTCGCCATAGCTTTCAATGTCACTTTAACTCACATTGAATACATTAATACTTTTTAGGGTGCATTGAATTGATCAAAAGTACTTTCTATTCATCAAAGAATCCTGAAGAAAAATGTATCACAGTTTCCACAAAATTATTAAGCAGCACAACTGTTTTCATCAGTGATAATAATAAGCCAAATCAGATCATGTGACACTGAAGATTGGAGAAATGGCTGCTAAAAATTCAGCTTTGCCATCACAGGAATTCATTTCATTTTAAAATGTATTAAAATACAAAACAATTATTTTTAATAGCAATATTTCACAATGCTACTGCGTTTACTGAATTTTGATCTAATAAAATGCAGCCGTGGTGATAATATTTGAAAGAGACTTATTTCAAAAACTTAAAAAAAATCTTGCCGACCCAAAAATTTTGAACAGTCGTGTACTATTCAAAAGTATAGTGTTTTTTTTATGTTTTAATGTTTATTGTATTTTTACCTTTCAGATTTTTAGCATTGGAGAGATGCATTTATAATTGTCTCAACAGGTCTTATATAAAGTGTACATATCCTTTGTGGAAGTGGGACCAGGGAATGTTTACACCGCAGACTATTTTAAAGGAATTGGTAAGTACAAAATGTGTCAATTGTTTCTTTCACACCATATTGTTGAGTATAATATTTATATGAGTTAATATTTACATCTATTTTTCTTCATTCCTGAAACCATTCCAGTCTCCTTCCTCATTGTCAGCATTGGAGGGACTTTGGTTGGTCTCATCTTTGCTGTTATTCTGGCCTTTGTCACTCGTTTTACAAAGAAGGTGCGCATCATAGAGCCGCTGTTCATCTTCCTGTTGGTTTACCTGGCCTACCTGACGGCAGAACTCTTCTCTCTATCCGCCATTCTTTCGTGAGTTTTGCCACTGCCAGCATACTCATCTTAACAAATTTGAACTTATTTGAAATTGAGTCTCTGCATATTTGTACACAAACTAAATTAATTCAAAAGACAAATAATATACCAAATTAAATATGAGTGAAATTGTGAAATGCAGAAAGATTTGTGTGAGTATGAGGAATAGAAATATCATTACCTTAGTATATAAAATCCGAAATCAATGGAATGTCCTCATCATGATAGAAACAGAATTGTGTGTCTGTGCAGCTCTGTGACAAACACTGTGGTGGCTGACATTTAAAACGATGAGAAGTTAAATGCCAGGATTAATGCTGAGAGAGGGGAAATTATTCATGCCTTAAGAGTACTACAGTGAAAAATAGAGAGAAAAGTATGAGCATAATAGAGAAAGAAGAATTGACACATCCATCAGGGTCAGGGATAAATGATACACTGAATGAGAACTGGTGAGTGTGTTTGTTTCTGTGAGCTGTGTATCTGTGCACATGACATGACGCTGAAAACATGTCGTTTATGAATATTTCCATGGCCAATTTGAAGAATTTTTCAGATTGTTTTCAAACCATGTGTGCAGAGCCGTAAATCTCAGTAGTTTTTGTGGCGGTCATAAATCACATAATGAGATTATGAGCAGAGGAATTAGATTATTAACCCATTTTAGTGTTGCTTAGCACAGCAATAGAACAGATTTCAAGATGCAGAGTCATGCTTGGATACAAGATGATTTAAGGACATGAATCAGTACTACTATATATAAAGGAATGATCTCACGTATATGAATTAAAGAATGCCTGTTTGTCTGCTGATTTTGTAAGCATATACTAATGCAGTACTTGGAGCGCCCCCTCATGGCTCTTCATCACACTTTCTGCACAAGGTGGTATGGAGTTAGAAATGAAATAAGCCACAATAGGATTTAAAGATAAGGAGAAAAGGTCACTAAAGATTGAGAATTCAATCTCATCAATATAATTCGCCACTTTTCATTTGTTCTGGTCTGTTCAATGTGTACTGCAGAGTGACTCATATATAACACAGTGAGCAAAGCGCAATTCCTGTCTAAAGCTAACGTATGTATACGGAATGTAAATATAGGGATATCTCGTATCTCTGTCTAAATATAGACATCAATCCAAAGGTACAAAGGTCAGAAACAATTCATAAGGACAATAACAACCTATCTATTACACTCTAAACTATTATATTTATGATTTTGACATTTGTATGTATAAAATACATCTATTGCATTCTATTATTCTATCATCATTATATATGTTATTGTTGATTCATGACAGGATGACTTTCTGTGGCATTGGCTGCAACAAGTATGTGGAAGCCAATATATCCCAGAAGTCCCGGACCACCGTGAAGTACACCATGAAAACCCTGGCCAGCATTGCAGAGACGATCATCTTCATCTTTTTGGGTATCTCAGCTGTGGACAAGTCCAAATGGGCCTGGGACACTGGCCTTGTTGTCAGCACACTCATATTTATCTTAGTCTTCAGGGCCATAGGTAAGAGAGAGTTCTGTTTTATTCTATTCTATTCAGAAAACATGGTAGTCACATTGTATATTTTTGTACTTTTTGGTTACAGAAGTTAAAAACTAAAAGAGAACTCTCACTAGAATCTCTTCACTCACAGCTTCACCATTAACTTTCACTTTGGCTACATACATTAAATAGTTTCCTTAACCGTATGAGCTGTAAATGTACCATATATTTTCATCTGATATTCATTTGATTACTTTTTTCATTTATAATGGATTTAGATGCCAAATTAGTCTTGCACTATACATTTACAATGTTTAATAGCCTCGGCTCTAACACTTAGCATATGTATTTGCTCAACATGTTATTTGCAGGTGTAGTAGGGCAGACTTGGTTCCTGAACTGGTTTCGACTGGTTCCGCTTGACAAGATTGATCAAGTGGTGATGTCATATGGCGGTCTCAGAGGAGCTGTGGCCTTTGCTCTGGTGGTTCTTTTAGACAAAAAACATGTGAAGGCTAAAGACTATTTTGTGGCAACAACCATAGTTGTGGTTTTCTTCACAGTCATGTTTCAGGTAACTCTTTTAGGAATTTCTGTATTCCTTTCTATTTGTGTTTTCCCTCCCCTTCACGTTTACAGAATCATTTTGTGTTGATAGAAGTGTCCGTTCCTTTCTTTCTGTTTCATCTTTCCTCAGGCTGTGATTATTATCATTACTTGTATGTGTGTGGGTAGCGTACAGGTAATAGCCTTGCAGGGATGACATTTCCCCTCCGCTGTGTTAAATTGCTGTTATTTCCAAAGCTATTCTGAAACAGAGATGCTAATTATGATGAATGGAGTGATTTTGATGGTTGTGCGTGTGTGTGTGTGTGTGTGTGTGTGTGTGTGTGTGTGTGTGTGTGTGTGTGTGTGTGTGTGTGTCTATGTGGCCATCTGGCCAGTGCCAGCCTTTTTACCCTATTCCAATTTCATCTATTATTTATTGCTGCAGAATCTCTATAGAGTGTCTATGCATGTGTTGTCAATGTCATATAGTGTATCCAACATGTCACGGAATATCTGACTGCTGAAATCATCCGTATATACTGCCAAGCTTTGGTTAGGAACTTATCTTTCCACAGATCCCTACAAATATGCATGCTTGTTAGACAAATATGCATTGTTGTTTTTCTGTAACAGGTAGTTGTGGATAAACTGTATTACGTTTTTTTAAATTGAGTATAGCTTTTAAAACATTAAATACATATACATAAAAATATATATAAATAATTAACTTTTTGACACTGTCAGTCTGTGTTAGTGGTGGGGATTATTCCGAGAATCTTTCTACAGTTTACATCGATCCGCCAGTAGGTGGCAATAAGTGACTGTCTTTACTAGCGAGTCACTGAATCATTCATTTAGCTGATTCATTTAAAAACACTGATTCATTAAGGAACGAAAGAAGCGACTGGCTGAATTCCGAATTGCATATTAGCATACTACCCATACTATTTCTACCATATACATTTATGCAAAATGTATATACATTATTCACTAGTGTTTTTTATTTTTTTTAAGCTAGGGTACTTAAGTACATTTTTTGACATATTTTTTGTATTTTACCTTAGTACAGTTTCACTTTGTCATTTAGGAACTAAACTTGGATGAGTGAGTCTTTGAATCATTCACTAAAACGATTTGTTCAAAAACAGTGATTTATTCAGGCACGAAACACCACTATTGTGTCGCTCAGATGCATAACAATTTGATTATGCTGTGCTTCATTTAAAACTTCTTTCACTAGTGGAGCAAAAATACACAAAATATCTGGCAATAGATATTTCAAGAACAAGCTTGTTTTGTTGCAAATATCACACTCAATATTAATACTCAATATCACAAATATACAATATTAATTCTCAGTATCACACTCACGACCACGCTGTTGGTCTAAATGCTGGTGTAAACAATTACTGTTGTGCTGTTATTTGTAAAACTTTTTTTTTTCTGGTGTGATATTGCTTAATTAGGTAAATGTTTGTTTAAAATACCAATTTTATTGCTGCAACTAGAAAAGTGATCTGTGATATTTAGTTGAAAGATTTGGATGGTGCCCTCTTTTTGTTGACATTTTCCAAATCTCCCCTCCCAGGGTTTAACCATCAAGCCTTTAGTGAAATGGTTGAAAGTGCCACGCAGCACAAACAGAAAACCTACCATCAACGAAGAGATCCATGAGCGTGTGAGTCCAACACTCTCTTCTGTCTCTGTTTCTCATCACCTGTCTCCCTCTGTCCCTGCCTGTGGTGAAATGTGTGAGTGATGATGTTGACCTTGCTATCTGTGCAGTGCTTGTGATCTGATGACTGAAACAGCAGCACTGCCGACTGACGTTATACTCTTCCCTCCAATGAATTAATCATCAGAGCTCTCTTTTTTTTTTTTTTGCCTTTCCACAAATAGATGTGCACACATAAGCAGAGGTCACATGGCGCCTTGCCATTTACCTCATCCTCTTTCTGAAGGCCTTACACACCCTGCTGCTCTATGCACACTCTGGGACTCAGGGCTACCTGCTGAGCTCTCTAAAACCTGGGCTAAAGATAGGCTGTAGTGTAGCTGAGCTGACAGAAGAGATTTGAAATAATATAGGAGAGACTCTGAGAAAATAAAGGAGGATAGAAGAGATATTCTCTTGGAAAGCAGCAGTTTCCCAAAGTTGTGTAGACCAAACTGATTTTAACACCACACAATTTAAGGTAGAATAGTGTTGCATACTTTAGACTGAACTGCTCACCAATTGCCGATGTCTAGTTTATTTACAAAGAAATATTTTAAAAAACACCCATGGATTTTTTTTTTTTTTATGTCTGCAAAAGATGTAGGATTTGATCTTAAGTGCACTTGAAAATAGCCATGAATGCTAATAAAATAAATACAAATAAATAATTCAAATAAAATAGCCATACATAATTTACAGAAGCACTGAACTTGTCTGTCTTTCTGTTTTTTTAGGCCTTTGACCACATTCTGACAGCTGTGGAGGACATTGCTGGTCTGAATGGCTACCATCACTGGAGGGACAAGTGAGTGGCACTTAGCAAAGATCGCTAGATAACTGTCTGTTCTCATGATGAGAGATGTACTCATAAATATACAAGAGCTAAACGAATGCAATATTGTGTTATTAAGTCTCATTGTTTTTTAGGTGGGAGCAATTTGACAAGAACTATTTGAGTAAGTTGCTGTTGAGAAAGTCTGTGTACCATAAGAGTGAACTGTGGGAGGCCTATCAGAAAATCAACTTCAGAGATGCCATCAGTGTAATTGATCAGGTAAAAGGCTAATCCTGCTGTTTATTAGGTACACCGTTTCACAGTACGCACAATTTTTATAAGGAAGGTTGCTGGAAAGTTTGCTCAGGGTGAAACTGGGTTAAGATTTTCCTAGGATTTGCTTTTCCTGTCAATGGTAATACACATTTTTTAGACATTGTGCCATGGTAGTACCATGGTATTTTTTGGAATATAATATACCATCATACTTGGTGTACCATGGTGTATACCATACTGGTGTGATGCCATCTACCTTTTTGTAAGGGGTTCGTTCCATCAGTATTATTGTTGTATTAAAGTTGTTGAACACTAGATGGTGCCCACACTCAAAAAAAAATCAGTGCTAGATCAAATCAGCACTGCTCTGCAATAAAACAATCAATCTGCTTTAAAACCACTATTAAAACTATTTTTATTTTCAGCTTCTTCTTCTTCTTCTTTCTAAAGTGTTTCCTCACTCAGAATTACTCACTCGCACCTATGGATTTTTTTTAATGAATTTTCATTTGTAAACTTTTGAATGAACATTAATCATTGTAGCAATGTTAGTTAATTTTGTTAATAAAAGTTATACTATAAGTTTTTTATACTGGGGGTCTGTGGGTTGACTGAGAGTCTGGTTGGGGGTCCCTGGGCCTTTAAAGAGTGAAAGCCCCTGGATTATAGCATTGAGCAGAGGAAGCATTGAGATCTTTTCTCAGGCTCAAGAGAGTCGTTTGAGAAGAGCAGAGTATAATTCCTCCCTTTGTTAGTTACCCTGACGCCACTGTGTCTCTGCCAATACTGGTCCTTTGTAGGCATCTGATACCTGTCAGCTGCAACATCAAACATATCTACAAAAATACTGGCTGGAGATGGCATCATACAGAGAGAGTGAAGGAGGAAAGAGAAAGAAGGGCCTCCAGTAGATATTTTAATATGAATGTATAGACATGCACATCATAATCGTGACACACCTCCCACTTGATTATTTTTTCAGTTAGTTTGCTTGTTAGTAATAATTTGTTTTTTCTCATGTTTGATTTATCATTCAAATAATTTCTCTCCTCTTCACGTCTCCAAAGAAACAATGTGCTTGATCAGAAAATCGGTCAGCAACACCTGGAATTTTAGTCATGCATGACTTTTGTCTTCCAGCGAGTTCATTTCCTGTACCCTTGAGTTTCATAGAGCTCGGCTTCCTGAGAGTAGTTATCAAGCTAATATTAGCACAAGATTGAGAGATAGAGAAACCTCTGTTCTCTTTTAGACCACCCAGTGAAAGAGGCACAGGATTATTCATTTCATTTGAGAAGGGAAAAAAACTAATTTATCACCTATAATAATTAAAAAATAGTTTACTAAACTCAACTGTAGCTACTTGCATAGCTGGGCATTTAAGGAACATCAATCAATAGCTTGATACTTTATGTATTAGCCAATCAGAATCAAGTTTAATATTTTATGCTATTTCTCCATCTCTCTCTCAGGGTGGGAATGTGTTGACTTCTGCTAGACTCTCTCTGCCTTCCATGGCCAGCAGAACCTCTTTCCCAGAAGTCACAAATGTTACCAACTACCTGTGAGTATTTTGTGTTTGTGAACATCACATAAAAATATATTAATCAGCTATTTTATCTTGTTGCCCAGTAAATACTCCTTAAAAAAATACATACCACCAAATATAGACTACCATTCAAAGGTAGTGTCTGATTTTTTCAATGTTAAATTTTTTATTATTATCTTATGCTCACCAAGGCTGCATTTATTTAATCAAAAATGTGTACAATTTAAAATAACTGTTGTTGTATTTTATTCATGTGATGGTAAAGCTGAATTATGATGAATAGAAAGTTCAAAAGAACAACATTTATTTGAAATAAAAAAATTTGTAACATTATAAATGTATTTGGTCACTTTTGATCAATTTAATGCATCCTCGCTAAACAGAAGTATTAATTTCTTTTAAAAATACTGACCCCAACATTTTGAATGGTATCAAGACTTGCGAAGACTTTTCTTACCCCTTTGTCAAATAGTTTTGTTTATCTTGTTTTAAGTGCTACATAAATTAATAGAGATTTGTGTTCAAAACAATATAAAACTATTTGAAACGTATATACACTTAATATATAAACTTAATACAGAATACCAAAGAAATGTTTTTTTTTTAAGAATGTTTAGACAAAGCAATATAAAATGCTGATTATATTTTAATTAATACATGTAATAAAAGAGAAACTATTTTAGCATTTTTTATTTTCATAGGACATTTTTTGAATGTGTGTGCAGACATGTTTTTGTGCATATCTGTGGTGTAAGTGTACATGTGTTTCCATGCATGTTGGATCCTGTGTCTGTGTGTGTGATCTCTCAGGAGAGAGAACG
Organism: Phoxinus phoxinus; assembly: GCF_949152265.1. Lineage (NCBI taxonomy): Eukaryota > Metazoa > Chordata > Actinopteri > Cypriniformes > Leuciscidae > Phoxinus > Phoxinus phoxinus. Next base: position 33,174,629 of record NC_136877.1, on the reverse strand, counting down.
GCAGTGGGGTGTGTCTAGACCTCCAGGTGATTGACACAGTGCCAGGAGCCAAGATTGAGGAAGAGCTAGAGACGCATCATGTGCTTGCTGGAAACCTCTACAAACCCAGGAGACGGGTACAGGACGTGCCACACGCACACCCTCTCACTATAAAGTGCTCTGAAGCATGATATTGCATCAGTAAAATGGGTGATACTTTGTATGATGTGTTTGCTTCAGTTGACATCTCTTTCTCTGTACCTGCAGTACCAGTCCCACTACAGTCGCCACTTCATGACAGTGGGTGAAAAAGAGAGACAGGATAGGGAGGTGTTCCAGAGGAATATGCGCAACCGTCTGGAGTCCTTTAAATCCACTCGCTACAAGCGTCACAAGAAAGACCGCAGTCAGAAAAAGGCAAGGGCTCAAAACGGCAGAAAACCACACTTTAATTGAGTTAACTGTACTTGAGGGAGGCCATGGTAGTCTATGACTGACAAGTATCCATGTATGTAAGGTCAATGTAGAGACAAGGTTAATGTTTGTAGTTACTGATATGTATCATGAGTGATGGCTTGCTACTGTGTGTGTGAGAGCAGATTCTTGAGCAGATAATAATGTTTCTTGAGCTGCAAATCAGCATAAGAATGATTTCTGAAGGATCATGTGATGCTGAAAACTGGAGTAATGATGCTGAAAGTTCAGCTTTGCCATCACAAGAATACATACATTATATTTTATAGTATTAAAATATATTAAAATAGAATTGTAATATATTTGATTTGATATTGTGTTTAAAAAAAAAATGCAGCCTTGGTGAGCAAAAGAGACATAATTAAAAACAATCTTACAGAGATACTGTATGTGTATTTAACTGGTTCCTCTGATACATTCACTTTGTTAAAATATTGATAATATCGTATTACAGCGGAAAGGGTCAGATGCAAAAGAGCAAGACGCCAATGAAAAACCCAGACGAAATGTCAGCTGGCAGGACAAAGGTTGGTCATTGGATCTGCTTGGTGAAGATGATCTTTTAATGAAACTATATAGTTCCCAGTGCATTGTGTAACATGTTTTTGCACATATATCTGTAGACCCAGCTGTGGTTCCAATGGCACCTGAGGAGGATATACATGATCCTTCTGAACCAGATAAAGATGATGATGTGGGCATCACTTTTGTGGCCCGCAAAGCCTCAGAAACACCAAAGGAGAGACCAAAATCAGGTGAGATATGAACACGATTGTGGTAAGAAAAAGTGAGAACTGATTGCTACCCATCCAACATTTCTATATCTTCTTGTGTTTCTTTTTATTTTCTCAGTACCAGCTGCCCTGGATGTTTGTCAGAGCCCGGTTGCCGCCCCTCCCTCACTGACATGTGGAGAGAAAACCCTGCCTTGGAAAAATGGGGGGGGTTCCCTCCCTCCCTGTGTGTCTATGGAGGCCACTAAAATTATCCCAATAGACCTGCAGCAGGCTTGGAACCAGAGCATCTCCTCTCTGGAGAGCCTGGCTTCTCCTCCAGAGCCTCTGCATCCACGTATTAGCGCCCTCTCGAGGCTGGGAGGACCCCTGCGGACCCCTGGGAAGGGAAAAAGTGGTGGTGGTGCAGGATCAGGAAGTAATACAAGTTCCCCAAGTTCAGGGCCATCCAAGTTCTCTGCAGGGAAGGAGGAAGAGGAGGAAGGCGCCCTCTCTCAGCAACAGCAAGAAATGCAGCCGCTAATGTCGTCTTTGAGGCCACCGCCACCACCTCCTCCGCCACCTGCTGCGCAATCCGCCGGAAAGAGAAGGAATCCTTGTGTATATCTTAGGAGTCTGGTGACAGTGCCATCTTCTGGTGGGGAGCCACAAAGCAGGAAGCCAACCCAACTGTAGAATCACTTCCTTTAATCATCTTACTCCTGGCATTTACTTCCTCAGGCTAGAGTTTATTTTTAAGTCAGTAAATTCATTTCTAAGAGACTATTAATTTGGTTTGCTTTTTTAGCGCTTATAGGCTACATGGATTTAGAAAAGGTTGGTAGTTTGTTGGGGATCCAATTCTTTTTGTGTACAGAGCAGGTCCTTTCACACAGGAAAACCGTTCCACTTTCCATGTGTTTTTTTTAGTTTGAAGTGATCTGCCCTGTATTGTGTACCCCTGTATATGTGATTGTCAAAATGTACAACTACTGAACATATATAAGGCTAAACTACATTCCAAGGATCCACTGGGTATGTTTGTTAAACAGTGTTTTTATTCAACTTTCCACTCTCTCACTCACACATAAAAGAACAGCAAATCATTTCATTGTTACTCTCACAGTTTTAATCTTTAAATGACTATTTTAAAACAAGAATGAATACTGTAGTACTGAGGTCTTCCCTTTTCAGACTGTGATGACAAAGTAACACTTTTTCTTATAGCACATCACAGAAAGCGCATGAGGTTAGGGCCACACATCTTCAATCACAGCCATTATCTCTCAATGGGCGTGAAATATGCATGACAAATCCACAAACACTATATTGGATGATAAATAATCCATGATGTTTGTCAGGAGCATTTATGATGTGTACAGGATACATAAGCTTCTATGCTGCACATGACCTGTTCTCTGTTGTGTTTGGCAAAAAAGCAAGGTCTGTTAATTTATTTTCTATTTATGTATCAACTTCATGCCTTTTATTCTTTTGCTTTCCCAATAACAGGGTTTTGTGAATCTGTATTTTAATCTACAAAGCTACAGCTGTTTTAATAACCAAAGTGTTTAATGTTAATGTTTAATATTTAATTTTTTGTCCATCTTTACTTCATTGTATGACACTATATTTATAATCATGAATAATGAATTATGGATCATTAGAATTTGATGTGCTTTATCAGTAGTAGGGGGCTGGAACTGTCACAGTGTAAATCTTATTCGTAATAATACTGTAGGCAATCAATGTAATCTAATGCACTTTCTAATGCAGTTTCGAAAATTGCTTTCAATTTGTCTGACAATGACAAACATATAGCATACTGTACATCTCATGTCTACTCCAAGTCTTTTCATATGTCTTCATCCTTTAAGGTTCTTACTATACCATAAAAGGGTCGTATACAGAATTTGGGTTTTGCACTTAAAATGAAAAGCCATTTAGACCACTGTACCTGTGGTGTTCTTGAAGCTGCTGGCCCATTGTTTTGTATTGCTGTGTGATTCTGTGTATGTCCTGAGGATTGTTGTGCCTTGAGAGGGACGGAGTTAAATGTTGAGAAAGAGGCCTTGTTGATCTCTATTGTGCCTGTGAACAGTTTGGAGTGGGTCAGCATTGTCTTACTTGAACTTGTTGTGTTAGCAAAAATGTTGCCCCAATCATTTGACCCCATTGAATTCGAATTGGAATTAAGTGATCCACCTATTAAATTAAAATGGAATTTTCAGATCTTTTCTCCCATGTGTTTTTCATACTGTATGTATCTTTATGTGCCAAATAGTCAATTTGAACAGCTGCAGGAATAAAGTTAACAAAAGAGAGGACAGCGCTTTTGAATGTCAGTGTTTGTCTCGTCATTGTATGTTGATTTTTTAATGTTAGATGAAAGCTTATTCTTTATATGTTTTATTCTGTCATATTTAGCTGGTCTCAGCTGGTACTGTATTTCATCCGTAGGTAGATCCTCAGGGGGCCCGGTGAAGGAAACCTTTGGTGAATAATGAAGTTATATTCCCCCTTCAACCCAGGAGTCCCTGTGGTTTAGGCAGGGCTTCCCTAGACTGCCCTCAAAAGACTACAGCGCATTTATGTGCTAATGTGCCATTTTCTCTTCCTCAAGCCCTGAAACAGATCCCAACCCCAATGAAGTCATTGACGAGAGAACAAAAGTTGGATTTGAATGTGGAGACTTTAAACTGATTCCACCAAGTGATTTTCCCACCTGACTAAATATCAGGGTTTGTTGTTGTTGTTGCCCCTATTTAGTAATCTTGAGATTTCACAGGCCATGTTAATAAATAACCGTATTTATAGGCACTTTTGGCATGAGTTTTATAAATTAAACTTTAAATTTACTACTGATGTTATTTAGCGTCCAACAGTAGCCTATACATAATTTTTGTTAAATCTTTTTTCCCCCACCTTGTCATTTTCCTGAATAAACAAAAGTAATTACCATATCAGATTATGTATTGAGCATCTTTACAACGTTCTTCAATGGTGGATACGACATCTAAAAAATGTCCAAATTTGTTTTGTTAAGGCTTTTCATAGCTAGCATTTTATTTATCCTACACACAATTAAATAATATTTTCATACTTTTTTTGCAGTAATTTGGCAAACCTTCGGGTTTATTTTGGAAATAAAACACAATAAATATATTTTGTTCACAAACTATATGATCTTTCATTATTTTCTTCACATATAATGTGTCATATTTCATCAATATGCTCTTTACTAACAATGAGGCCTATGTACGTATAGCCTACTAATAACAACTTATTGGGGGAGGGGGAAATGGCAAATTTCTCCATTTAGCTTATAAATTTTTTTTGTAGCCTATTTATTACATTTTAAAACATTTTATTTTTTACAATCCTGTAGGACTTGAAAAAACTGCATTTATTGTTAATGATTTGCATATAAATTCTTCCGCCAAGTAATATAGGTCGCTGTTTAGTGTTTCACAGTTACATCGCGCAGTATTATTGCGACAACGGCTTCGGCGTTTCGACGAGGATCAACGGAATGTATAGTCCGAATTTTCCGATTAAAGATAAACATATAACGTATTCGACAACAACCTACAATGTTTTAGGCATTAGATAGCAATGTAACGTTAGCTAGTTAGGAATACAGAAGGTGCACTTGTTTTGGATTTCTGTCAACTTGTAAACTTCTGTTTACCGCAGATCGCCTCAGGTAACATAGCAATTATCGCATTGTTACGCTGTCAAATCCATAAAAATGTCTTACGATAGTTCATGATTGTGCAAGTGAATAAGCAGGTATATCCAACCTGCAAAGTCTGTAATCTAAACTCATTCAATTGAAATGGTGAAAGTATGTTTTACAACTGGTCGCTGGTCTGAAAGGGAAGTTGTAACTTACGTTATAACTTAACGTTAACGTTTAACGTTACCCGTAAAAAAATTGAAATCTGAAAATCAGGTTGCATTAGCTCTGGTAACGTTAGCTAGCAATAACTAACTGGAAATGTGGTTGAAGCCACAACCTCCTTGGGACGTAACTCTAGTAAAGGTGTAGTAAAGGTTTGGAAAAGGCCCACAGAAAATGTTGGGATTAGGGATGTAATGTTAACTGTGCCAGGAGAACCAGACAAAAGAGCCCCATTAAGGTCATTATATGAAACCACTTGAAATATGCCTGATATGTGATTTAGAAGAATGTAAATGGTGGACATTTAGGACAAAAGACACAGGCTCAATCAGGAGCCTTATTTCTTAGACCACAGAGGCCTGTTAAGGTGGATTAACTTGTACATTTGTAAAACATTTTTTCCATTTGCTGGCAGTGCATTGTCCTCCACCCCTAATGACAGTTGCTTGCTTGCTGCACACCAGGTTTTTCTTGTTAGATATGCAACAAAAGCTATATCAACTGTTTTTGCCTTAGTGGACATGTTCTTTTATAATACAGTCATAGACAGTGTGTCTTTGGGAGGAGGCAAGGGAGGTAGTGCCTCCACACAAAATTGGATGAGAAAATAATCATATCACAACTATAAAACAATGCAAATATTACCATATCTAACTCTACACTGTCTAACAGCGAAACCAGCAGGTAAAGGTGCAGCGTCTCTCTTGCCTTCCCTAGGCAGATTTTTAACAGTCCAAGGCTGTGTCCGAAAACTTACAGTACGTTCAGTTGACACCGCCGCCGGCGAGAGCGGCAAAATTCGCTCTCGCCGCCCTGCCATCGACGCCGTGAGATTCGGGGATTCTCTGACGTAGATTTTAGAATGCGTGATTTTTTAAAAACATTATTTAAAGGAGCCGCAAAGCAAATAAGAACTGAACATAAATCAGTATCCTATTTTGTGCATACTGGCCACACGTAGGATATAAAGTTAACCTATTAAAATCTTTTAAATGTGAAAGTAACAAAACACCAACAATTTCAGACACCTTTTTCCATTCGTCGTTCTTTTTATTAATGTCCCTGTATGTAAACAGGGACACGTCGTACAATAACGGAAATAATTAACGTTTCCTCCATTTTGCTTAGGAACTAATGTGGTCGGAAACAAAGTTTGCAGGATAGTGTTCTCTGGTATCCCCTCAGGCGGAGGACTTCTACATTCCGATTGGTTGCCGCTGGTTGCTGCCGAACCGCGTCATACCTTATTACCATAAAGTTGACTTGATTTCAACTCTTCTCGCCGTCCAAGACGCGCCGCCCTCACCGGAGGTCGCCGCCGGCTTTCATTGAAAATGAATGGCTTCCGGCCAATTTGACGTTCTCGGTGTGAACGCACAGTCAGGCAGCTGACTTGTTGCCTCAACTCCTTATCCGGCAATGACTTCGTAGGCAGCGTTTGGTACCTCACAAAACTGATTTCGGACAGACTTCTGAGGCACCGTAACGGTTCGTAACGGCTGTCACAGAATTGAAAGCACAGGATTGTGAGAAATCGAAGGCAGTAAAGGATACATCTATGCTGCGTTCAAAAATGTATCAGATCAAGGAGACAGAAAGTGAAGCTAACATTGGATTCGGACATGCCTTGATGGCTTCCTACCTTGGAATGCATCCTCCAAAGGCAGCATTTGAGGAGAGGAGGCAATGCGTCCATAGTGTTATGATTGGATTGGTTATTATTGAAACAGAATGTGATTGGTTAGTGGGATAAATCCCGCCTCGTTTTCGAATTTATGAATTGAGTTATGAAAAAAAATTGTAAGGACATTGCTTCCTCATTTCAGAATACCACTGTGATAAATATATCATATATATATATATATATATAGCCTATCAACTTACAATGTCCCTGATAATTCCAGTTATTTCAATGACTGTGGGAAATCTGGACTTACCGGTAAATGTCAGCAGACACTTTATTGTGGTCTAAAAAGTCAGGGTGTACCAATTTTCGTATTACCTCGAACTTCATGGCTTAACTGATGTAATTAACCTGCCTGGCAGGTTGACTGCTGTTGGCAGGTACCTGTATAAATCACTCACTAATTAAAGGGTGTCAGCATATGCACTTATTGTGTATATTGTACAATATTGTGTGTAAAGTACAGAAAGAAAGTACAGAAATGTGTAAATGACATTTCCAGAGTTCTTTGGATGCAACATTTTATGCAGATTATATATATCATATCATTATATATCAATTTAATACATCACTTTAATTGTTTTCCAGAATGGTGGGTTGTGGGCTGCTTCTAGGATATTCTAGGTCATTAACTAGGCTATATTTTTGTGTGATTGATAAATGAACTGCACCACAGACTCAGAACTAGGAATAAAAAAACAATTGTCGCTAAATAAAACAATAATTTCAGAGCACATCCATTGGTGGATGCTGTGTTCCTGGTGCACATTAGTGATCAAAGCTGCAGTACTGTGTGGAGATCACAGTAGCTGCCATCCCTTGTGGAGAAGTCCAAGAACGACGCTATTCTTTCAGGGCTTAATTGTGGGGCTGTCCGGGGTAGATTAGAAGGCAGTGTTCATACTGCTCTCTCCTTATTGGCTGGGTGAAAATTGTTCCCCCGGGTGGAAAACCTGCTCACATTCTTAAAAGACACTTTGCATTGTCACTGTGCAGCAGATCATCCGATATCTGGCTGATCTGTCAGTGGGACCTCCAAACCGAGAACAGGAATTTTCCATGTCAGGCTGGAGCACTAGCTGTTTAAAGCTCCACGAGTTCTGTGAATGGGCCCCTTCTGGGTAATCACGATTATAATCATCATGTGTGTTTTCATGAATAGTGTGTACATACTTTTTATTAATGGCTAGTAAGTATACCAAAGCAAATGGCATCCGATGAGGTTTTGCCACCCTGTCTTTTTCATTGAGGAAACGTTCATGGTTGTCTGTGCCAAAACATTCACAATTAATCGATATGTCAGTCTTGTACAAATGTGTGAAAAGAAAATGATTCTCAAAACAAAGTAGAGCTATTATAAATTATGTTCCGTGATTTTAAAAAGTACAGCCTCTGGCCATTTTTGACATGACATAATCATTCTTTTTTTTCTTCTTCAGATTATTTTCCAGCATGTGTGTACTTGCTGGATAGGAGCATTTTGTAGATTGCACAACTGTCTGCTCATCCCCCAACCCTTGATCTATCTATCTATCTATCTATCTATCTATCTATCTATCTATCTATCTATCTATCTATCTATCTATCTATCTATCTATCTATCTATCTATCTATCTATCTATCTATCTATCTGTATGTCTGTCTGTCTGTCTGTCTGTCTGTCTGTCTGTCTGTCTGAATATTTACTTAGGAACAGATTCTCCGTAGATTTTATAGTAGCTATGAATGTGTGTGGGGTTAAATGGGTTCTATGGAAAATGTTTTTTTATTTTCAATTGAATCAGATGAATAACAGAAGCATTTCCACAAGAACATTGTATTAGATCAAAAGTAAATTGTCAGTCGAGAAGGAGAAGGAACTGTGTGTTACATTTCGTATGTTTGGGCTGATGATGTGGTGAATTAAGATTTTTTTTGTTTTGGCAATTGGCATATAAATACACATTTTGAACTGAACGCGCCTGGCGGATGGTTTGAAACAGGTTGGTTGTCACTGTAAAATAGAGTTAATGTGAATGTTTATTGTTGTTGGGTTTTTTTATGCTCTTTTGATAACTCAGGCACATGACGTGTGATTGTAGAATATGGCTGTAAATAAGGGTTCTGTCCACTGGTGTGTGTCTGTCATAAGCCTTCATATGTCCTTCAGAATGTTTCAAACTGAACTTTACACTGTTAGTAACATCTGAAGTCTAACCAAAAATGCTTGTTATGCACATTTAGTTTGATGTTAGTTAGGTATTTTATGGCTGTAATCAGCCAGATCTCATGCACCAGAACTATGTTGAGAAATGGAGAATGTGTTTATGGTTTCTTCTTTCAAAAGTGTCTGATTTCATAACAGTGCAACAACTGTGTTGAAGGCTGTTGGTGCATTTCTAGAGATTTATGAGATAGGTGTATGAGTCACAAAGCATTTTTGTTGTGTTAGTGTACAATGTTTGATGTTTCTTAATCTGTTGTGTACCGGACAAAATTTGTGCGGTCACAGTAGCGAAACTTCAGCTAATATTTTTGGGCAAAGTAGGTCCATTGTAAATATCCGTAAACCAACAATTGTGAGTTTTAAAAGTTTAACAAACTTAAATCCGATGAATCCACGTGGTAATTTTTTTTCTTGTGAAATTCCCGATTACTTGGATTCCTATTGTTCTGACTTCTCTGTCGTTGTTGGTTATTATTCTTTTTTTAATTATTTTTTTAACGTGTGAAACTTTAAAAGTGTGGTGAGAATAAATGAATAACACGGAGAAAACTGGAGCCATCAGCATGTCTATAGATACCCCAGACAGGAAGCAGACTTGACACTAGATCATGACAGTGAATCTCTCATACGGTAAAGATGACATTCTGATGAGTGCTCTGTGTTGTAGCGGATCCGGAGTAAAGGGGAAAAGCAGGACACACTTTGTGCCACAGGAGACCCCTTGTCTTAAGTTCAGACAGCCCAGTTGTCAGCACCATCCGCCATGATGAGCGTCCGGAGTATTCTAGTGTTTTACAGAGTGAGAAACTGAGTAGATTTAATATGCGTTATGTGTTTTCCAGACCAGCTTGTGCCATCACTCTAGTTTTTCTTCAGTAGCCTAACTCCAGTTGAAAGAATAAGCATATTCATTTTCAAAATAGGGATGTCAGTTTATATAAATTCCCATATTCGATCGTTGTTTAAATTAACGATCAATTAATCGATTAATCATTAACTTTAACCTCTTAAATCCGAAGCGGTAACTTAGCGGTTAAGTAATGTGACTAATATTATCACATTATTTAACCACTGGCTTGACCAACACTAAACAGGTGTCGTTTTAAAGCTTAGAAGCTTGGCTTTATGTTGAATTTAGGGAATACGACCACTTATCAGTTATCAAGTACTTTTTTAATTTGCTGACATATTAGAAGTGCTCTATTTTCATAGTGTGAAAAAATAACTGCATTACATGAAAATGTGATCTGTAAAATCATCATCGTACATAACAGACTTGTCATATATTTTTCAGGTCTCCACTAGCAGAATACATCAAGCATATTTGTTTGTTGGAGACCAAACTATACCAAGTGTTTGTATAAAAAGCACTGCCGATGTATGTGTATAAGTACACATTATGTATTTGTGCCACGTTTTTTGTTTAGTAGATAGTAGATCGCATATCTTTATTTAGAGCACAAGATCTTGAACGAGGCCAAACACAACATAAGATAGGATAATGCGTAGATCATGGAGTGACATGACATGATGCTTGGCTAAAGCTATAGGACTTCCGGGATCCGATCACTTCGCAATCATGACACCGTGTTTTCCAATGAAAGTTCAGAGATCTCGGGTATGGTGGATGAGTATAGTGGGTTGGGATGATGTGTAGAGACCAATCGGACTCTCACAGCTGGAGTGCACTTGGATTGGTTCTATCGGTAAAAGAACGTCTGGACTCCAAGCTGATATTTCCTGCCTGTATTCTTTTCTGATGACCTTTAGCAGAAGGATTTATGTGACATGTCTGGTTTAAGTCAGTGTTTAAGCAAGCTTCAACAGATCTGAGAAAAAGCCTTTGTTACTTATTATTTGTGCCTGTGTCACATCCACACCTTTCATGGGCAATTTCTGTTGACATAAAGAGGTGGGTCAACCTGTTCTGTCATAGTTCGAAACCATTCCGTCCGTTTTGTGATCCATCAAGTGCACGTCTTAGTGTTGTTTACATCATAAGCTAAAGGGAGATCTATTTTGAACAACATCAGACTGTCTCTGTTTGTAATGGCTAGGGTTGTTTCTCTGACATGATGAAGCTTCAGCATGAATTACAGTAGAAATACAGGAAGTGGCTATGGAAAAATTGATGCTGAAGTAATTTCCACCTAAAGTCATTTTTCAAAAACTTTCAAAGATACAAAGTTCAATGTTAAATAACATTCCCTGTTCTTTTTTTATTTTCCTTCATTACCATTTATTTTCATTTGGCACAGTTTCCATCCTGCAGCCTAGTGGATTTCTTGTGTGAAGGCAGGCAAGTGTACTTTAGGACTGTTTTGTTAAGGGTTGTATATCAAGATGTCTTGTGCCTGTGAACTTTCCAAAGACCACAAAGTGTATGGCGTAATTTGAATATGAGTATGTTCTCCTGGTTTCAGTGCACGTTTTTTGGCTTGGCTGTATGTGTGTGGGTGGTTGTGAAAGGCAGTGACGTGTGCGTTTTTGTGTCTATGAAGTAACTCTTAATGTAATGTCGAAGTCTTCACTACTCATACTGTTTTAGATAGGAAAGCCTCACATGCTCCAACTGGCAGATTTGGGAACAGTGTACGGAAAGAGACAAATAGAGAGAGAGAGAGAGAGAGAGAGAGAGAGAGAGAGGGAGGTTTTACAGAAGGGAAAGGGGAGGAGTTTTCCCCGGCTGAGTTACCACAGTGACAGACAATCTCAGTGTGTGTATGAGTATCTCACAGGGTGTTTTGTTTTTTTTCTCTCACATGCTGTCAGCATTACCACTGAGGGTCTTCAGAGACTGGGTGTTTTCTGATTAGCGGGATCTTGTAGGACTGAAGACTTTGGATTAGTGGAGAGCTGCTGTATTCGTCGTAGTGCAGAATCTACTTGGGGGTAAGTGACTCTAAGATTAAATATTTTGTCTGTCTGTTTCTCTGTCTCTCTCTCTCCACCTGTCTCTGGAATTCTGCCTGTCCACTTACTCAGCCTGCAGTCACAGCTCTCCATGCCCGAGCAAGTCACCCTGATAGTTTCTTTCCTCCACTTCTGCGTGCCTTCACTGTGTCCTCCCCTCCTTTCATCTCTGAACTAATATTTTTCTTGTTCTCTGAATTTGGAATGTTGACACTGTAAATAACATGCTCTTGATTATTTTTTTTAATTAGATTTTTGATCAGAATGTGCAGTCTATGGACATATAATGAAAAATGTGTATACACACTTTTTTAACTCCAAGGCCCCACATTGTGCACAATAATGTAACTAAATTATTTTTCAAAACTTATTTTAATCTATGGGAAGTTGGGAACTCATAGTTGATGTACATTAAAGAAGTAGCTGTAGAAATTAAAATTCATAAAATTTCAGAATTTCAAGTTTTAGGAGCTAATTGAATTTGTGATTTACTGGATAATGATTAAATATACTTTTTTTGTAGTCACAATTTCTATCTGATAAAATATTTTAGAAGTTGGCATAACTAGAAATGTATATCCATTATAAAATGGCCCAAGGAGTTTAGTAATTTACATGACTTTTACAGGTCTAGAAATCACACTTTTAAAATGAGATATATCCAGTGTTTTCAAGAACGTGGGAACCCTGGTTCCTCAAAAGATAAAAATCGGTGGATGGAGGGCTACATTTATTTATTTATTTGAGTGGTTTTAGCTTAATTTCAAGCCTGTTTGTGTTTTGCCTTATTTAAGAACTTTTAAATCACCTTGGTGCCCCTTTGGAAGTTTGCTGAAGCTTCTAGTGGGCCCTCTGGTAGAGAACCACTTCTCTAGATCATACTCCCTCACACATTTGTTATTCTATTTATATTTTTAACGTTGGGCCATTCTAATACTTTAAAAGTGTTTGTTCGGTACTAATATAAACCTTTTTTTACTTATACATATATGTACAGAGAGTGATAGGTGGCGTTAGTGTTGTGCTTGTGTGTGTGTGTGTGTGCACTGACAGATGCCTGCACGGCTCAGTATTTCTTTTAAATAGCCCTGTTAAGACTTTGTGTGCCGTGACTGCATTGAGTTCACACACCATTAACCTCACACATAAAGAAGACCGTTCTTACATCAGCTAGGTCAATGAGGAGTCCAGATGAATGGCTGTTGAACTTTTGGGCTGGCAGGATGAATGTGACTGTTGATTTAATAGTGCTGCAGCCCGTTTGACACCTCAGTCCAAGCGCATTTTAAATTTACACCGGCCTTGCACTCATAACAAAGTTTAGGACGACTGAACTGCAATTTTTAAATTTTTGGATTCTCATCGTCATCTGTCTCATGTATGTAGCACAGAGTAGGATATAATAGTAAATACATACCCCTGACTGCCTTACATGTCACAAGTATAGCCACTCAAACCTGAACTGATAAACATAGTGCCCCCACCTGCCCCTGTTACCCTGGACTGAACCCCTTTGAGTTGCTGCATGTTTGATTGCTGATTTATTCTTGAAGATGATCCTTTGGATCAAATCATTAATATGGGCAATTGGTGAAGGTTTATTACTCTGAATTATGTTGAGACCCCTTTGTGAACCCTGTTCTAGTGTGTGTACAGTGCGGTGCCGTCACGGCTGGGTGCTTCTACGCACTACAGCTGGACCTGAAGGTACAATGTCTGACCCAGAGGGCACTGAAAGTGTGGGAAACATCCCCACACGATTGCTCCGTCCTGCAGACTTCTTATCATCACTCCGAAATGAGGAATTGATCTTATGTGTAGCAGTGAAAATATTTAGGAAAGACATGCTTCATGGATAAGTCTTACCAAGTGAAAAGTATGTTTTATAATATGAACTTTGTTGCAGAGAGATTGTGGAGGCACATTAATGTATTTATGTCATCTGAAGGCATGTGTTGGACTGCCAGCACCAATTGAAGTAATCACAGATTGGCCTCAAAGTAGATGTGTAAGACCCCTTGACATTTTTATCAGTGTCATGTGGGTAAAATAAGTACTGCCTGGTAGAGCTGTCACTAAAATGCACAGGCCCAGGACAAAATGTTTATGGGTGGGCCCCCTCTCTACCATAGAGGACCCACCTCACAGGGCCCCAGACAACTGCTGCATGGTATTATGGGTGATTATGAGTATTTTTTGCTTGAACAGAAAAGAACAGAGAGGGGAAGAACCAGGGACAGGATATTGCAGAATGTCTCTAGCAGAAAATAGTGAACATTGCCTTAAAATTCAATTTCCTCTGTTGAAGCTCCAACCATCTGCCTTCTCCCATCTATATCCCTAATACTTATGTGCTCATGCATTGATTAAATGTAGATATGAGAAAGAAACTGAAAAACATTGGCGGTTAACTATGTGATGTGATGAAATGAAGCACTAGGCTAGGGAAGGTTTTCTCTGACACTTAGCGCTAGCTCCGGATTCTCTGATTTTCAAAACATCAGGATATACTCTTAACTTTTCTATTCAAATCAAAAGCATATCCTATCTCTCTCTCACACACACATTTTTTCTTTATCTCTGAATATCATGTGTTTCATGTTGATTGAAGTTCCTTTAACATGATTACAAGAGGTTTTGACATGCAGTCCTTGGCCTTTTTAAATGAATTCAAAATGGTGATGCTTGGATAAAAAAAAGAAGATCTCAAGCGATCTTTACACATTTATTTTATTTGTCTTTGTGGGATGGCAGTTGGATAGGAGGAATATTTTGAATATTCTTGGTGGTCAGACTAATATTTTGCAGAAAACCTTAACTCTTGTTTACGTCCACATGTTGTTAAGTTTCTCCACATCGTTTATGAATGGGATATCTGATAAGAACTAGCAGAGTGTTAAAACAAAAACAGATGCTCATAAAACCCAGATCTGGTTCGAATCTCTCCTGCATCGCAACGAAGGCCTGTTGTTTCCTGTTGTCTCCTGTTCATTTAGTGAACCACCTAAGGATCTGTCTGTCTCAATCTTTCTGCCTAAATAGATAACAGAATAAGGATAGCGGTATCTGAACAATGAAAGAGGGTAGAGGTGAAGATGGAGCAGTCTAGAGAATAACTCTGAACTTAGTGACTAAAGCCACATATATTTAATGCTCAGTTGGGTTTGGGTGGACCTGCTCAATCCTGCGCTCTCTCTCTGCTGACTCTCAACATCCCTTCATCCCTGTCACCCAGTGGTTAAGACGCTAGAGGAGTCATACTCCTGTTTTGCCAATTTGTTTTCTTTTTAGTAGTCAGAAAGTTTTCACTGTGAATAATTTGGAGATTGGTGCATGTATAATTTTTTCACAAATACCCATATTGTCTTGAAATCATTGTTAAGGTGTGAGAGGCCCGGCTGGGATAATAACATGAATGCTTGCTGTCTAGGGCAGTTGTTCTCAACCAGAGGGGGGCATCAGAAAATGAAGAAAACTTAAAATATTTTTAAGTAATACATTTTTCTAGGTAGAATGTGTGAGTAGAATGTGTGAGTGAGAAATCTTTTTTTTGTAATTAAACAATATTTTGAAGACAATGAGTCAAAAAGGTTGAGGGCCACTGGTCTAGGGAAAATAGACTAGCCAGAGCATCTGCTCGTAAATTAAAATCAATCCCTATGGGATTAAAAATAACATTGGAATAATTTCTTACAAAGTGTATGCATGTGTCTATGTTTGTCAGATTAGAGATGCCCAGGGAGAGTTCCCATTTTAGGTGACCTTGTGTTCACGCTGTAAGGCCTAGGGTGTCAATCAATCAGCGCACTACCAAGTAATCATGTTGCGGAAAACCTGAGTCATCAGTGATCCAGTTACTTGGATCAAGGTCCTTGCATTGCCCAAATTTGGGGTATAAAAGGAATGGGGAAACAGTAGGACATGATGAAGCAGCATGCAAAAACACCCTTCTGATTAGTCACAGGTGAGTGAAGGCATCAGGGCTCCACCTGTAAGTGAATTTCTATCCCTAAATCACATTACTAATACATTACCTAACAATAATGTTCAGCCCTTTAATGATACATAATTTGTCTTTGGCTGCATTCAAAATTGCATGCTCTCTGAGTAGGTACTTCTTTTTAATACAATGTACTTTACGACAGATAAAAGTATTTTCTATATGTGTGTAGTAGGGGTGTCGCAATATATCATGAAGGGTGTGCATGCACAAACAGTAACCCAGTAATATATTTACTAGTAAATTCATCAATAAATCATTATTATTATTATTATTTGTATTGTCATTATTATTATTATTGTTTGTGCGTAATAATTTTTACTTGGCCGAAGCCAACTTTTTTAGTTATACTGCCTAAAGCAGTGTGATAATTAATTAATTTATAAAGTATTATAATAGGAAAGCTATTTAGTGACATTGTTAAAAACAAATTCAGAAACATTTGAAATAATTTACATTTACTTCTGACAATGTTTCTTATGTTTTAAAAGAGAACTGATTTTTTTCAGCCTGAGTTTGTTGTTTCTAAAGTAAAAACTCCACATCATGCTGTATAATGAACACTTCAGTTCACTGCCTTCACAACAGGTTTAATTTAAACGGAAAACCGCTCATGTGTTTCCCAGAATGAGTTGAAAATGTGTTCAGGGTGTGTTTACTCATGTCAAACATAAAAACACTGATGTTGACTCAATAGGTGACCGGCAGAGCACCTAAAGACATCTCGCATCATGTTTTACCTTACCTTAGCTTGGTGTAAAAGAAGCATTGTTAAGTTTTAATAAGACTTGTATGCTCTGGTTTTATTGAACTATTCAGACTACATGTGCATTTATGAGCATGTGTGGTGGAGTGAGTCTTATTATTTTCAGTGAGGATTTCTCGTGCTTATGTCCACAAAAGGATGTCTAGCTGTGGTTAACCGTCCATTCATTAAACACTTAGCGGCACAAACAGATAAAAAAAAAAAATAGAGCTGAAGCTGAACCACTCTTATGTAAGGAGATTTGGTAGTAAGTCGTTATTTAGCAGATGCTATCTCACTTATTAAAGGCACAGTTGCCTCTGCAATCTCTGGAATTTGTATTCCATTTTAATTGACTGAATTCGACTAGTAAAAAATTCTAAAAGCATTAGATTGCTGTTGATTTGACTTCAGGATGCAGTGTAACCGTTAATACAATCCGTCTGTCTTATGTCATGCTGGTAGAATGATTATGATAGCGCATTTTTAATCTAGTCTTTGTTGAGGCTGTAGTCGACAGGCGCACAGAGCGGCAGTGATTTACAAAGCTGAAGTCAATATTAAAGACTGTGTAATGCCATTAGCCAGTCACAGTTTTATCTGGGGGAAATCCTCTCTCACAATGGACTGAAACAGGTTTGCTTTTAGACAAGTTGTAGGAGTCGAACCGAAAAGCATCAACCTTAAGGCCTATTCACACCGGCGCCGACGTTTAACGCCTCATGACTAAACAAAGGGCGCCAATGTGAGTGTGCACACCGACGCGTAAAACGGCACGCGTAAAAGCGTCATTTTTTTTAAAACGCCTCGGGTTCGTTTTTTTGGTTTGACGCACTGCGTCAAAAACTATCCGACCAATGAGATTGCCGCTTTTGCTCACGTGTCTGGAGCTTCTGAAGTTACAGTAAAACACAACTTGGGGGCGCTCAAACACAAAACGGTCTTGCCGAGCGTAACGCGAAGAAGATATACGCCAAGTATAGCGTCTACACTGCCGGGAAGAAATAAGACGAGGAAGATGCAAGACAAGATGAATGTAGAGCTGTTGGTCTCGTTGGTGTCGGAACATGAAGAACTAGCCTATATGACAAACGTGCCAGCGACTACGCGGGGTATTTCTGTTTTACATTAAGCGCCATCTAATGTCAGGGAATGAATTTGCATGTTCACTCGGCTCATCGTCAGCGAAAATCGCTTGGGTGTGAACACAAAAAACGCGTTGAAAAACGCTGACGAATAATGCGCGCCAATATTCGTCCCGGTGTTTACGGCCCTTTACGCTGATGAAGAATAATTATTTGTGTCAAATCCTCCTGCAAGAGGTTTTACACTTCTGTGTGTGTGTGTGTGTGTGTGTGTGTGTGTGTGTGTGTGTGTGTGAGTGCGCACTTGGGGTGTGTGGTGGTCCTGTCCTTCTGCTGCTCTTAATTCTTAAGGTTCAGAATTTGGGTGAATAGTTAACCGAACTTTCACAGCATCTCTTGTTATTCATCACAAATCACTCTCATTAATGTGATAGCCTACATATTAACTTAATGCAGTGCTTCTCAATTATTTTCTGTTTCTGTTTTTCTTCGTCTCCCACCGTAGTCACAGTGAAGCCAAGCGCAACATACGCTTCGTCATATTTCCTCGTCTTAGCTTTCGCGAGACTTACGTTTGTCTCATTATCTCTGTCTCTCACCGCCTTTCTTTTCATCCCTGTTAAATATTTTTTCCATGGTGTCTCTTAAGGGTTTGTTATCTGCACTTCATATCTCCTGCTCTGTGCTGTGTGCTCTTGTTCGGCGCAAAAAAAACCCCACTTCCTGAAAAAGCATGTTCCCCGGGGTCCCTGGGGGTTGCACCCCACTATTTGAGAAGCACTGACTTAATGTGATAATAAGTTTAGTTTCTAAATTATCATATTCATTGCCATCAAACATTTATTCCACCTTATATTTAACCTGACCAATTAATGTAATTGGTAACTAATTATTCAGACAAGTTATTCAGTGGGGACTTCAACCTGAATGCACAATGGGGACCATGGGGACCCAAATTGAGGACCCAATGAGTAAACAAGCTTATAAATCATACAGAATAAGTTTTTTTGAAAATGTGAAAATGCAGAAGGTTTTGTGTGATGGGTAGGTTTAGGGGTAGGGATAGTGCAAGGGGATACAATATACACAGGGCTCCAGACTGCGACCAATTGGTCGCATTTTGCGACCAAAATTTGAGAGTGTGCGACTGAATTTTACATCCAGTCGCACATGTGCGACCAGTAAATTAGTCCCTTTTTTTTTTACACGTTAAACGTGGAAGGGGCTTATCAATGAATCTGGAATGTGTGGCAGTGCAAGAAGAATAGGGAATGGCCACTGTAAGTGGCTGTGTGGAGGGGGAGGGTCCTAGAGATAATCGAGCGCGCGTTTAACTTAAGCGTCTGTAGGAAGGAGACGGAGACAAATATCACAACCTGCTATGTGCGTCTGAGCCACGAGCAAGCAAACTATTGACTCGTTCTGCGGCTAGTGTGCCAGTTAAATTCACTTGCTGGCTTCTCAAATAAAACATTACAACAGCGATAATAATAAAACAACGTGAAGAAAACGATTACTCTTTGTGCATTGTTCAATGTGAGTGCCAAATGCTCGAACATGACCTGTCATTTACGCCGTCATCACCCGGGAGTTGATAGCGCACGAGCGCAGGCGAGACCTGAACTGCAGATGTTACCATCGGTGTTTAAACTAAACTCATTTATTTTGCCAATGCAAACATTCAAGAGCAAGACGCGAAAGAGAACTCGCGTCTAGATTTGTGCGCGTGTGTGTGTGTGTGTGTGTGTGCGCGCTCGCGCGTCCATGTGTATGCGTAGGTTACTCATCTCGGACAGCGCGCACATATTATCTTTCAAGTTATCTTTAAAGTCTTTCTCTTGAATGGACAAATTCACACAAAAAGTATGTCAACATGTCCGTCTTGTAGCTTTTGTAACTTTAATAAGGATTCATCTTTAATTTATACAGTCAAATATGCAATGTTATTTTACATTTGATTATTTTATTCAATTTCTGTACCTGAAAACTAATGTTAGACCTACCTGAAAAGCATAGTTTATTTTATTAGTAAGCTAGGCTATCTTTGCTCTATTGTTTTTATTTGTGCTTTTACTTGTGGTTAGATTATTTCTTAATTTTTTTGACAGTAGTCTTTTTTTCCCCTGAACATAACACCGAAATCATACCGAAACCGTGAACCTAAAACCGTGATACAAACTGAACTGTGAGCTATTTGAAATGTTGCAGCCCTAGTACAGTGTCACAGTCGGATGATGATTCAGAGTGAGAGGTTTAGTGGCAAAAAAGGCCGAACCCACCATTTTCGGGAAGACTGGCTGCGAGAATTCAGCTGGTTGAGGTAGTACTGTAAGGAGACGAATACCATGAACTGCGAATGTTGCAGTCGCTACCCCATAACTGCGGGGAACACGAAGTTTGCCGACAGTGCAGGCACTTCACAGTTTAAACACAATACTCTATTTAATAACAAAGCATAGAGTATGCGGTGTTAATAAATCAATTGCCGGTTGCTTTTAGAAGACAAGAGGCTGTAACGTTAAATCAGAGCGCAAAGGCATTGTGATTTCTGCATCTATTATCAAAGTATTTATTAGTAATACACTGGAAATTAGTAGAAATGTGAATATTTGGTTAGTATGTTGATTTACGGTGTGTGCTCCTAAATTTCCTGGTTGTGCTCCTAAAATTTTCAGTTAGGGGCCACTGTGCTCCTAGGGAAAAAAGTTAGTCTGGAGCCCTGATACAGTTACAGTATAAAAAACTATTACGTCTATGGAGAGTCCCCACAAAAATGTGTGTGCGTGCGTGCGTGCATGTGCGTGCATGCTCATTCTCCAGTCATCATTTTCTCCTTCTCTTTCTATCTGTCCCAGTGGAAGTGTTGCAGCGTGAATTTGGAGGTATTTTGATGCCAGAAATTCCCTCTTTTAGAAAAAAAGACTTTTCTCTCTCTGTCAGAATTGCTGTAGGCTCTCTTTCTACATTCTTGGCAGATACATTTAACTATAGCAATTCACAACAAAGTGCATATTTTAGCACACCTGGATTTATAGATATGTGGTTTAACTGTTGAGATATATGATGGTTCTCTCTTTGTTTTCCTCTTGAGAAGGAAAACAGACGACTCTCTTCATTGAGAGATATGGCATGTTCATGTTCATGGCATATTCATTCAGAGAACCTCACATGTGTTTGTCATTCATCTTTTTAATCTTTGTTGTCATTGCTGATATGGGTGTAGCTCATATTGTCTATTCTGTCTCTCTAGCCTATATCTCTGTTGGGTTTAACTGATAATGTTCTCCTCCTGTGACAGAAATTGGCACAAACTGTTGTCTATTGTTATGAGAACACAGAGTGTTTATTCCAGCAGTCTCTGCACCAGTTTGTCTTGTTTTCTTCTCATTTAAGGTTGTATCAGTGTTACTGCTTTTTGTCCATCCATATCATATAATGATAAGCATGTCCTGTTTTGATCAGTCATATGTTATTCTCTCTCTCTCTCTCTCTCTCTCTCTCTCTCTCGCGCTCTCTCGTGCTCTCTCTCATTCTCTTTATATAAACTGTGTAATCTAATAAATCTAAAAATAAATCAGTTTCTCTGTCCCATGAGCCCCTCAGAAGGCAGAGAGGGCTTCAGGTTAACTGGTATCAGCAGTGCATTAGTCAGTCCTGCCAGACAAACTGCATGTCTTTTCATGTTTAATTACTTAATCAGATTGAGTTTTGGAGAAACAGAACTGGACAGACAGTCTTGTTTTTCCATCATCTATGTTTGTAAATCTTGAGAGTGTCTGTGTGTGGAAGCAAAAAAGAAATGTCAGTAAATGCAAGTAATAAGTAATAAGTCATTGTAAAGGTAGCCTACACTAATGTCATGTTTTCAGTATCAGTATGGATAGTATGATTTTGCACATTTAGTTAATTAATGTTTTCTTAGTGTTTATTTTATTTTATTTTATTTTATTTTAGGCATACTGTAAGTGTAAGGTAGTCATTGGGAGATACATAGTCAAAATGTTACCAATGTATAGTATTTGGTCCTTACTGGTTGGTATTATTAGTCTAGTTGATGACTAAAAAACATTTGTGAGGCTATTTGGGTTCATAAAACACAATGTTGGAAATTTGCAGCTTACATTAACAAGCACACAGAGAGAGAGAGAGAGAGAGAGAGAGAGAGAGAGATTGAACTATTTAGTCTGTGAGTACAGTACTTCAGGGATCTAGGTGTTTATGTGTTGGACCATTAAGACCCGGGTACTTAATTTTCCGTGTTCCTCTCCGCCTCGCCTCGTTCAGCGCATGCGCACTATCTAGTGGACTTTGTTTTCAAGTGCTCAAGTCACTCGCATATGCGCTGTTGTACGTGCAACGTGCGCTTGTACACAAAAATTTGGCTGCATGTGACAGAAAATGACATCACATGCACAGTGCGTGGACCGTCGCGGAATGCGGACGACCGAAGTATACTTTAGTATTTAGCCTCCAGCTCCACGGTTTATTTCTCATTTGCTGGCTGCCTGAGGCCTGGACCTGTTGTGCTGCTATTTTCAACACATACACACTGATTCTTATCTCCGGTATGTCTGGAGAGGTTTGTAGTCTTTCTTATTTATGGCCTCTTTTACCATTAAAGGTAAGAAAACCGCTGCAGGGATCATTTGTCCCCATTCCCTTCTTTCTTTTACTATTTCTTCCTTCTTTCTGTTGTTTGAAAGCTGTTATGCTGATCAGTCGTAGTTATGTTATCAGACCTCTACATCACAAGACATCAAGAACACACACACTCACTCTGGCCTGTAGAGGTAGTCCTTCCCCTTGCAAGATACTCTGGATGTTGTGTGTGTAAACCTGCTGTAAAGATGTATGACCTTCTATTTCCTCTGGACATAAATCATCCCGCCTCAGACTGATCCAATTGCATGTGAATCAAATAATATTTTCCTGTTGTTCTCAGTTGAATTAATTCTGAAATAATGGGTAGCTGAATACATTCAGTATAAGAGCTCCTTCTCACTTTACATGGACTGATTTCTACAGACTTGAAGACAGAGCATCTCTGTAGATGTTCTCTCTGTTCTTTTACCTCAAACTCTACTCTGTTTGTATAGCCTGTGAACACACACACACACACACACACACACACACACACACACACACACACACACACACACACACACACACACACACACACACACACACACACACATACACACACACACACACACAGGAACTGAGCATTACTCCTGATGACAGCCTTGGTTGAAGGACCATGTCATATAATGAGCCATTAACAAAGGGTGCGTGCAATACAAGAACTGCTTTTTGCCCCATGGCTGAATATCCACTCTGAAACTGTGTTTTCCTCTTCCTGCCATACATTGACTGTGTGGACTTTATGAGATCATTTTTGTGTCTATTTACAAGGTAACATATCAGTGTCAAAAATGGTTAAAGTCTTACAGAGGTAGACGGAATGCACAAAATACACACACACACATCCAGGAATTGTATATTATTATAGTGTTAAGCTAACCATATAACACACATTTTAAACTTTCACAAACAATGAAATGCTACCTTTCTTATTAGAAAACACAATGGCTGTCATTAGTTGCCACTTTTTGACTACCGGTATTTCATTTGTATGCAACTAAGTTGTAAATGCTTTTGGAAATATGAATATACAAATATATAATATAAAGATACAATGTACATATATTTGTCATGCCTATACATTTTTGGAATTAAACTATTTTTATAAAGTTTTATAAATTTCCCACTGGGGATTAATAAAGTAAATCAAATCAAATATTTAATGCTTTCAAAATGTTTTATATAATTTTTTTTATTCAATATTTAGTTTTAATGTTTCTGGCATGGCAGTAAGTTGATCCTGTTTTTTGAGGAATCTTTCCTACATGGCTTCCTGCTGTTACAGTGTGCCGCTGGAATGCGAGTGTTCATGTTCCAGTCACTGCAGAGTGCTTTGGCTCCCCCTGCATTTAACTCCTTTCCTAAAGCCCAGCTCTCCACAAACTTTTAGTGAGAGAGATTCTGACAGCAGAGTTCTGTATTTTCACCACGAGTACCTGTAAGAGGTTTATTATTGCACCTCACCTCCTCAAATAATCTGAAAGTGAAGTGTGTAATGGATCTTTTCCACTGCATGGTACGGTACGGCTCGGTACGACTCACTTTGTGCCGCTTTACCACTTCTGTTGACGTTCCAAGCATACCGCACTGATACTAAAATGTGACGTGAAAACACTGTAGATCACTGATTGGCCAGACAGAATCATTGTGTCATTGTATTTGCGACTTGAGACACAAAACCCGCTATATTTAAATAACCAGTAACAGCCACCGCTGTAGCACCTGTTTTTACACTACTTGCTTGACTTGCTTGAAGAAAAAAAGAAATGGCTGAATCGTGGTCAGTGGACGAAGTGCAGACGTTCCTCTCGTTGGTTGCAGAGGAGCAGATAAACTATAACGATCAGTCTATAATCCCCCACTTTGAAGCGGTACTAACTGCAGTGGAAAAGCAAACCGAGCTAAAGTGAGCCGAGTCGAGTCGTACCACGCAGTGGAAAAGTGAGCCGAACCGCGCCGAGCCAAACCGTATCGAGCTGTACCATGCAGTGGAAAAGTTCTGTGCCCTTAGTGACACCAATCAGAATTGTTTTCTCAAACACTCCTGCTTCTTCCACTCTGTGCACCGTCTTTCATTAAGAATAGGATAGGGTATTATAAATAGAGTATCCATGGCAGTACTGCAGCAGGGGATCTGCCAGTAATTGTTTTGTTATATTATGTAAAAAAAAAAAAACATTGTTTAATTAACTTTACTCAAAAGTTACAGAGGCTAAAGTGATTTTTTTAAAATTATTAAAGAGAATGAGGTAAAATGTACAACTATATGACTTTAAAAAAAACTGTTTTTCCAATGTAAGCATCATAACAAAGTATATAAATACATTAATATGGTACTGTACCAATGCTATTCGGTCAACGTCGGCTGTCTGTGAGAGTCTATCAGGCTAGTTTTTGCGGTGTGTTCCACACGTCGGACTCACGTCGGCAGCAGTGGCCCGATTCTGCATGTAGAATCGCCATCGGGCCGCTGGAGAGAGAGAGAGAGATCACTTTGGTTGGCTGTTCAGTTTTGCGAACGAGTCAGTGCACAAGAATAAAAGCGAAAGGGAAAAAGCAAAAGCGCCTTTAAAAGTAGCATCTCAAAGTACTTTACATAAAAAATATAAAATTAAAAGATACACATAACAGTGCAGGCAGTAAAAACTAACCAAACAATAGAAATTAAAAGCCAATATAAAACAAACAAAGTAATCACATGAATCACATAAAAGCTACCTTAAAAAGTAAGTTTTAAGGAACAATTAAAAAACACTAAGGGATTCTGCATTCCTAATCTCAGAGGGCAGGACATTCCACAATTTAGTAGCCAAAGAAGAAAAAGCCCGATCACCCATAGTTTTTAGCCATGTTGTTTGGACAGTTAAAAGACCAGCTTCAGAAGAGCGTAGAGCACGTGTAGGAGTGTAGGGGGTTAAAAGCTCACACACATATTGAGGGGCCAAATTATTCAAGGCTTTATAAGTGAGCATGAGAATTTTTAAATCAATACGAAAACTAACAGGAAGCCAGTGCAATTTATCCAGGATAGGTGTGATGTGCTCCCTTGCACTGGTCCTAGTCAGAATTCTAGTAGCTGAATTTTGTACCAACTGTAATTTACTTCGGGTAGCTTTAGAAACTCCAGCCAGCAAAGCATTACAATAATCAATACGTGAAAAAACAAGAGTTGATTAACTTTTCAGCCACAGAGAAAGTCAACATGGGACGTAATTTGGCAATGTTTCTGAGATGATAAAAAATATCTGCAATCCTAGTTTCGGTTTCCGTTTTTGAAAGACGAATAGAGATGATGCCTGCTGATATAGTTATTTCCTACACGCAGCTGCTGGTTGGCAGTCGGCTGTAATCTTTGCGGTGTTTTCAAGAGCAGCTTTTTGTCCCAGAACGCAGCCGACCCAAGGCTAGTTTTTTGATGTCGGCTTGGTGTGTTCAGCCTTAAAATGCAGCACTTATTTATACACTACAGGGGTCCCTGGTCCATTTCTCTATACATCAATTTAGCCTTGGCCTGTAAATGGTTGAAGACCCCTGGTCTAGAGCCAAAGGAACATGTGTTTTTACAATGCCTGGTTAAAAGTAAATATATTTTAATTTAGGAATGGTCACATGCTTGACATTGACAGTTTTAGTGAGGGAGGGTCGTACACTGCACAGACTCTATTTATACTGAACCCCTAAATAAATAGACAGACCTAACCTAGTGATGAAAAACTTAAACACAGAGACCCACATATGTGGATTCAAATTAGCATGACCATAATTCAGTGTTCAGGTTTATGCGCTGCTTGGTACTAAGCTGAGAAATCTCCTTTGTGCTCTTGCAGACCAGGCAGGGGAAATATATACCAGCCGATTGTATTTGTTGACTTTTCCAAAGTGATTTATATACTTGAATGTGGTTTAATTATTGATTTAAGGGTCCTGTCAATGTTACTTAAGAAAATCTATATCCAAGATGACTTTAAAAGGAACTGGTTGAAAATTTGCATAAACACTGAGTTGCATTTGTTTGCCCAGTACGAGAGCTTCTTGAGCAGCAAATCAGCATATTACAATATATCTATAGAATGATTTCTGAAGGATCATGTGACACAGAAGACTGGATTAATGGCAGCTGAATACTCAGCTTTGCCATCACAGGAATATTTTGCAAATCATTTTTTACTGTATTTTTTTCCAAATAAATATAGCCTCAGTGAGAATAAGAAACTTCTTTCAAAAGTGAAAAAAAAAAAACTTATAAAAAGTTGTATGTAAATTCACCCACTGCACTTCTTCAAATCTGCTAGCACATGGCTGCTGTCTTATTTTGGAAATGTATGTTGTTTAAAAGCTGAAGCTAGTTCACTCAAAAGGGATAATACTGTCATCAATGTTGGATCTTTATTCAATGTAAAAATATGCAGTTAATGGTCGAAAAACAACAACAACTGCAGATGGAAAGAGGCATTCAGACTTCTAAAGAGAGAAAAAAGGATTCTGAGGTTCAAATTATTAATGAATTATTTAATTATAACTGATTAATTTAAAATTAAGTTAGAGGTGCTTTAATGCAGCTTAGACCAGCTGTGCATTTGACTGAGGCACTGACCCAGTCTGTCATGTTCACTTTACCCCTCACGGTCTGTCTTTCTCCTTGTTGATCCCTTCTCAGCTTTTAGACAGTGACAAGCAGTTTAAGTGTCAATCACTCATCTTGGACAGCATTTCTCCTCCCACTAGAGCTCTGTGTCCATTCACTATGCCGACATGGAGCCAGTCTCTGGGTGTAGGCTATGTACTGTAGGTGTCTCAGTGAAAATCCTGGTTACCACTGTTTCCTTTAAAAACCCTTTGCTGTAAATTTCCCTGACTTATTTCTGTTCTTACAAGTAAAATACATTTGACTGAATTATGTATTTTGGTAAACTTATTCAATTCAAAAGCATTGTTTTTCCACTCATAACATCATGTAGGCTACTAGTCAGTTGGATGTAATTTTATATATATTTATTTTATATTTTTTTTCACTTTACATTTTAATTGTAGTTTAGGTTTTAGTAATTTTATGTGCTTTTTTCATTTCTACCATTTTTATTTACCTTTATTCTATTATGGATTTTTGAAAATGACCTTTCATGTAATGTGTAACATAGCTAGCTCTAAGTGAATGAAAACATCCTGCAAAGTTTTAAATCTGAAAGTGCACTGTATATAAAGTTATTGTCTTTCAAAAGTAAGAGTCGACTCTGAGTCAATGAAATGAATTGTTTTTCAAATGAGTTATAAGCCGTTTCGTCGTGACGTCAAGACGAAACATTAGCATATTGCCCGCCCACTTAATGCGAGCGCAGACACCAGGGAAAACTTGAAACCCCGAACACTGCCGCTGATTCTTGTGGACACTGGACAGCATTATGTCGAGGAGATGCTGTGCTCTACAATGTGAAGGTAAAGCCAGTGTTTTTTTCACTGCCCAAGGACGAGCATGTGAAGAATCAGTGGTTAAAATTCATCTTTACCATGATACCACAGCAGTATAATCCTAAACTTTTCCTGTGTTCCCTTTATTTTACTGACAACTTCTCAAATCTCGGAGTTCAATGCAGAATTCGCAAACCGCTTGCTCTTGAAAGATGGTGTTCAAAATACTTAGTTTTGAGTTTTATATTGTGTAGGTCTCCTGCTAACTCACATTATCACTTTCTTACTGAAATACCTCTGCTGATCAGCTGTGGGCCACTATTACATAAAACTGTATCTATTAATGCAGATTGTCTTTCGTTCTCACTACTTTTTTTTTTAACAAGGTCTCTTTTATTTTCAAATATAACAAACAAAAGATATACAATTCACACATGAAATAGTCAAGTCTAGTTCCTGTCCATACAAACAGACAAAACAACTCCCCAGTGCCCCCCACCCACAGATACTGGACCCCCAGCAAATTTCCATATTCAAATATGAGTCTGCAGTTTCATACATATATAATTCAAATATATATAAAGGTAATGTAAATACATAAATGTAAATAAAGGAAAAAGACAGCATCAATAAAGATAAGTTAAAAAAAAAAAAATAATAATAATAATAATAATAAAATAAAATAAAAAAAATAAAAAATATGCACACACAATTGGGTTACATAGATAAGTTAGTAGCGGCCATGCCTTCTACAAAGGAAATAAATGGCTGCCAAATGACATAGAATTTTCTAGTGGACCCTCTTACAGTATATCTAATTTTTTCTAAGTGAACATAACTCATGACCTCCCTAATCCATTGGCCATATGTTGGAGGGAGTGCGTCTTTCCATTTAAACAGGATAAGCCTCCTAGCCAACAAAGAGCAGAAGGCCATCATGCTTAGGTGGCACCCAGAAAAGGTGGCATCCACCGGAGCCACACCAAACAATGAAATCAGAGGAGATGGGTGTATTGTTCTTCCACATATACCAGAGAATGCCTCAAAGATGGACTGCCAAAAACTGTGTAGCTTAGGGCACAACCAAAACATGTGCAGCAGCGTGGCAGGAGCCTGCCTGCACCGATCACACGTAGGGTCAATACCCGTCTTAATTCTAGACAGTCTATCCTTAGTCCAATGGAGACGGTGCACTATTTTAAACTGAATCACATTGTGTCTGAGGCATATAGAGGAAGAATAGATTCGCTGTATAATTTTTTGCCATATTTCTTCTGAGATCGTTTCATCTAAGTCGGTTTCCCATTTGATTCTAAGGCTATCAAGACTATTCATGTTATGTGTATTCAGCAATGTATAGATTCTGCCTATTACTTGTTTTATGTTAACCTTACATTTTAAAATCGTTTCAAGCAGAGATTCAGAAGGGCTCGACGGGAAACAGTCAGAGTTAGAAGTCACAAAATCTCTAAGCTGTAGATACCTGAAGAAATGTGATTTATGAAGACCATATTTCTGTTGCAATTGTATAAAAGTGGCAAACCTATTTTCAATGTAGAGATCAGATAAAGTACCTATTCCATTTCTTGCCCAAACATTAAAAGCTTCATCCATTATTGATGGGACAAACATATGATTCTTTATCAATGGTGTAAGAAGTGAAAGGTCAGTGAGATTAAAGGTCCTTCTAAACTGGTTCCAGGTTTTAATTGAATGGATAACAACTGGATTAGTGGTGAAGGCTGAGATGGGCTGTTTGAAAGGTAATTTGGAACATAATAAAGCTGCTGGGGAGCTAGATCCAATGGAAGCCCTCTCTAACACCATCCATTCCGTACTATTGACATCCGCGCAATCATTTCTCAACCAATACAGCAGTGCTCTTATATTAGCAGCCCAATGGTAATACATAAAATTTGGAAGAGCCATACCTCCCATTGTACGAGGCCTCTGTAATATATTTTTATTAATCCTGAGCTGCTTTTTATGCCATATAAAGGATGAAATCTGACTATTTAAATTGGAAAAAAAAGATTTTGTTAGATAGATAGGAAGACATTGAAATAAATATAAAAACTTAGGGAGAATATTCATCTTAATCGTATTGATCCTCCCTCCTAAGGAGAGAGGCAGAAGGTCCCAGCGCTCAAGGTCTTTTTTAAGGTTACTTAAGAGGGGATGATAATTAGCCCCAAAAAGATCCTTGTGGTTACGTGTGACCCATATACCTAAATATTTTATTTTTTTAGGGCTAAATTTAAAAGGGATTGACCCAAGAAATGATCTGTCTACAGAGGAGATAGGCATAAGTTCACTTTTCTGAAGGTTAACTTTATAACCGGATATACTTCCGAACTTTGTGAGTAGACTCGATAATTCAGGAAGACTTGAGAGGGGGTCCGATATGAATAATAACATGTCATCTGCGTAAAGTGACACTTTATGCTCCGAACCCGCCCGGTGTATCCCCTTGATGGTGGGGCATTGCTTCAGGGCTAATGCAAGTGGCTCAAGTGCAACGGCAAACAAAAGTGGTGAAAGAGGACATCCCTGCCTCGTTCCCCGCTTCAGCTCAAAGTTGGTTGATAAGTTATTATTGGTGCGTACCGCAGCCACTGGGAGCGTGTATAGGAGTCTGATCCAGGAAATGAATTTAGGGCCGAAATTAAATGTTTCTAAAGTCTTGAAAAGGTAGTCCCACTCCACCCTATCAAATGCTTTTTCAGCGTCGAGTGCCAACATGACCTCGATATTCCCAGGATCTGGTGGAGTGGGACAATAAAGGATATTAAAAAGACGCCTAATATTGAAAAAAGAAAAACGATTTTTTATAAATCCTGTCTGGTCAGACGAAATAATAGAGGGGATAATGTTTTCAAGTCGACGTGCCAACATTTTAGCAAGAATCTTTGCATCTGTATTCAGCAATGAAACAGGGCGGTATGAACTGCAATTAAGGGGATTTTTATCCTTTTTAAGTAATAAAGAAATGACTGCTTGACGCATGGTTGGGGGCAGGGAATTGGTGACTAAAGATTCTTCAAATACTAACAATAATAGAGGAGATAACTGGTCAGAAAACTTTTTGAAAAATTCGGTTGAGAAGCCATCTGGCCCTGGAGATTTGCCACTTTGCATGGTACCGATTGCTGACACTATCTCCTTAACTGAGAAATCCCTTTCCAGTTCAGCCGAGAGTTCTACATCTACAGAAGGCATTTTCAGGGATTTAAAAAAGTCCTCTAAGACAGCAGGGTTAGTGGGCCCATCTGAAGTATATAATAGCTGGTAGAATTTCCTGAAACAGGAATTGATTTTCTCATTGTCAGTATATTTTTGACCACATTCATCACTAATTTCAGAAATGGTTTGATTAGCAGTTCTTTGGCGCAGCTGGTGAGCAAGTGCTCGGCCGGACTTTTCCCCATGTTCATAATGACCATGCCTTGATTTGGAAATAAGGTATTCAGCATGCCGGGTGGACAGGAGATCAAACTCTGTCTGTAATGACAAGCGTTTCTTAATTACATCTGCTGATGGGGAAAAGCTATGTAGCCTGTCTAACTCTAATATCTCATCTGCTAATTTTTTAATACGCTCAGTGTTAGCCCTTCTTTTACTTGCACCGTATGAAATAATTTGACCCCTCAAATACGCCTTTAGCGACTCCCAAACAGTAGTTGATGACATCCCTGGGGTTTGATTGATATCGAGAAACAATTTAATTTCAGACGATATGAACTTAGTAAACTCATCCTCTGACAGAAGCAGAGGGTTAAACCGCCATGAGCGATATGCAGATTGTGTATTAGGAATGTCCAATTTCATGATTAAGGGACCATGATCCGAGATGACCATAGCCCCGTAATCACATTCTTTCGTGAGATACAGAATTCTTTTATCCAGGAAAAAGTAATCAATACGGGAATATGTCTTATGCACCGGGGAAAAGAAAGAGTACGCCCTAGAGGTGGGGTTACGAAACCGCCACACATCCGCTACACCATAGGTCTTCAGGAAAAGCTGAATAGCGTAAGCTGACTTCATCA
This sequence comes from Phoxinus phoxinus, assembly GCF_949152265.1. Classification (NCBI taxonomy): domain Eukaryota; kingdom Metazoa; phylum Chordata; class Actinopteri; order Cypriniformes; family Leuciscidae; genus Phoxinus; species Phoxinus phoxinus. Next base: position 33,142,830 of record NC_136877.1, on the reverse strand, counting down.
GGGATGCCCTCTTAGAAATACTCCTATCTAAAAGAGGAGAAAGTGCACAGTTAATATCGCCGCCAAGTATAAGATGATGTGAAGTCAGGTCTGGTAAGCGAGAAAAAAAATTAGTGAAGAATGTAGAGTCATCCCAGTTCGGGGCATAAATACAGGCTAACATAACTGGGAGCGAGTATAATTTCCCTACCACAATGACATATCGCCCTGCAGAATCGGTTTGCACATGAGATGCCGTAAACTGTACATTTTTACTTATCATAATCGCTACACCCCTAGCCTTTGAGCAGAAATTGGATTGATACACCTGGCCAGCCCATCCCCTAACCAGGCGAGAACTATCACAAGAACGTATATGGGTCTCTTGTAAGAATGCAATATCTGCATTGAGCTGTTTTAGGTGTGAGAATACTTTTTTAAATTTCACAGGATGATTAAGTGATTTAACATTCCAGCTTATAAAGTTAACAGGGCAACCATCATAACCTCTTGTATTATTTATATTGGCCATATTGTGTATACAGAGAAGTAAGCACCATATATGAAACCCAAAGACACAAAAACATAAAAAACAAACATAAACAAAAATAAGATAAAAGTCTGGCAGAGCAGCCTCAGTTCGTAGATAGGTCCAGTAATTGCCCACCCCCCATCACCCACATGAACAAGGTGATCACAACAGCCCTCAGAAAAAAATCCACACATTAAGTGCTTGTGATTGGAAACTATAAAGCTAAGCCCTCGGGCTCCCGTCGAACCTCTAACAAAAAGAAAATAAGGAATAGTAAAGTGTAGAGTAATACAATTCTAGGAACAATGCACAGTAAACTTTAGTTATAATTCTTGGTAGAGAATATATTAATCATGCTAAGTATAAAAAACTATACAGCATTAACTTCCTTAAATACCATTACACCAGGTGTAATGACTCTTTACAAATAGCAAACTATCTATGGCTGACCCAATTAACCCATAATAATAATCAGGAACTGAAACAGAGTGTCTTTCATTTTTGCTCGGGATATCTATTAAGCAAAAGCAGCAAACCAATACTAGTAGTAACACTAAGCTGGACATGAAATAGTATGTTTAGCCTGTGAGCACAATTCAAGCTGGACATTATTACCAATAAGAAACTGGGACAGTATAGAAAATGTAAACATTGTGTTATGAATTTGTACCTGATGACATCTGGCACAGTAATAAAAAACACACGTTCACCATACCCGTTGGTCGCAGAGGTAACGTTATTATGTTCAGTTGAAAAGATCAGTCTCATGTACATTCTGCGGCCTCCGCGGAAGGAAGAATATTCTTCTTGACATAGGTCATAGCTTTGTCCGGGTCAGTGAACTCCCTGTCCTCCCCTCTGTACGTGACCCGAAACCGCGCTGGAAACAAAATCCCGTACCGGACACCCTGTCGGTCGCGAAGCAGCTTCCTCACCTCTGTGAATGCAGCCCGAGCTTTAGCCACAGTTGCCGTGTAGTCCGGGAAGATGGTAATTTGTTCCCCGTTGAGACGGAGCGGACCCCGAGTGCGCGCGCGTTGTAGTATCTGGACACAATCTTGATAATAATGAAGCTTAGCAACGATGGCGCGAGGTTTCCCGCCCGGTTTCTTCGGCCCTAGGCTCCGGTGCGAGCGGTCGATCAACGGCTCTTTATCCAACTGTAGCACTTCAGTTAGCAACTTTGAAACAGAGGTTGTAGTACTGGAGTCAGGTGTTTCGGGGACTCCGATGATTCTTATATTACATCTCCTCATCCGCCCTTCCATATCCTCACCCTTCGTTTTCAGTTCTGCCATTTCTGCCTTCATCTCACTCACAGTTTTTTGTAAAGTAGCCACTTCATCTGACCATGCTGATAACCCCCCCTCTACCTCCTTGATGCTACCTTTCACCTGGTCGATCTCGGACTTCAGCGCCGCGGTGTTGTTTATTATCTCCGTTTTCACCGCCTTCATCTCATTCTTGAGCATTTCGAAGTCATCAGCGAGAGCATTTTTCAGCTCTGACTTTATCACCGCCGAAATGTCCGCTTTCAGAGAGAGAAGAATCTCTGCTTTCAAGCCTTCAACGTCCATCTCTCCCGAAGCAGGTGAGGACGGGGTCACTTTAGCTGGGCTCTTGGCAGTACTCTGGTCCGAAGAGGTGTTAGGCCTTGCTTTGGAGGATCCAGTATACTTAAATTTCTTCAGCCTCGTGTCCATCAGGGCCCCGCCGTGGATTTGTTCCACTATCCGATGGAGTTTAGAAATATTTTACTGTTTCATGAGAAGGATTACACCTTACGTTTTTTGGTTAAAATAGAGGTTTAACGGGAGCTCACGTCAAACACGGCTTACTCCATTGCGGCCAAGCCACGCCCCCCCCGTTCTCACTACTTTGAGGAAAGATTAAGCATGGAGCAAGATTTGTTTTACCAAGTTTATGTTACATCAGTCATTCACGCTAGAGCTCGGCTAATGTATACATTGCATACATGCACTGTTATTGATACAGTTTCCACGTGTTCACCGCAATATATTAGAAAAATACTCTGTGAATAAATTAGTACAAGTAAAATAATCGGTTGATGGACATGCACTTGTTAATGCTGATGCTGAGGAATTGCAACATTTCATAATGTACCTCAAACTGAGTAGCGTATCACTGAAACGTCCTGCTCGAGTCGTCCTTCCGATGGAGGTTCGGGTTTAATAACTAGTTCTTCTAGTGTTTCATCATCGGACTCACGCTCAGATTGATATGGTAAAATCGACGTTATTGTTTGTTACTGTGTTTAGTTTACGGTGTAGGACGCCTCATGCACGCAGAGCTGTCGTTGTTATGGTAATGGGAGTTTTTGTTTTCGACGCGTATGCTGTAAACCAGTCACAACAGGCTGAGCTGTCTGGCCAATCAGAGCAGAGTAGCTTGTGGAAAGGAGGGATTTAGAGAGATTGATTCATCTGGCCGTTTGAGAATCATTGAAAATGTGGCGATGTGCAAATGTATATTATGAGAAAAGGAAACAGTTTTTTGACCTTTGATGCATGTAAACCTGTTGTAGGAGACTCCAAAACAACATTAGGAAACTTTAAAATATCATAATAGGGGCATTTTAAACTTATTTCTGTTAGTGGCCAAGGCAACGTAAATTTTTAATTAAGTTTTTTACTTTTACGTTTTTCGTATAATTTTTACATTTTATTTCAGCTTTTAAAATATACATAATTTATATAATATTTATTAAATATTATAATTCTAGAATAAATTGTATCTATCTATATTTTATAATAAGAACACTGGCTGGATTTTTTTTTTTATGTATGATGTGTAAAAATACATTATACATTACGGAGAGGATAGTTTACCCAAAAATGTAAATTCATAATTTACTCACCCTCATGAATTTCTTTCTTCTGTGGAATATTAAAGTAGATATTTTAAAAAATGTAGTGCCCATTGAAAAAAACAACAACAACAACAACACATTTTTTAAAATATCTTCTTATGTGTTCCACAGGTTTAGAACTACACAAAGGTGAGTAGGTGATGATAGAATTTTCATTATTTGGGTAAACTTATCCCTTTAATGCTTTCTTTTAATTGTAAGACACTGCATATGTAATATGTAGTTTGCATGTTTGTGTTGACACTTTTTCCCCCGTGTGCATGTTTTGCTCCAGCAGCTTGTGTAGTGTGTGATGGGGAGGGGCTTTTGAGCTGTGGGTGTGTCCATAACTTTCTGAGTGACAGGCAGCCAGACAGTGTGAGAGAGGAGGGGCAGAGTGTGTGAGGGCGGTCTCTACCTCGTGAGTTGCTGCAGTGTGTGGGGAGTGTGTCAGTGTGTCGGAGACCTGCAGTTTGGAAGGGTTAGTGCGCAACACACACAAACTTGCCCACTCAGCATACATGCACGCACACCCACACGCAACCGCGGCACAGGACGCCGCCGGACTCACTGGAAAATGAATCTAATGAAGGGAAGGACAATCCGCCTGCAGCATGGTGAGTACAGACAGCGGTGGAGTTTAGAGGTGCTAATGGCTTTACCTTACGGGGGTTGAGACGGGGGAGGGTTGGGAGAGAGGGGGATACTGTTACTGTTTTTACTGAGTTGTACTGTACTGCTGCTGATTACATGTATATCAACAGTGTGAGATTGACTATACTAGAAGAGAAGGGTGTAGCTAAGTGGGAACATCTTTATAGTGTTGTAGTTTGCTGGTTATTCAAGGTTTATGTGAACAGAACCTCTAGTCGTTGTGTGTTTTTAATGAATAAGTGGTCAGAGTGTGTGTTGGTGGTCTTGTACTGTCCTTGACTCAGGTAAAGCAGCCGAGGGGAGCGAAACTGTGGAGTCAGCACTTCACTGAGAGCTGACTGCATTCTGCTGTTTTTCTGTAGGTTTCATAGAGCCGGCTTGAATGTGTCTGTGTGCGACATATTTTCATGACTGTCGGGGTGTAGACTATGTGTGTGTGTGCTTAGGCCTGTCACACCAGCTGTTCTCTGCGTTACACTCGTCTCCTTTACATCTCAGCGAGCCTATAAAGAGGTCAGCCATGCAGAGAGGAAGGGAAGTGTTTGTGTGTGTGCAACACTCTTGGCCTTTCGCTCTCTTAAAGGTGACTGCTACCCTGAAGGTGAGGAATGAAGGCAATGTTTAATCTGAAACCATATTTTTTTCATCTCCATCGTGTTTGAAAACACTGACATGTGTGGATTCAATTTAGCCCTGTCTTCTGCGATTGGGGTTGATATTGAAAATGGGCCCAGATGGAAAGAATGTAGGATGGAAAGAGGGGCAAAATGAAGTGTTTAGAGTAGAAGTACATTGCTATTAGTACACTCCTATGCTCATTCATCAGTCCAAACCACAATTACGCTCCGGGCAGGTTGTGCTGTGCTACATCTGCTCGTTGAACCACAAACATTCATAGTTCTAACTCTTTATGAGGCACTTCCTCTGACCTGAAGTGTATCTTCTCTAAGAGCGCTGCTGGGCTTGTCCTGTGAACAATCGCTCTGTCCTTGTAATTGAGTGAGCTGGGTACCATTTACAAAGTCAATCTAAACATCCAATCCCCCAAACTGCATATGGTTCAGTTTTTCAGGAAACACTGCTGCTCTGGCTCAGTGATCTGTAGCTTACAATAGCTGTAGAGGTAACTGGAAACAAATGCGTTTAGAAGCTAAATAGCCTCCCGCTCATTCATTCAAGTCCACCTCTGCTTGTCTAGATGCCAGAGCCTTAAATTAGGCCCATTTATTGTCCTTCATTGCTTTTTTTGTGTGTCTCTGGGCAATTTGGCAGAGAGGCGATCTTTAATTCAGCCCACCTCACTGTAGAGACATTTGTCCAAGGGTCACTGGGTTATCTAGTAACTGTGTTTGAAGAGCAGGTTTACTCAGATGCTTTAGAGAGGTCTGAGGTTTGTCTGTGGCTGTGTTCAGGTAGAGGGCTTTTCCTGAGCCTGCCCTGATGTGTTAAACTTTAACTCTTCAGAGAAAAGCTGCATGCTTGGAAGATTTCATGACTCTTGACTGAAGAATTTTGCCGTTCCGTTCTTCAGGGGCTTCGTGAGGAAGGCAGCTGCAGGGTTTTTGATAAATAGGGGGTCTCAACCGTAATAACAAACACCTTGTCTACAGTATTTAATGTATAGGCGTGTGTGTGTGTGTGTGTGTGTGTGTGTGTGTGTGTGTGTGTGTGTGTGTGTGTGTGTGTGTGTGTGTGTGTGTGTGTGTGTGTGTGTGTGTGTGTGTGTGTGTGTGTGTGTGTGTGTGTGTGTGAGGGTTTACTTAACATTAAGGAAGTCCCAAGAACTAAGATAAATCTGCCAATGTGGCCTTTTGAGGTTATATTTATACATTCACTACCGTTCAAATGTTTTAGTCGGTATGTTTTTTGTAATGCTGCAATTATTTGATCACACATACAGTAAAATATTTTTAATATTAATGTTATTGTCATTTCAAATAGCTGTTTTCTACTTTATTATATTTTAAAATGTAACTTATTCATGTCACATGATCCTTCAGAAATCATTCTAATAAGCTTATTTTGTGCTCAAGAAATAGGGGTGGGCGAGAAGACCAAAATCATGACATGAGTCATTTCACAATGACGATATATATATATCACAATATAGTTATTTTTGCTTTAAATAAGGTTTTTATGATATCAAAATTGGTTTTCATTTGAAATTTCATCATTCTTGTCACCAGTTTCAATATCACAAAAAAGAATACTAGCCTAAGTAAAAACAAAAACTCAAGCTGACTGAAGACAAGTAAACAGTGATAAAATAAGGACAAATAAACTAATTACAAGCATATAGGAAAACAAACTACAAAAGAACAAAGACACAAATGAAATGGACCTACCCGAAAAACTTCAAACACCAGAAATAAGAAATACTACATATAAATAGAGCAATTCCAATAGGGTCCTCACAACATCGGTGTTAGGGCCCTAATTAAATTGTATAAAATAATAAAATGAATAAAAACACTGCATAGACTTCACTGTGCAAAATTACATTTTCATTTATTCTGATTAAAGTTACAAAAGTGAATCAGTCAAGGCAATTTTTTTTAATTAACATTAACGACACAGACGACAGCAGGTATATTTGGATGCTTTAAGACCGAATGCCTTAATCCAATATACTGATTCACATGTGTTTTCTTTCTATGGATGTTGTTCCATACCTGTAAGCATTTTTCTCTCTCTCCATACAGTGAAAATCAATGGGGTCCCATGTTGTATTGAGGCCAAATTATTTTCATTGTTTGGGTTAAAACAGCTGAAACATTCTTCAAATCTTTTTTGAGTTTTAATTTTTTAGGTGAACTATCGCTTTAAAAATGACATCATCTTAATGTATAAATCAGGATTTCAAAAGAGTTGAAAGCCACCTTTGGGTTTGACGGAGTTGTGCTGAGAGGTTATATTATAAATAACATGAATAGAACTGCATTATGAATCAGTGTATTGCTATGTAATTTGTTTTGGTGACTCTTGTTGCTTCAAGAATGCTGTCACACCCTTTGGGTGCCTTTCCTTTAACATGGTAATCCCAACGCACTAGGCAGGAAAGAAAACCGTTCTGTGTGGAGCATTTGAGGAGGAAATGAATGGTCCACTTGTAGGGAAAAGATGAATAGGATAAATAAGCAGGATACATAAATGTGCACACATTTTAGTGAGATGTAAACACTCATATTTAGGTGAATTCTCACTGCCCTTTTACCCCCCCCCCCCCCTACTTCTGAAAGACTATGTCAGACATCAAGTTGGGAAAGTCACCATTAGACAGATACTTGCTCATGTTATTCACACTGATCTGTTAGCTTACACAGAATGTTGTTAAACACAATTGCCCTCAGAAGCACAAATCCAGGTTCAGTTGAAATCTACATTTAAAGGATTGGTAAAGGGTAACTGTCATAGAATGGCTATACGTTGTTATCATGTGATCTTCTGAATTGTTTATCTTCACAGTTGGTGCCCATTGCTTGTGCCAAATGAAAACATAGGGACCCCCCCAAAATTTATGTAACCCCTTCCACATGACCTTACTCTGTCACATCCTGCTGAGTTCAGCCCCAGACAGTGTCTCCACACAATCCAGCTCTCAGCCAATGGAGTCTCGCTTCACAATAGAAGAGACGAGGACTCAATCCATCAGTGGCAGAGGGCCAAAAGTCAACGTTTTTTGTGTGTGTTTGGCTCATGAATAGGCTTTGATCTCAATTCAGCCGCTCTGAAGTTGTACACCGTTCTGGAGATTAACCCCAAAGACCCAAGGACTCAAGATTTTAAGTTGTATATTTGACTGATTATGTGCCAGTGGTATTAGATGGAGTCCCATCTACAGGTTTGAATTTCAGGGAAAGACTGATTCAAATTAGTTGGGATTTATTTTGAGGAGACACTTGAAGCTAAAAGCTGCCGGCCCCTCAATGAATGTGTATCGGTTAGCAACTGCCACTCAATCGTCTTAATCCACATTCACTCATTCAGGATTCATTGAAGTAGTAGATTTGACATATTCTACGTAGTAGAGACTTATAGGGATAAACTATAATAGAAACTCTGTTGAGCTGGAATAGATGTGTTAGAAGTTACTTTAAGGTAAAAATTTTATTTTGCATCTTGTCACCCTATACAGTATATTTGTTACCTAAAGTGGCATGAAATAAAAATTCACCCTGTCTATTTTGTAAATGCATGCTGTAGATCTTGTTGTGAGCAATTCTTCCATGTATTATTTTTTGTTTTATTTGACCTCGTAATACTTAATCCAAATATCATAACTAACCATAACATTCTTTCTGTGAAAACAAAAGGCTTCTCTCAGGTGACCTATGCTGGACTTCACCAGTCATTTAGTTCACTTAAACCCACCCCTGCACAATCGACTTCAAGATCGCATACATTTTTAAGTTAAATGCCACTTATCAAAATCCAATCAGCAATAGTGCAGAGAACTAAGTCCCCTCCCTACATGTATTTCTTGTTCGGTTATCTGTTTCACTCCGATGTGTTACAATACGGAAGAAAATATCCATTGCACTTGTCTTTCGTTGCAACTTAAATGATTGCTATGTTCTCATACCATATCCTGGGCCATGTGACCGGAGGGACCCACTGAGGAACTCTTGAGTATTTCCTACTCATTGGATTTAAGCAGTGGCCCCTGTATCGTGAAATTAATTTGATATGCCAAGGTACTTCAAAGAACACTAGTATTACCACCAGGCTAAATGTCCATAAAACATAGTATTGTTCGTGCAGCGATTTCATCAACAATCTCAGACTTGTAGAATAAAAAATACCATCCGTCCTAAACTGCTGGTGTATGTTCTATGTAAGTTGGGCGAGAGATTCAGATGATCAGTTCTCTGTTTTCATTTCAAGGTGAATGAAAACACACACACATCCATTGGTCACACTCTACAAAGCCTCCAAGAATGACTGTAGGGCCCATATAGTGTTAATGATGGACATTTGATTGTTTTGAGTAGACAGCTGTAGATGGACAGAGCCTCTTATGAGTCTTGGCTTCTCCAGGCACACTGTTTACAGCCTGACGCCAGCCCAGTGGCAGTATGAATCAGAGTGCTAGCCTGACGCCTCTGGGTCAGCATGTGGGCCGTCTGAAAGACTGACACTCTTCAAGCATTCAGAGAACTCGGATGGGATACTCTATATTGCTGTCACCATCTGAGGGTTGTTTTTCAATACTCCTATATCTGTACATCAGCACCACACACAGTTTTATGTCAAATAATACAGGGATTCAGAATTGAAGATAATTCATTTGAATTTGTTCAGTATGGACAGTGTTTATAGTTCTTCACCACAGCTGAATTGACCATGTCCTAACCAGATTTAACATTTTGTCAATCATTTGGTTTCTATTTCTGCAGCATTGTATTGAGTAGCTCCACCCACCCACAATACAATATCATTGGTCCTATGTCTATATAACCGTATATAACAAACATCAGATGTATTCTGATAGGCACAGCATTTGATTTTTCCGTTTTGACCAACAAATCAGTTGTCGCTGGAAACTTACCGCATTGTGTCTAGTTAGGACACTATGTAAATCATTTTAAAAAATGCACATGGGGAGGGTTTGTTGATGTCTTTGAGGGCTGTTTGAACAGTTATGACTTGTGAGCATCAGTTTGTTTCCCTGTGGAATGTTAGACAGCTCTCATTTTCTGCATTGCTCACTCCAGGAATGTGATGAACTCTGTTTTAGCGCTTGCCATATTTTTTCAGATTTTTCGTAACTTCTGGCTTTTGTAACTCAATCTTAGTGATAATTCACTCAAAAATGACACTTTTTTTCATCATTTACTCACCCTCATGACGCTCACAACATCTATGACTTTTTCTTCTCTGGAACACAAAATACATTTTTGAAAATAAATATCTCTATGCTTTTGTTTGTTTGTTTGTTTGTACACTGACAACCAGTTGTTTGAACCATAAACTTTTGTGTTCCACTGAAGACAGAAAATCACACAGGTTTAGTAAATGATGACCACATTTTAATTTCTCTTTAATGCACAATAATTATGATTCATGCCAAAATATCAACCCTGTCAACAGTTATAAATTAAATGTTGCTGACAGCCACAGTTAAACATAGTTCCATATTTAGGCTCTACTAATTTAAGTCCTTTCCTGTTCTCTTTAGCAAAATTGTTTCTCTGGGGATCCATTTTGTTGGAAAAATGTCTATCCAGGTACCATTTGTGTAGTGAGCTAGTGGATAAATATTTCCTGAATGTGTTTTTCTTCTAGTGAGCTATATTTGAGCATTGGAAGGTGTTTTAGGTTGATGTGACCTCATCAGTGTGAGTGAGGTCAGCAGCATTGGACAGTTGTTTGATGTGATGATTGGGAGGTGTCATGGTGCAACAGCTGCTTCACCTCTTCAGGAAGTCGATAGATGCATGTTCAAATGTCTGGAACCTTATTCTTATCAGCCTGCTGACAATGAAGCAGGTAAATATATATATATAGTGGTTTGGAGGAGAGTAAGAGAGAGAGTTTTATATGCCTCTTTTGTGTTCACAATTCTCCATTGATGTACCGCCATCACATTGTGCCCTACCAGTTTCCGCCCTCTAACCCTCTTTGCCACTCTCATGCACAATTGCCTGGTCACCTGATCAACTGGGACGGGACAAACACTGGAAATGGAATTATTTGTCAACTCTTTTGTGTAGCTTACGCCTCTCTCTTTCTCTGTCACTCTTTTCTCTTTTACTGTGTCACTCTAATGGACAGCTGGTTCATTCTGTCACTTGTGCTGGGGTGAAAGGTCAGGCCCCCAGTGCTCTGCCCTACCATACACTGTCTTTGAGTCTCTGTGTGCGTGTGCACATATTTAATGCGCATCTTATTACCTTACACATCTGTTAGAGCTCAGCTGCAGTTTTACGCAACCACACTTCAAAGAACAAGGTCTCTCTTATTCTTCTCATTTAAATTGACCCACCTTTTTAATGGATTATATTATCTCTCTAGTTATGTTATTCCATTTTGGGATAACTTCTAGTGTTCTTTGTCAGATGGCAAGAACAAGTTTGAACATCTCACATTCCTATCGTCTATCCAACCGCTAACCTATGCAGTACCTCCTTAGTGTACAAGCACAGTATGTATGTTTAAAGTTTGATTGCAGTCAGACTGAAGCAATAATTCATCTTTTAAAAATGTTTTAGTCTGACTTGAATCTTGCCAGTCAAATTTTGTGAAGTCGGCCAAACAGATTTAGATAATGTTGTCCTAGGTGTTGTGCTCTGAAAGACAGAGAATAATGTGTGACGTGTATTTAATTCTTCAATTAGTTAGCATTGCGTCATCTGTACTTGGACATACAGATGTAAACTGTAGCTTAACTAGGCTACACAAAAATAATATGGAAAAAGTGTAACTGCACATGTAAACAGATTATGTGTCAGAACACTGCTTTTCAAACATATTTGTTCTGTCTTTTCCTTAAAATGATGTCCTGTAAGGGTTAAACAGTCAACAGAGGGATTTCTTGTTCCCTTGAGACAGATGCAATTGATTTGATTATACACCAGTAAGAGTGTGACCCATAGAGATGCTTTATTTAAGTAATCTAATATTGTCCAGCCAAAGGCCAAGCTGCCATCTTAAAAGGGGACAGGCTTGATTTAACAATGCCGGATGGATGCCATGCACTCTCACGTCATGATTATCATTAGTGAAAAGAGCCCATGCCGTAAATAACACTCCTCCAAACGACATCTCTAGACACAGTCAACCGCCATTCGACGTTGGGTCACATTCTGGGAAATGTATGCCAAGATTTAATATATTTAATATATGTTTTCAAAAAACAAAAACTTTGGAACTTTGAATTTAGTTTTTTTGTTTTGTGCAGTCAAGCCACAGTCTTCATCTTTCTGTGCAATTGCAAATGACAACAACAATGTATAATTTAATATTTGAAGGATTAAATGCACATCCCGTGGCTTTTGGAGCAAGCGCACAATGCCAAGACAGGATGTAGTCTGATTAACATGTTGGCATGCTGGATGAAACAGAGCTGCAATCGCATTTATCTAGATCTGTTGGTTCAACTCCAAGACAACAGAATGGTACAGTTTCAGTCAGTTTATGTGACATTTCACATTTTAAAAAAGTTAAACAGAATTCTAACTTTTCATAAACATACTAAAATTACTTAGCCTATTAAATATATTAGCAAACAATACTTTTAGCTGTCAATAATAGAGTCTTAACCAGGCATGATGTAACAATTCCATCTACAAGCTTTTTTTTTCCTTTTGCACTCCCTCGCAATTTATTTCTGTAATGCAAAGCTGAATTTTCAGCATCATTACTCCAGTCTTTAGTGTCACATGATCCTTCAGAAATCATTCTATTCTTCTTATAATCAATATTGAAAACACTGAGCTGCTTAATATTTTTGAGGAAACCATGACACATTTTTTCAAGATGCTTTTATGAATAGAAAGCTCAAAATAACAGCATTGAAATAGTAACCGTTTGTAACATAAATTTAACGCATTCTTGCTGGATTTTTTTTGTCTTACTGACCCCAAAACTTTTGAGTGGCGGTGTATTTTGAAACCCATTCCACTGAATTCAGCCAGTTCTGTCCCAAAATCACTGCAAAAGATGCTAAATAACTTTCCTTCAGATTTTGCTCGGGCCTTTCTGTGTCTATGAGGACTCAGTATAATGAAGATCAAGTCCAACCACAAGCACTCAGAAAACCACAGACTGTCCCTCTGATAAAGTGTGGTACAGTGCACTCACACAAATTCATGAGGCACAGTGTTTATCCTGTAGGCAATAGGCATGACTATGTAGCTTTGCAGAATGATACCATTGTAGACCCAAATCTCTCCAACTTGTCTCACTAATACCCTAGAGAAAAGACCAAGATGAGTGATAAAAAGAGGGAGAGGGATGAGCAGCTTGTGTGGGCATTTAGATCTGGAGGAAATTAAACCGTCTGCTGTAGACGAACAGTAAATCCCTCTCCTCTCTCAAACTGAGCCCTTCTAGGGTCTCCCATTCAGCTCACTGACAGAGGAAAAGCTTAAGCTGCGGTTTCTTACCTTTAAAAGGTAAAAATGGAGAAGGAATGTGGAATATTTGACTTTCTCTGGGAAATGTTTGCTTTTACACTATTTGAGACAGGAAGTCTGCATTGATTCCTCTTCCTTCCTGGGTCAACAACACACTACAGGCAGTCAGACTCATGACTGAGCATTAGTCATGATAAGTAGATGAAACCACAGCCTGCTCTAATCAACATCTTTTTCGCATTTCGTGACACTCTTTGACTCGGTTTGACTCGGTTTAGCTTGAGTGACGGCTCTCTTTTTTCGTGGGGAAAATTATATTGCTTTTGCTTATGGTGATGGGTGGTGTGTGTTACTGCGCGGGTTTAAATGGGAGTCCTAATTATGTTATGCATTATTCAGTGGAGAGAGTCTGCAGGATTTCTGTGGGTCTCAAGAGAGCTTTTCCCCAAGCTCTAGAGCCTGCTCTTTGATTGATGCCTTCTTGGCACCACGGTCGGAACTGTTTGAGAGGAAAACCCCTCTCTCTCCTGCTTTTGAAGGCTGTCCTGCAGATTAAAAAATGGCCTTCAATCATCTAAAAAATTTGATGGAAATAATTGGTTGAGAACTCCCCAGTTCTTGAGGCTAGACACTTCTCTGTTTTATTTGCTATCAGCTGAATCTAAAGATGCATCACAAACCTATTTTCAGTGGAGGAGAAACCTGGAGAGAGACTAGATAGATGGATGTGTGTTCTCAAAGGTCCATATGGATCAATGTACGAGACCAGCATACGATAATCACACTGATCTGAGCTTCAAGATGAGAGTCAAAGAATGATCACACTTCCATACTTTGTGAGTTATTTCAGATGGTCGAGATGTATGTGGGGGAAAATCTCAGTTCCCAGGCTGACTGAGTTACAGCACTGATAACAGTATGGCACAGCACATACGTCCTAAGTGAAGACGCACGCACGCATTCTTCAAACTTCAGACATTAGTAATCTTCACCTGACAAAAAATACCTATCTGTGAGCATCACACTTTATTTGTACTGTTAGTTTACCGTTTGCCTGACCTTTCGTTTCAAAATAAAGTGCAGTCGCTTTTTCTGTCAATAATTTATGTTCATTAAAATGTAATTTCTCAATTTAAAATGAGTTGTTATTGCCTTAGTGCCTTTCATTGTGTGTGTCCCAGTCATCTCTTATATTTTGTGGCTGGGTCCACATCCCCCTTTTGGAAACCTCTCTGGTACTTTGTTTTCCTGTAACTGTTAGTGTTTTGAGTGCAAGAAGGTCTTTCTCAGTCCTCCTACATGACATCTTTAATCTCTCATACCCTCTTTAATGCTGGACCCACAGTGCACCTGTGCGTCTGCTTTGCTCGCAGCTGTGCCAAGTTGTTTTCCAGTTTGTCCGTTCCCATGTTCTTTATCTTTCTTTCTCTCATAACAACCCTCTACAGTGCGAGTAAATCACTCGCATATGGGACTCAATCTTCACTCTGGGCGACTAAATAGTGTCTATCATTAGCCATTGGCTTATAAATTCTTCGATTTTACTTGCCAGTGTGTGTGTAAACGGCGAAGTATAAGTTTACCATATAACTATATATTTTACGCACTGAACACTGTATTCGGCCATATATGGACCCATATTTTTTTATCATGTTTGATAATCTACTCGAAAAGGATGATTGTGGAATTAAACAATTCAATAATGTTTTTATGTGTTTTAAAGAGAACAAGAGAGGGCCACATGCTGAAAGTTACTAGAAAAGTTATTATATTCGTAGTGTGTACTGTGTCTTTTATAAGAGCCTTGATGACTGTAAACAAGACAGATGCACTAGGGATGCCAAGTCCACTCCACACTGGTCACAGTAAGATTTTAGGTGAACTTGCCTGCATGTTAGCCCAGCGAGCACTGACATGATTGTTGGTTGAGATGATAGTGGGAGATTGACGCATGTTAGCCCAGCGAGCACTGACATGATTGTTGGTTGAGATGATAGTGGGAGATTGACGGTAGACTACTATAGTATTTGCAGTGAACGTAATCTTTATTTACAAAGAAATGCTCGAACACTGATTACGGTGAGCCCGCTTAATTTTTTCAAGAAAGTTAGTGGTGCTCGTTTCTGTTGCAGACGTGATATGACATGCAGTGAACAAGATGGATGGACTCTACAAACATTTTCACCATTTCTTTGCAGGATTAATTAATGCATTTATCACCCAAACTCAACCTCAAATAAGTGAATGGCAGAGGAAGAGATCATGCTTATGAAGAGCAAATAGACAGTAAAGTTAGACTAGAGGCCTTTTTCCTAAATTGTGGCTGGAGCAGCTGATATTTTTAGCAGCATTTTGGTCGCTCCCTGCACTGGCTTTAAGAGTCAGGTTTCACCGTCGGCCGCTGTTCTTCTCTGAACTTCTCTGAGTGAAAGGCGCTTGATGGAGACCACCAGGGATTGTGATCAGCTGCTTTCAGGACACGTGTGGACGCTGCAGAAAGAAAGCTGGGTCTGTCTGTTGACAGACTACACCAGGCTTGGGTGATTCACTTCCTAAGAGTGTGTCAATCAATGTGTCTGTGTAGGACTTAATACCATTTTGCTGTTTGATGGGCAGCATTTTGTGTTTCATGCCATTAGGATGTTCTGTTGCCCAATTGAGGTCATCTAGCATTCTCATCGTTTGTATTAGTAACAAAAAAATTAATAGTATTTAGTATTTAGGTCTTAATGTTGAGAGAGGCTAGTTGAAATGTAAAGAAGGTTTTTAGTGCTTTTTCTGAGTGTTTGTTTGTTTCTCCGCAGGACTCTGAATCTCTGGACAGCTGTATCCAGAGCACACTCTCTGCTCTCTACCCTCCATTTGAAGCCACTGCGGCCACCGTGCTATGCCAGGTTTTGGACGTGGTCGAGACAACATACCGTGGGGACGGGCTGCGCTACATCATTGACTTCCTGGTGCCTGCTAAACACATCCTTCAGAATATTCAACAAGATGCATGCGTGAGTCTTGAAGTTTGCTTTCATTCATTCTAACCCTGCTAAAACTCAACTGAACACTCTGATCAAGGTCTTCAGGATTACTAGAAAGTTTTAGGCAGGTGTGTTTTATCAGGATTGAAGCTAAACTCTCCATGACAGTGACCCTCCAGGAAGTCTATTTTACTGGTAACGATAACTAAGTTGCGCAGTACCTGCCAGCAAATTGTATTTTTAAATGAAATCAAATGCGTTACTGTTTTTTTTATAAGTTCCTCTCAGCTGCATGAACATATTAATTGGCATTCTCACATTACTAGCTTTAAATATGCAACAGCTAGCTATGGAATGCATACACATGCTCAGTTGGATATAAACTATGGGCTGGGACACATGACGTCGGGTCGTCGGCGAGCATGCAAGTGTGTTCCACACATTAGTTCTCTTCAGGATCACAGTTTGCCCGATTCAGCATGTCGGGGCCGTCGGTGAGAGTGGAAACACTTATTGGATGTTCAATTTAGTGAACGAGTCATTGCACGAGAAGACGGCACAGACAGAGGGCTGATCTAATGTTATGTTATCCTATCCGAGCATTCCAAAATATGAATAATTTAATAAGCCGCTTAAACATTAACATGAGCCGCTTAAAATTAAGAAAGTTATCAACATAACTGATATTCAAAATGACAAGCAAACGCTGCTTTGTTCATGTTTCGCATATCTCGTATATCCTTGTTTCGGTTTCTCCTTTTGAATGACGAAATATTAACTATTGATACCTGCTGTTGTTTGTGCTGTGTGTTCAAGTGCAGCTTTTTGGTCCAGACACAGCCAACGCGAGGCAACAACACCGTCGTTTTTTTGTCGCCTGCTAGTTCTTTGACGTCAGCTTGGTGTGTCCCTCGCTTAATGCAATTAGACCTTGACAATCATGACATTTAAACTTGTTTTAGCATGTATTTTTGTCACATTTGTTCTAATCGTTTGAGGCAGCCTACTAATGTTAACGTCCTCTCAAGCCTTGTTGGCACTGTTCTCTACTAATGCAGCATCTAGTCAACAAATTAATAATTTTAAAATATGACTCTGTGTTCTGTAGACAGAGTACTGTGTACTTAACTTTTCATTGTCGAGGCTTTAAATACAGATCTGATGTATTCTGCTCAGTGCTGAGTGTAGCATCACATGTCAACAGTGATAGTTTTTATTTCATCTCTAGAGGCTGCTCTCGTACTGTGCAATGACAGCAGACCCTTCTCAGCTGCTCCCACCATAAACAGGAAATCGGGAACCGAGAAATTGGTGTGGATTATTACGATAACTGATATAACCAGAAATCGGGAACTGGGAAATTGGTGTGGATTATTACGATAACCGATATAACCAGATAACCCGAAACCGGGAACCGGGAAATTGGTGTGGATTATTACCGATAACCGATATAACCTGATAACCAGAAATCGGTTATCGGTGTAGATGAGTCTGTATAAATTATATTTAGTCAACCTCTAATAAATTTTATAGACATGCTTTCACATGCATTCAACAGAGAATGCATGTGTGAGTGACACATTTCCCCTTCATTCTTTTCTTCTCTTACTCTCTGTTCTGTCTCTTACTCACTGCTTTAATCATTCTGCTATTTTATCTCAGCCTAACATTTGCAGCCATATTTTGTTAGTTTCTTTGCTGGCCTCTTGTTGTGTTTTGTCATGTCCTCTTCCGTGTCATGTTTTGTTAGCTGAGACCCCACTCATCATTAGTCATTATGAGGGTGTACCCAGAACACACATACACGTGTATGTTAAAACAAAAGGCTCGGCAAGCCTGTTGGCCAGAATGTTTGTGTTATTGGTTCATGTTTTGGTTATTTGAGAAGAAGCCCCCAGAAGTTCTGATCCTTCGCAGCCAGATCAGCAAAGAGAGGCACATTCACATGCTCTACACAGCTGTCTACACACACATGTTCTTTACACTCGACTTCAGCTTCTTGTTCCTTAGTTACAGTTTTCTTTGTGACACCCCCATATGCTACACTCACAGCATTCTTGACTTTGAGTGACAAGGAGAGACAGGAAGCAATGGGGAGATGGCTATCGGGAAATAACAAAAGCCGGACTCAATCTCATGTTGCTGAAAAGATCTGCTTAGACTAATTTATGTACACATGCTGTAATAATCGAGCTACAGCTACAGTCGTAGATAATTTAAGCCTGTTAGTCCGCTTCACACAAATTTTACTTTTAGAATTTTGGTTGATGTCTTTATATGACACTTTGAAAAGGTGAATTTTGGTTTATACTAAGTCCATGTAAACGTGCTTTATGATTTGTCTGTTGTTTCTGACAACAGAGAGTCCTCACAATTATAACCACAATTATCAGGCCTGCTCTGCACACTCACACAAAGGAATATTGGTGGAATTTCATGACTGAAAGTCAATGAAAGTCCCCAATGGAGAACGGGTCTTTTTTCAGGTGCACAATTGCAAAATAGACCCTTTAACAGGACCCCTACCAGTATACCCCCTTTTAGTGTCTTGTTTGTTGTAGTTTGTGTGCGTGTTTGTGTCAATATGTGCATTTATGCTCTTGTGAACCCTGTGGGAACTTGTCCATGACTGCTTGCTGCACCTGGGGTCAGTGGAGTATCTCCAGGTCTGTCTATTTCTCTGTGTAGGTGGGGGCTGCAGCTTGAAGGTGAATGAGAATATAATAATGGGAAACAGAAGCTTAAACTGAGAGGTCTGTGAATAAAAAGCCCTTTCACCCCCCACCCCTACCCTCGGCGCAAGGACATTCAACCCTCCTTCCTCCCTTGCCCTGCTCTTCCTTTCAAAGGAAGCGGGTCATTTTCAGCAGACCGTAGTAAACTTGAGCAGAATATTCATTTCATCACTGGTATATCCAAAAGCACATTTGCATCAAGTTACACAGAGCCAGTCAGTATTACAGTCTGTCCGACATGACTGTCAAAGCATATAGGAAGAAACACTGAACCGTGGAGTTGTTTCGGGACTCCAAGGCTATTTTCTCCTTCTTTAGTGTCCCTGTACACTTCCTTTGTAAAATTCTTTCAAATGAATGAAACGGGGTACAGAGAGACTGCAGGGCCTTCTCACTAAAATTGAATTACAATAAAGGGGCCTATTGTCCAAACTGTCTTAGTGAATCATCTAGAAGCATCCGGATTCAACAAGAAAGAATCTCTTATAATCCCTGTCCACTTTAAATCCCTGTGATCTTATTATCTGCATTATTCACTGTTAATTAAATGGCATTTTAAAAACATGGTGAAAGTGACATATTGTTGACATGTTTTTTTTTATGAAGCTTTAATTGTATTTAGTTTATCATTAGTTAATAAAAATGTATTGCATGCATTTTATTTTTTGCAATACATGTTTTCCCTTAAAATCCCCATTGAGCAAGCCATTGATACATGCATACAAACATAGATGTTCAGATGTTCTGAGACTATATTCATTTTCTTATTGTCTTGAGGAAAAATGGAAGACAAACCAGTTATCTCATGTCACTTTGTGCACTTAGAAAGGAGAAAAATGGAAAACATTAATTGCCACTTTTTTCTTTTCTTCATGTTTTAAAGTCCTGAAAATTATATGTGGCAAATATAATAATTTAGCTGGATGACCCATTGACAGAATCCTGCCTCTAGATCTCTCTTTTGTTAGATTTTTATTGCAGTATATTGAAATTTGGAATGCATTTTTTTCCTAAGAAAGCTGAAATGTGTCCTGCGAGTATTTCTATAGAACTGACAACAGTTCAATTAACCTTGATTGATTGCCTGACTGGTTGTTCCCTCTCTCCTCTCTCTACAGTTTCCATACTGTGGTTACCTTTTTCGTCATGAAGGCTGGCCACTGTGTGTTCATGAGAAGGTCATAATCCAGCTCTCCTCTTTGGACTGGCGTGTGTTACGGCCCAGCGACTTCTACTTGCAGGTGACGCCAACACCCAAAAGCCCCCCGCGCATCACAGTGAAGTGTCTTGCAGTTAGTGGGCAGCATGTGGAGGAGCTTACTGTACCGAAGCTAGCATACACCTCTCTATTCACCATGGACTGGCTGGAGTCCATCAACCGAGAGAGGACTGTAGTCAGAAGAGCCGCCCTGGAACACTGTCTTTTATCAGCGGATAATGACATTTTTAGGGTACCATGGGAGGATATTGTTCACCCAGAGTTTATCAGCAGACCTTCTAAAGTTACAGAACAAGGCGGAAGTAGAGGAATGGCCAAGGAAGTTTCAGACACAGAGGGAAGGGACTCTGACATAGATCAAGAAGACAACCCTGAGGACATACGATGTAGGATTTTTATTGACACTTCCAAAGACCAATCAGGGGAGATGGACTGTCAGAGCAAGGGGGTTAAGCTCCTCCCTGCTCTCAGTGAGATCCATAAAGATAGCAGTGGGCGGAGCTCTAGCAGCACAGCAGAGGATTCAGAGGGGGAGTATGTGGAGCTAGCCGATATCTCCTTACCACGCTTTTCCCCACAGAAAGGCTCTCTCACTCAAGCCATTAGTATGAACTATAGAAATCTATATAAACCACAGACTGCTGGTTCTACTCAGCCTAAAGCCAAACCAGAGGAGAGTCTTTTGAAGAATGGTGCATGCTCACAGAGCATGGTGTGTGCCATGCTGATTGAGGAAAACCTGAGTGATGCCTACCAATCTGTGATCTTAACCCCCACTGCTCTTGCAGAGGCAGAGCGTCCGCTCCAGCAGGTGGACGAGTCTAAGCCCACATCTGCTGCAGGTACAACCTCCTGTGACCGTGTGTCTGAGCATGAGTCTGAGAGAGAGATGTCCGATTGTGATGCTGCTCCACTATCTGATATGTCAACACAAACAGACAGTAAACCAGCCGTCATATCACTAGACAACAGTGTCATCAGCACATCACAACCTGACAGCAAACTAGACAGCACATCACAACTAGTCAGTGAGCCAATCAAGACATCACAACCTGACAGCAAACTAGACAGCACATCACAACTAGTCAGTGAGCCAATCAAGACATCACAACCTGACAGCAAACTAGACAGCACATCACAACTAGTCAGTGAGCCAATCAAGACATCACAACCTGACAGGAAACTAGACAGCTCATCACAACTAGTCATTGAGCCAATCAAGACATCACAATCTGACAGGAAACTAGACAGCTCATCACAACTAGTCAGTGAGCCAATCAAGACATCACAACCAGACCTTAAACCACTATCCATATCACAACTTGAGAGCAAAGTAGTCAGCACATCACAACCAGACAGCATGTCTCAGCTAGTCAATGAGCCAGTCAGGACATCACAATCAGAAGTTGAACCAGTAAGCATATGTCAGCTAGACAGTAATTTAGTCAGCATGTCACAATTAGTCATTGAGCAAGTCAAGTCATCACAACCAGATGGTAAACCAGTAAGCACAACTCAGCTAGACAGCAAACTATTTAGCACATCACAACCAGATAACCAACGATGTGACACATCACAACTAGAATGTGATATCATATCTCCACCAGACAGCAAACCACTCAACACATCAAATCTATACAAAATGCCACTAAGAACATCACAACCAAACAGCAAAACAGTCGACATGGCGCAACCACACAGCGAAGTAACTGGTACATCACACCCAGAGAATGGAATGTTAGCTGGTAATTTAGAGACTAAAAACTCAGAACAAGTTTATTTGGATAATATTGAACTCTTTGAGTCTGATCCTGCTGCAGAAGCAGAAGTCAGATCTAAATCTGAGCAGATGAGAGGTGATTGTGGCCTGGAAGGCACTTGTGATCTGCAGAACAGTGGAGTGTCAGTCTCTGAGCCTCAAGCTATCAGTGTGTCTTTACAGAATCAGACTGAGCAAACAGATCACAGCCCATGTCAGATACACACACACATTCATACACCACCTGAGAAAGTTCATGATCTTATTGCCGTAAAAAAGAACCATAAGACATTAAGTAACAGTAGCCATGACAAGAATGAATCTGATGGTGATTGTAGTCCCAGTGCAGAGGAAGAAGGTGGGCTTGTTTCGGCTGCTCCGCAAAGCGACCAGGTAGCCTTGGCCTCTGTCACCACAGCGCCTGGGGAGGATCCGGTTACGCTCATTTCACAAGGTCAGGTGAGGACAGAATCCCGTGAGGACAGAAACAACGAGACAGAGGTGGAACTCCAGACAAAGGAAGAACGTGCAGAAAGAGATGTAGCGGGAAATTCGCCTTGTAAGGAGGCAAAAACAGTAGAAAAGAAAAGCATTAGAGTGTTGGAAAGCAAGACAGAGAATGAATTAGAAGCAGTTGGTAGGGCAGAGGAAGTCGAGACTGCTCAAACAGGTCTGGTAGATACCACGCCCAAGTCTGACTCCGACGTTCGAGTTCAGGAGGAGGGCAGCTTCTCTGTAGGAACAGATGAGATTGAGAAGAAACAAACCAATGTTAAAGAGCAAGGGGTGGAGGAAGAGGAGACCAAGGCCAATACTGTGAGTGAGCAGGAGGCCATAGTGACCAACTATTCTGAAAATAGAGTCCAGTCAGCATGCACTCAAGTCCTTGATCTAGCCTCAGATTTGCCAAACACAAATGGACATATGCACACTCAGGACACACCTACCACCGTACGAGAAGGGCAAAAAACAAAGGAGGAGGAGAGAAAGGGGGGAAAGGAGGAGAGGCAAGAGGATGAGGTTACTTCCTCTGTGAATGGCTCTCCAGCAGAGCATCAGCAGCAAGCAGACATGGAGTCCCATTACCATCAGCAGGAAGAACAAGGTAGAGTCATCTTTGAAAAGTCCATCCCGCTCACCTTTACTTTATTCATAGCCTTATTTCCCTTTAAACTCCTCCCACTTTCCCCTTCCATTCGTTTTCCATCCCCGTTTCTTCATCTTTACAGATGCATCTAAGCTCTGAACTGTTTCAGATGCGTCTAAAGACTTCTTCCACTGTCTCAGCTGATGAAGAACCTACTTCTCTCCCTTCTCCTCTTCTTTATTCATTCCATTCATTCACTTTCACAGTTTCATCCTCTTCCTCATATTTTATCACTTTTGTAACTATATTTTAATTGTGTTCACTTATAATCCCCTCTATTATTCACTTTTAGCTTCTTTTAATGGTGTTTCATGTATGAATTGTGTTCTACTTCACAAACGGTTTCCATGGTTTGTAGCAGTTGTTCACCATAGTGACTTGTGAGTCATTTTTTCATCATTCATTCATTGCCGTGTCCACCTAGTATATTTACTCTAGATTAGCAGAGTAGCTCCGGCGTTTCGACATTCAGGCCTCTGACAAGTTACAAATGGCTCTCAAATGGCCCATGCTATGACCTGATAGAGCTGCTTTTCTCTTCAGGCTGAAAGAAAAGCATGCAAGGCTCTGGTTTTACTTAGACTGGGCACTTTACAAGGATTTGCTTTGTAGCAGGTCATATTCCGGCCTCTAGACAGTTTGTTTTCAAATTTAGACACACATTAATTCCACTGAACACTGTCCAAGATAGACAGCATTTCACATCTGAACTGCTAAAGGAAACAGCTGAAGAGAAGCCTGGGTTATGTGCAGGATTTCGGCTTTGTGTACTTTAGTAACTCAATCCTGCATTTGGTTGGATTAAACTATTTTAGGACATCTGTTGCAGTGAGTAAAGCTGATATCGGATGAATTGTGTTTTATGTGTGATCAGGAGCTGCTTGTCTGCACATTAATAGGCCTATAGCCTACATTTTATTTAATTTTTTCCAAAAAGTTGTTTTGAACAATCATCTGCCATATTGTTTATTAGTCCTTCACATCAACAGGTTGCTGTCAGTGTCCCACTTCCTCTTCATCCAGAGGATTTGGTTGCTTTGGATGTGCTCACCTGGCCCAGGTGTGGTACAGGTGTGAAGAAAGATATATGAGATGAGGTGATGTGGGTGGGCCTGAACACAATCCCTGCTGTGGGACCTCTGAAATTGCAGGGGGTAAGCAGAGGGGGATGTTTTAGTGTGTGAGTGTGTTCAGGGGTAATAGATGGAGTGTTTAAGTAATGGAGAACGGGGTGGGGGTGGGGTGGTGCACTGCTTTGAAGATAGGAACAGCAGAAAGAAGAAATGATGGTGTGTTTGTTGTGGTAGTTTGACTATGATAGATCTGATTCTTTCTCTCTTAGTGGGTGGTTCACAAACCTTAAACATTTTTTGAGTTTCAATACTACAGCAAGGCTACTATGGCTATTACCTCTATACACGCTAAAAGTAAGCTTATCTGCTTATCTTTGTTTTCATTTTTTTCTTTTAGTAATTTTTCAATTTTTCAGAGGATTTTAGATGTTTATACTACTCTTAATCCATTGTTTCAAGTGAATAAGATTCAGTCTGCTCTTCGGTTTTGTAATGACTCAAATTTAAAAAGTAAAACCTCAAATCTTCAGTGTCAGCAGTTTGCTGGGTGTATTTTTAGTTTTGAAAGGAAAATTACCTTTGGACAATGATTCTCTAAGACCTATAAAACCTCTTGAAAAGCAGTAGAGACTTTGATGAGAATTCAGTCTGTGAAAGAGAGAGCTGATGAGCTGGGCAGATGGAAGACTAAAGACTAGATGATAGTATGGATAAGCTCTACAAGAGTTTCTCATAAGTTTCTACAAGTGAGCAACATTTAATTTGTGACTGATTGGCCAGACCATATGACGGCACAAAATCACAGACATTCTATTACAATAAAAATAATAAATGTGTCTGCTGTATGGACATTTATTCTGTTTAAATTGCATGTTTTAGAGGTGTCTCTAATGGTCCGACTATTCAGGGTATTACATCAGAAAGAAAAGATAATCAGATAGAAAGGAGAATAAATGCATGAAGAATAATCACTGAAGGGTATGGCCCATGGCCAGACTGAACTCCAGACTGTGGTGAGAGAGTGTGAAGCCAAGACCCTCTGTGCTCTGCCCTGTCTGGGGTAGCACTCAGCTCAGCTCGAGGGGGGCTCATATAGTCTACTTCCTCAATGTGAGTACTCTCTGGCGAGGAGGATGTTGGGTAGACAAGGAGACAGAGAGAAAGCAAAGAGAAAGTAGGGGTAAAAACCCTATTGTTGTCTTATTTGTCAAATTTATCGTAGCTTATCTATCGTACCTAACTGAAGAAGAACATTCCATTGTTTATATTTCTTTCCTCAGAAGCTAACCTCAACTGTTCCAGCTCAAATCCCTTCTGAAATATAGCAATCTCAGCCAGATTATGCTTCAGAGCAATTAATACATGTTTTTCTTGTCCTTGTGCAAGCTGTTTTACGAGTGCTGAAATTCCCAGGACTCCATCTCATCTGTTTTTGATCTCAGTATCTATTTTCTGCACAGCACCAACAGTGCGTGGCAGTGCAGCGAAGCAAAACTTTAGTTTTATGACTGTCGGAAGCTGATCTCTGGTTATCTCTGAGCCCTATCACGCTGTCTGGTATATGGGGCACAGATCCAAGCCGCCCTATGGAATGACGCACAGGATGATACCTGGAATGCTTTAAATTAGCTAGGAGTGTGCTTGTTTGAGCTGCATAATGGTACAGATTGGGCAAATGCTTACACTCAGTTCAACCGTTTCTACATTGCTGTTTGTTAGTGGGGGATTCAGAGAATGTGGGTCTGCTGGCTTTGTTCAGAGTCTAAATAGATTGATGTTTCATGACCCAGAGATTTAGCTTTTTTTCCCCCTTTTTTTGGAGGTTTAGAGCCAAATTAAGTTACCAAGTCAACCATCTGTAAGCTGTGCTGTATATATTCAGCGAGTAAGAATCTCGGTGAAATCAATTTTGATACTGAGTGATCAAACATTGCAGTAAACACTCACCTCAACTGATCATATCAAGGTTATCTGTGAACTTTCTAAAGAAGACTGAAGTGATGCATTATTGTCTTTAATGATAAGACTAATTGTAGATTGACTTGTCAGTGTTGTAAACTGAACTGTTTCTTTGTTTACATTTAGGTGTGTGTGTGTGTGTGTCTGTGTGTGTGTGTGTGTGTGTGCGTGCGTGTTTTTTGTGTTGAAATAACTCCAACCGATTTTCATATTCCAGCATCCAGTCAGGAATTAGACCACATTGTTTGCCACCTGTCTGCTAAAACCCAGAGTGAAGACCCCTCAGCAGTTCATCCACCACTGCCGCCCATCTCCCAGAGGACCCAGCCTGTCCAGAGTGAGGCGCATGACATCAATCCTGATGTCCTGAACTCAGGAGTGCTCTGCCTCCCTGGTGAGGGACTGCTTCTAATGCCATTAATATGGTCCTGCCATCAATATAATCCAAAAGCTTAACTTTTAAAATGAATTTTAGGAACAAGAGATAAATCAGGCCATGCTCTTGTGACCGTGACAATGAGAAACACTATCTGGTTGAATCCAAACTGCAACAGTGGAGAGCTGGTCCGGATCATGGTCTACTTCTTCAGTACACTCAGGTACACACACTGCCGTTTAAAATGTTTGGATCAATAAGTTTTTTTTATTTTTTTTAAAGAAGTCTCTTATGCTCACCAAGGCTGTATATATTTGATAAAAAATACAGATTTTTTTTTTATATTGTTATTATAATCTAAGATTCATTCATTTAGAACAATAAACCATTGATATGTTATTTTATTTACCTTTCCTTCATCAAACACATGGCCTTGATTTGACTCTCAGGAAGGAAGTTAGTGCTTTGGGACTGACTGTCCTGGTGGATGCCCGCAAGTGTTCTCCTGTCCCCGCCCTCTTTAAAGCCTTCAACATCCTCCAGGTACGAACACCATGACCGTATAATTTGTAGTAACACACATATCCAGTCTACCATTTGTTCATATCCTACACAGATAGAACTGTCACATACAGTTTACATCCTCTAGGCGTTTCCTTTCTCATACTTTATTCAAAACTGAATGGTAATGCAAACTTGCCATAAATCTTGATATTTAAATCTAACTTCCAACCAGACATCTGCTACTGAGCAATTCAGAAGAGCTGACTAAACTAAAGTAATCCTTTGAGAAGAGTTTTCATCGATAGAATCAGTCATTATTGGCTAAACAAGGCGAAAAGCAGCACATTATAAATATAATGTGATTTCCCGGCTGTGGAAATAAATAGTTGCATTCACACACAATTACACAATAGGACATGCTCACACGAGATTAGTAGAGAGAGGGCGATGTCTTTGGGTTTCTTTTCCTCATCTGGGATTGGTTATTTTGTAGAATGCATCAACTTCTGATTGTTGCTTGTTAGTAGTTATTTACTATTATTGAGCTCTTATCTCAATGGTTAAAGGTTACTCTTTTACAACAGTGGCCTGACCAAGGTGGCAGTAGAGAACACAGGCGTCATATCCAGTCAGATTTCATTATACATTTTTCTTTTAGTGTTTATGGAGAGTAGATGGCTTATCTCATCTTTAGAAGAATCACCTCACCAGTCATTTACATGAGTGATGTGAGGAAACCAGTAAGTAATGCTCAGAGTAACTGCAGGAACATGATCCCTGAGCACATTTAATGGAAGTGACTCCATACTGAGTTTGTGTTCTAGACCTTAATGCAGATTAATGCTGCTTTCTTCTTCTGCCAAAAACCTGGTCTACTTTGACAGACTGAGGATGTGCCAATGCTGACTTCACCATTTAAACATCCTGAGTGAGATAGAGAGAGATAAATATCAGCAATATAAAAGTAAAATTGATGAATGCTTTTAATGACAATGTTGTTTTGAGTAGCACAGGTCCTCCGTGAGAGCTTTTCATTGTCTTTATGAACTCATTTGAGGTTTAAAACAGCTGCAGAAATTCTCCATATGACCTTTGCGTGGTTTATTTTTTCTCATTTCTTTGATCTTCCATCTGTATCTGTAATCCATGATAGACAGCATACATGTGCTGTCTTGTGGAAAAGGTGGCTTTACTGAAAGTATAAGAGATTCTTGATGATGTACTGCTAAACTATGTGAATGTCACGTGTTTGAATGCCCTTCAGTGTATTCAGGGTCAGTGCTAACACTGACAGATGAGGTCTTTCTGAATGAATGCAGTAGCTTAGTGACCGGCCCTCAGGGAACAGACACATGCTCTCCTCCCTCCACTGATACTATCATTCCATTATAGATGTCCTTTTGAGCTGACAATTACACTTTTCCATCAGGCCTCTGTATTCAAATACATATGTTTGAACCATGGCCAACCAAGGAATTAATTTTTTTCATAAACTAATTCACACAACAATATAGTAACACCTTGGTTAAGACACCCTTTAATTCACAACAACATAAAACCAGAGCCAGTCTCACAATATATTCATGATTTTAATACACTCAAAATGCAAAGTGGAAAATAAAACTGCAGTGGTTCAGTAAGTAGGCAATAAATATCAGCAGTAAATACTCTCAGCCCTGAAGCGGTTGTTGATGTTTCTGGAACATTCCTCAGTAAATATGCTATTGTTTCATTCCAGCAGAGATTTTCTTTTCCTTCTGTTCTGATGTGGCTGTGATGGCACGATAATGTGTGCATGATCAGTATGCATGATGACGTACAAGGAAACAGACTAAAACAGCTCTCAAAAGGCATAATAGACTTCTCTGGTCTGTTTTTACAATGTTGTTTTTCTGATCTTTTGTTATGGTACATTCACTGACAGAAGGCTTTTATTGTGGTTTTTGGGGCACATGACAGAAAAGTGTCTGCTAGGTTATGTAACCTTTAAAAACTTTTGTTCAATGACATAAATGCATAGGTAAATGACAATTCACCTGTCTATTTTCAAGGTGTTATCGATCTTATTGTAAAAGATTGATCCTGACACATTTCTACATCTTACTTTTTTTTTTACCTCATAAAAAACTCGTCACAAAATGACAGGCTTCTCTCTTGTGTATAAGCTCGCATTCAATAATTAGGGCCCAAGCCTTGAAAAGGCGAAGGCCCTATTGTTTTCCTTCGGATTATTCTTCTTTATTATTTATTATTTATTATTATTTATTATTATTATATTACTACCTTTTGGGCACTTTTGGGGGCCTTAACGTGCTCAAAAACTCTTGAAACTTTGCACAAATGTCAGAACCCGCGGCCATTAGAGCCGGACTGAAGCTGGGACCCGGGCGTGGCAGGGGGGCTCGACAGCGCCCCCTGGAACGCGGTCCGAAAACTTGGTCCATAAATCAAACACGCTTGCGTGTAATAATATGAAACTCGGTACACTTATAGATCTCATCGGTTCATATATCCTTCGTGCTCTGACTTTTTACCCCAGCCCAACAGGAAGTCGGCTATTTGGCGTAGTTTAAAAAACACATGCAATGGAATTTAAAATACTCCTCCTAGACGATTCAACCAATCACCACGAAACTCGGTGTGCATGAAGTCAAGACATGGAGGATGATAAATTGCGAGAGGATTTTTGATATCTCGAACGGTTTGGCCGTGGCGAGGAAACGAATTTATGGCGAATATTGGAAACAGGAAGTGTGTTATAACATCCTCATACATTAATTGATCTTGATGAAACTTCAGCAGTGTGTTCGCTGTAAGAGGCCGATCACATGGATGTGACTATTGTGAGTCAAAGTTATAGCGCCACCAACTGGCAGCAGGAAGTGTGTCACTTTCAAAATGCTTTGAATTCACCCTCTTATTTTTACCCGATTTGCTTCAAACTTTATGTGTATAATGTAAACACACGGCAGATGTAGACCTGTGAAAGAATTATTGATATCTTAAATACTGTTGCCATGGCAACGCTTTAAACTGTTATATTCTTTTTGGGTGCATTTGAGGCTCTTAACATGCTTCAAATTGCATGAAACTCAACATGCATATCAGATTTATTAGGTACTAGGTATGTGTGAAGTTTCAGAAACGGGCGCGGTGGAGGGGCTCAGTAGCGCCACCTTTAGTCAAAAATGGGGTATTAGTTTTACCTACAGTAACAAAAATCGGTATCTATATTTATCTCCCCGAGCCGGACAACTTTCTAATTTACAGTCATTAGCTCCGACCAACAGGAAGTCAGATATTTTGGTTTGAATGTGATTTGATGGGAATTTTGCCAGTCTCTCTCAGTGTCTGTGTGTGTGAGAGAGGAGGGGGGCTTTATTTTAACCCTTTCTCTGCTGTGTGGGACTTCTCGGGCACTTTTGGGGCCCTTAACGTGCTCGAAAACTCTTGAAACTTTGCACACAGGTCAGAACCTGCGGCCATCAGGGCTGGGCTGAAGCTGGTACCCGGGCGTGGCAGGGGAGCTCAACAGCGCCCCCTTGAACGTGGTCCGAAAAACTTGGTCCATATATCAAACACGTTTGCATGTAATAATATGAAACTCGGTACACATATAGATTTAATCGGGCCGAACAACTTTCGTGCTCTAAGTTTTACGCCAGTCCAACAGGA
The DNA here is from genome assembly GCF_949152265.1 of Phoxinus phoxinus. Taxonomy (NCBI): domain Eukaryota; kingdom Metazoa; phylum Chordata; class Actinopteri; order Cypriniformes; family Leuciscidae; genus Phoxinus; species Phoxinus phoxinus. The sequence continues at coordinate 33,112,300 of NC_136877.1, read as the reverse complement.
AGTCGGCTATTATGGGCTGTATGAAAATGCATGCCCCTGGAATTTGATATACTCGTCCAAGAAAAATTATCCTATCGCCACCAAACTCGGTCAGCATGAAGTCAAGACATTGAGGACGGTAAATTGCGGACGGATTTTTGATATCTCGAACGGTTTGGCCGTGGCGAGGAAACGAAGTTATGGCGAGAAAAGAAAAACACATTGTGTTATAACGTCTTCATACATTTATTGATCTTGATGAAACTTCAGCAGTGTGTTTGTTGTAAGAGGGCGATCACATGGATGTGACTATTGTGAGTCAAAGTTATAGCGCCACCAACTGGCAGCAGGAAGTGTGTTACTTTCAAGATACTTTTGACTAAAGTGGGTGGGTTATTTTTACCTACAGTCACAAAACTCGGTATGTAAATTGTGCTTATCGATCCGGACAACTTTCTCATTTACAGTCATTAGCTCCGACCAACAGGAAGTCAGATATTTTGGTTTGAATGTGGTTTTGTCTCTCTCTGACAGAGTTCCCCCTGCCATTCTCTGTGTGTGTGTGTGTGTGTGTGTGTGTGTGTGTGTGTGTGTGTGTGTGTGTGTGTGTGTGTGTGTGTGTGTGTGTGTGTGGGGAGGGAGGGAGGGCACACACACAGACAGCCCCCCCCCCCTTTTCTGTGTGTGTTTGGAGGGGAGCAGAAAGACTCACACTGATGCAAGCTCTAAAGCAGACTTCTTCTCGACAGTCAAAGCGGGGTTACGTTATTGCCCGTCGTGCACAGGAACCCGAAAGGCAACGGGGTGGCGGCTTTTTATATATATATATATATATATATATATATATATATATATATATATATAAATAAATATAGCTGCAAGCAGCGATGGAGGGCCCAAGCCGGTGGCAGCGCCAGCCCGGTGCCTTTAGTGTAACTAAAGGCACCAGGGTGGCGGTGCCACCGGCTTGGGCCCGTAATCGCTGCTTGCAGCTATATTTATTTATATATATATATATATATATATATATATATATATATTTATAATTACTTTTTCAGCAATCATAAATGACTATAAAATTATTGTATTAATCAATAGGACTTGGAATTCTAGATTAGTCTGTGAAATGTGTGTAATTCATGGTGCTGTTTGTGATTTATAGTCTATTCAATCTCTGCAGGAAGCCATGCCGGGATGCATCCATACAGTACTGCTGCTGGGCGACAGAGATTTGGCTCTGCGATTGGAGAAAACTTCTTCTATACAGGTAATGCACAAAAATGACCCATCACCTGTAACTTGGCATGACTTTACAGCCACGGTAACACTCAAACAATAACCACAGATGACAATATCTGCATGATGTGCCACATGTGATATTGTAGAGTGTGACTTGCATTTAATGAGGGCAGGAAGGATAAAAAACAAACGTAAATCCATATTTTACTCTATATAGGAGGAAATGGAGGTCATTTGTTCATCATTAGTTCCTGGAGAACAATGTGAGTTTACCGGTTGTGAGTTTACAATGTGAGGTTTCTAGTTAATGTTAAAGGAAATCCTCTAACATCCTCTTAGAAATAAACAGCATCTACCAGCTCTGACATGATTCTGGCTTTCACCTAGTTACTAGAAATAGATGGCTATTTTAAAACACAAGTGTCTATACTGAGACGCCGCTTGTGCCTGACACAAATCAAACTGCCAGAGATAGACTCTTGTAGCTACGTAGGAAAGTGCTTCAGTTGGGAATTTCACAACAGCTGGACTGATAGTGTAGCCTAGACATCTATCTAAGCTATTAGAATAGCTGAGGTGTTTATGATTGCACTACAATACATATGTATCCCCTTTAATGCAGAAGCTAAGACCTGACGACTGTTGTGTCCTGTGTTCTTTTTGCATCTGTCAGGTGGAGTTGTTGACATCTCTGAAGTCTCTCTATAAGCATGTTGACATCGCTCAACTCCCCACTGAGTTTGAAGGCACTTTCCCTTATTCCCACAGCAGCTGGGTCTGTTTCAGAATGGTGAGAAAATCATCATCATCCCTAGGACTAAGGCTGGAATAAACAACATACATTTTTTAACCGATTTGTAGTCAGAAGTCTTCACAGATTGACAGATTTTGCCAAAAATTGCATGGTGTATTATGGGCACGGGTATAAAGCAATAAGCCACAAGATTAATACAGCAATAAGCCACTGCTGTGTTTATTAATAATGATCACAATAAAAAATAAGAGAAATCAATTCTTTTATTCATCAAGGATGAATTAAATTGATCAAAATTTACAGTATAGCCATTTATAATGTTAGAAAATATTCTATTTCAAATAAATGCTGTTCTTTTGAACTTTCTATTTATCAAAGAATAAAAAAAAATTGTACACAACTGTTTTCAACATTGATAATAATAATGAAAGTTTTTTGAGCATCAAATCTGCATATTAGGATGATTTCTGAAGGATCATGTGACACTGAAGATGCTGAAAATTCAGCTTTGATCACAGGAATAAATTACATTTTAAAATATATTAAAATAGAAAACAGTTATTTTAAATTGTCATAATATTTAATAATATTTATTTTTTTGTAGTTGTATTTTTTTTAATAAAATAAATGCAACCTTGGTGAGCAGAAGAGACTTTAACAAACATAAACAAAAAAAATTATGTGCAGTGAGATATATGCGTACATTACATGATTTACAACATCTGACAACTGTTTATTTAGTAAACTAGATTTTTTTTTCTCGAATGGGTCCTAACCTAAACATGTCTTTTTGTTATATCTCAGAGGTTGGAGCAGCTGACCAGCCATTGTGAGGATGCTGTGAACCTGCTTCAGAACTCCATCAGCATACTGGAGTCTGCAGTGCTGCCACCTACAGCAGAGGTACTGCAACAGTCAATAAAATACTTTTCTAAAAGCAGTTCTATCGAAAGCAGTCCCACAAAAAATGCTTTATCCCAGCCCTGTCAGGAATGAGAGAGCTGTATATATTGAATAATTTTGGCAGACACTTTTATCCAAAGTGACTTACTTTGTATTCAAGTATCATTTTGTATCAGTTCTTGCATTCCCTATGAATCAAACCCATGACCTTGGTGTTAGCATGCTCTATTGTTTGAGCTACAGGAATATATATTGCAGATAGTTTGCCTGTGAACCAGTTGAGCCCCTATACTCTTGGTTCTAGTTATGTTTACTGAGACTGCAGTCCGAGGACTCATTATGACCTTCTGACAGTGAACTCTGCTCAGGAGGGCATCACATGGCACAGAAGTCTTCTATTCAGTTTCCATGAAGTACAGCAGTGGCACTGGTGTCCGGTTACAGTGATTTAAAGACTGTTCTGTTTAGAAGACAAGTTGAGTTTTAAAATATAGACTTCAGTTTGTGTGTGTTTAGTGTGTCAAGGCTTTGACTGAGTTGACCTCTGGCTGTCAGTGGAGGTCACGAAGGACCTTTTTATCCACAGGCTTCTGGGGGAAAACAGGGCCTCAGGAGAAGTAATGATCTCCCAGAGGAGTGTTTATCTGCAGCCATCTTCAAAATCACTTACCTAGGGTTTATATAAAGAGTTGAAAGGAGAAGCAAAGAAAGAGTCTGGTGGATGAGGGTATGGATTTCTGCTTACTGAATGCTAAAACAGCCCCTCCTGTGGATGAAGTGATGCTTAGATGTTAAATGAATAGAAAACCAGAATAAGTCTTGGCCTTGTCCGCTCATCTCTCTGCAGTTTCTTCTGTTTTCTGTCTCCCTCCGTTAATCTAAATGTGCCCCCCCCCCCCCCCCCCTCTATAAAACTCTTCATAGACACTATATTAAACAATTAAACGGTGGAGAATTAAGATATGTGAGCTGTATCTTCATTCTTCTCCGTTTAATATAGTGTCTATGAAGAGTTTTAAAGCAGTTCTGTAAATAAAACTGCAAATAGGCTTTAAAACTCATAGAGACATCCACTGACATTTGTAATTCATTTAATTGCTCTGCAGTTTTATCCCACTTCACACACGCATGCTAATTAGGGTGTAGACGTATGACAGTAATTATGAGATTTTTATTTCTTTAAGTACTTTTTCTAAATCACTTTAAGAAAGCTTTTGTTGAGGTTCCTGAGGTTATTCGAGACAATATAACCTTTTGTTGTTAGCGCCTCATAGACTCCGCACAATGTGGTCAGACCCCAATCTGCATTATTGGGTCAGTATTATGGATGCTTTTCTGGGTGGTACACACACACACACACACACACACACACACACACACACACCCTAAAAAGGTATTACACTCCAAATGCTACCCTTACAGATTATAGATAGATTTTAATTAAGATTGTAGTTTTACTACCATCTAGCGTTTGATTAAGATGGCGTTTTACTAATTTGTTAACCTGGTTTACTAGTAGGAACCATTCTCAGAAGTGGTTTCAATAAATTTGTTAAGAAATTGTCAGTAATGTAAACATATAAGTAATTTGAACTATTTTAAATGTTTAAACATTTTACACCTGAAATTAGGTTTTTAAAAAAAAGAAGGAAAAAAAGTCATAAACATGTTTACATTTTTTTTTTAAGGTAAAAAAGTTACTTTTTGTGAAAGAAACTTTTCGATTTTTGAGAAAGATTTCCCTTTAAAAAAAGTTTTTTAGAATGCAACTGTTTTCAACATTGATAATAAGAAATGTTTCTTGAGCTGCAAATCAGCATATTAGAATGGTTTCTGAAGGATCATGTGACACTGAAGACTGGAATAATGATGCCGAAAATACAGCTTTGCACCATTTTAAAATATATTAAAATAGAAAAGTTATTTTAAATTGTAATAATGTTTTGCAATATTGCTGTTTTGCTGCATTTCTGAGCACTGCCTTGATAAATCCAGCCTTGATGAACATACGAGAAAAAAAATATTTTGAATATTAGCATACACTCACATGGGATGACTCCAGTCATATCATTGGCCTAGAAAGCTGATTTGTTCTATGTACATCTGTGTGCATTTCTGCATTGGATTTTGCTTTGTCATTATGCTGCATCCACACCAAAAGGGTTCAGTACATAAAGTGCAAGACAGACAAGTGTTGTATTGTTGTTAAGAAATATTAATAAAAGACAGATTTAAGTACAGCACAAGTACAAACACACACCTAAAGGTTTGGCAGTTATGCGTATTAACCTGTACTGTAGCTTAAGCTCATTTGATCATTTAATTAGTACAAACGTGAGCTGGTATTAAATGAAGGAGGTGTAGATACAATTTTAATGAATAATAATGAATGCCTGTGTGCGTGAGAGTGTGTACAGGTAATCTGTCAATGGAGTTTGGAAGATAATGATGGGGTGTATGTGTGTTTATGGTGGAGAAAGGACATATATTACTCAGTGAGAGAACAGTAGATACGATGTGTATTTGTAATAATAAGGTGTGTGGAAATGTGTGCAGCCGTAGAGGAGTGTTAGTGTTTAGTACCGTAATAAATGTGTGTGTGTGTGTGTTTGCAGGAGGCACAGATCTTATTGTGTAAGTACAGAGAGCTGATGAGAACTGTTCTGGAGGACAGCAGGCTGGTGCGGCTACAGTTGGAGGGAGGAGCCGCTCTGTCACGTTTACGAAAAGAAGAGACCAGCGTGAGTTTGACAGAGGACTACAGGTGAGACAAGATTATACAGACTTTAACCCTCTGCACACATCACAAATAACCAAATAAGCTCTGTTCCAAAACCAAGTGAGCTAAATTAATTACGCAACCTCTTAAGTTTTGGTCAAATTCTAAGACAGCATGACATGTCCTTTGCAGAAAAGACAATCCCAGAATGCACTGCAACAAGCTCATTGGAAAAATAAATCTAAGATACATGTTGAATAAACACTACCGTTCAAACGTTTGGGGTCAGTAAGATTTTCTCTGTTTTTGAGAGAAGTGTCACCACAACTGAATTTATTTGACCAAAAATACAGTAAAAACAGTAATATTGTGGAAATATTATTACAATAATATATTATCTTCCTTGATAAATAAGGATATTAATTTATTTCCAAAATAATTAATCTGACAGACCTCAAATGTTTGAATGGTACGTGTAATTCATTGAATAATAAAAAGGTATTTATAAAAAAGTGACTATAAATGACTATTTTACATTAAGTTTGTATGTGAAATGCATATTAATGCATACATTGAAATCAGCTGTGAGTTGAGTCTCCTGTGCGCTTCATGTGAGTTCCTGCCCGCTTCATGTGAGTTCCTGCCCATGTAGAACATTACAAATGAGCCACTAATGAAGTTTAATTTCAGTAAGGATGCTGCCTAATATAGTCAGTAGGTAACGAGGCAGCTCTCTAGGTTTTGAAATTGAATTATATAATTATGAAAGATTTAAAGAGAGTTTGAGAGTGCCAAACAAGAGAGGAATAATGAAAGAGAGAGAGAAGAAGTGTTAAGAGCGTGGGAGAGCATGTTTAGGCCTCTAATGATCAGGGCTGGGTTCATCTGGAGGTTGAGGGAGTGTGAATGTTATTTCCCACAGCTGAGCCAAGAGAAATGTCTTTATCTGCACACAGTCATTTCATCCTGAAACATACACACAATCTCAGAGCTAAACAGACACCAAATGCGCATGTGTCTGCCTCTGATAACATGGTATGGTTTGGATGCAGCAGGGCTCTATGCTGCTTCCTGTTTGACTTGGGTTAAAACACAGTGGCATGTCTGTGCTGGCTTACTCAAAAGCAATTCAGACACTAACACTCAAGCCCGGTGTTTTTGTGACAGATTCCGGTGATAAAGACCCAGTGGGTTGCTCATTAAGACTGATGGCTTGGATTTTGCTTTTTTCCAAAGACTTCATCTAACAAATTAATAGCAAATAATATGATTCTAAGCTAGCCTCTCTGGTTCTGTGGTCTGATTTATTGTCCGCCTTGTCATCTCCATCCCTTTTGTGCCTTTCATATTAGGTGAAATTAGAGTTTAAAGCCTGTGCAAGTTGTTCATTTGTTGCTTAACAAATGGCAAAATGAAACCTAAGCTGTCTGAGCTGCTCCCACACAAGCACTTCACCTGGATGCTGACAGACACACAAAGGGCTCAGTCTCACAGGTGTGACCGAGTCTGAAGTGCTCAACAATAGTGAACGAATCCGGCTCTTTTTACTGCATTTTTCTGTGTTTATTAAACTGACTTCTTCCCTCACACATAATCTTTCAAGACTGTCTTTTTAACAATTCCATTGGATCCTAAAGGTGACCTATGACCCTTGCTTTTTTACTGAATGGAATGATTGTGCTTTTACTCACTGGTGGTATTTGCTCATTTTTGTTTCAAATGTACATAAACAGGAAATTGTATCTCCTTTTCATCTCTTTTCTATAGTCCTTGCAAAACAGTGTAATAACAATAATCATAAATCTAAATAATTGTCAGCAAAAATCACTAAGAAATTTGTATCGCTTTATCAGTGATTATTGGTCACTTATTCTTAATCTTATTATTATCTCTCTCTCTCTCTCTCTCTCTCTCTCTCTCTCTCTCTCTTTTATATATATATATATATATATAAACAATCAAGTTCATTCATCAATCTTATTATTATCTCTTTATATATATATATAAACAATAAAGTTCATTCATCTTCTGTCTACCAAACACAATTAATCAACAATACTATGTCTGAATGCTTCATTGAGCTGGTAATGAAGGCTTCTGATTTTTCATACATCCGTCTTAGACTCTTATCTCTCTCGCTCACTCTTTTGTCGTTCTCTCTTGCTGGAATGTCTTTGATATCCCCTGCGTGCTGTGATAACCCGTGTTTGCTCTGGGTGTGTGCTGTGAATAATTGGTGAGTTTTGGACTGACTCTGAGGTCCCTGATTTGCGCCTCATGCCTCTCATTGTGTGTAACACACATTATTCTTTCCAACTCTGAACTTAAATCAACCAATACCTTAAAGCACAGGTGTCAAAGTCAGTTCCTGGAGGGCCACAGCCCTACAGAGTTTAGTCCCAACCCTGCTTCAACACACACACACACCTGCAATTTTCAAATTAGCATGAAGGACTTGATTAGCTGATCAGGTGTTCTAAAAAAAAATTAGGGTTGAAGCTAAACTCTGCAGGGCTCTGGCCCTCCAGGAACGGAGTTCGACACCCCTGCCTTAAAGGGATAGTTGAGCCAAATTAAAATTCAGTTACCATTTTCTGAAAAACAAACTAGTGGAAAGAGTCTAGGTAACTTTATTGAAAATCTTTTAAACCCATATGAATATGTGTTTGCATCTGTGTATGTAACAGCAGGGGGCAGAATTTTTTTGGCTGTGTTATGCATGTGCCACATGTCTGTCTGTATTAATAAGTCTTTGCATGCTTTGATAAGTCTTTTGGCAGTCAAAATGGGAATGTGGCACACCTCAAAAAGTTTTTAATATTGACATTGTTGTTGTGTATGGATCAGAGAGTGGATAACTCTTTGGCTGAGTTAGATGGCATATCGTTGAGGGGAAATGTTGTATAAAAGTTTGATTAGAGCACAATGCATTATTGTGTAAGTGAACTACAGCGGTGATGAAGTCATCCAGTAGACATCAACCTCTTCTGTTGTGCACAGTGTGCTCTGTCACTGTGTATCACAGCATTGGACATTCACATACAGATACACAAAAATGCATCATTACTCACATTTTCTCACAATTATACATTAAAATAAATACATTTCCTTGACATACTTATATGCACATGTATACAGTACAGTAAATTACTCACATTGTTTATCTCATGTATGCTCTTTTTCTTTCTTATACAATCCATACACACACGCGCACACACACATTTCCCCCAGCCCCCCCCCCCTTTACTCTCTTACACACACTCTCTCTCTCTCTCTCTCTCTCTCTCTCTCTCTCTCTCTCTCTCTCTCTCTCTCTCTCTCTCTCTCTCTCTCTCTCTCTCTCTCTCTCTCTCTCTCTCTCTCTCTCTCTCCCTCCCTCCCTCCCTCCAGCACTTCTCCATACCCTGTCTCCCATTGCCAGATCACAATTTTCACATCCAATTACATTCAAAGCCTCGTCCAATCAATATATTCTATAAGACTGTCTCAGCCAATGAGATGTGAGTCCTGCCGTCAGTGTTTTCTCCACAGATCAGATGCCTGGAGTTTCTCTCAGGGAATAGAAACAAGTTAAGAGAATATGTAGACTAAATTGAATATGCTACAGAAATCTTCTTGGTGTGTGTTTTAGAGATGCCATTGAGAATGCAGGACATCTGTATAACCAAGTGGACGAGCTGGTTCACAGACTGGTGATGCTGTCCAACAAATGCACACAGGAACTGGAATTCATTATGGAGTTTAAGACCCTGGAGGAGGGATTCAGAGAGGTGAGGACTAAGGTTTTGCACTTGCTTTTATGAACTCGATTCATGATAGATGACAATAACAGCTGTGTGTGAGACTTAGCAAATGGTACTATATGTTTTCTCTTTAATTAAAGCATTCCGTGTTATGTCATGTTAATATGACAACTTCTCATAATTTAAACCTGAAAATAAACAAAGTTTTATTATTATTAAACTAAGAAAAAGTGACATAAAATGCTTTTTATAGAAAAAGAAATGAATTTACATTTAGAAAATAAATGAATCATTAAATAAATTAAAGTATATAAAACCATTGATGCAAGTGAGAGACTAAGAGTTCTACTGAGAACTTTTCACTTAAATTGTTTTCGCTGATAATGACAAATTTCTTGAAGAAATAAATTTTTATATTAGTAAAAACTGCAAAAGGGAAGCAGTTGCATGAATAGTCTCAGACTTTTGAACTCCACTACACATCTGGGCAGTTTGTGTCTTCAAGGCTTATTCTTAGTCTTGAGTTTACCTATTACACTTGAAAAATAGTGAATACTTTATGAAGTGCTACACACACACACACACACACACACACACACACACACACACACACACACACACACACACACACACACACACACACTCACAAACAGCCTTACTTTACTTTACTAAGTTACACACTGTCTTTTTTTTTCATCTGATAATCTTAATGGATGATTGTGCCTTGCAGGCAGAAAGAGGAGGGGGTGTGGGGGGGATCCTGTTGGGATGGATATAGTGAAAGTTGCTGAAACAGATTAGCCAAGCACACACACACACACATTCATGCACATCATGAGAAAATGTAAACTAGCACCATAGCATCTGTATCAAATGACACACATGTGATTGATGTGTTTGTGTGCTCATGTTTCAGTCTTCTGCCAAAGTCTACTCTACTGTCACAGAGAACAAGAAGCAAAAATATGTTACGAATAACAGAGTAAATGCCCATTCACAACAAAAACAATAACTATAATGATAACTATAAAGTTAAACATTCTAATTCTATGAGAATAGAGAAGTCCACAACACAACTATGATACAGAGGAATGATATCATTGAAATAGTATTCACAAATTATTTTTCTAACTGATGAACGATAAAAAACATTGACAACAGATCAGAATCCATCCTGCTTTAAAGAGCTTGAGCTTTTCAAGCGGCAGATCGCATAACTGCAGTGCGTGCTTATAATAAACAGAATGTTATCGTGCATTGGTGTTGACACTAATATCTTTATAGTTATCGTTATAATTGCCGTTCTTGGTGTGAACGGGTCTTAAAGCTGGAAAGTAGCAGGATTGATTGATTGCATGTATATGTTGTCTCTTAGGTGAGTCAGTGGATAGAGGAGGTGGGAGAGTCTCGTCTGCAGACGCTGAGTGAGCTGGAAGAGTCCTTGGAGCAGTTACATCATAAACAGACTGTCTTCAGAGAATTTTACGCAGCTGCATATGTATGTCAACTCTTATTAAACATGTTTTACACGGCACTTTAACCCTTCCCCACAGCATCTGCATTTGGGGTTGTCCTCATATTTTGTCAACAAATGACATTTTTATTTGAACCGAGAGATAATATTTTACTGCAGGAGTCAAACATTTGCTTAATCGTGTAAGCATGAGCTTCAAGAGCATTTGTCAATGTTTAAATGTAGTCACCTCAGTCGCACCCTATGCTTTCATACCATTCCACTATGTAATACTGTGTGTGTGTGTGTGTGTGTGTTCAGGAGCACTGTAAGAGCGGTGAAGCTCTCCTCAAGCGCTTAGAGAAGTGGGAAGACATCTCCTCTGCAGAGCTGCAGGTATACGAGGTGAAAGTACGCTCATTCTGGGTCCATCTACATGATTTCTCCCAGCGAGTGGAGGACACCAAGAATAAAATTGACAAGACTGTCCGACTCTACGAGTTCTTTGACAAGGTAAGTGGTCAGTAGTTGCTTTTGATGTAAACTCACCTGACTGTTCTCTGTCTTTCTATTTTTACTTTTACTATTTAGGCTCCCTTTATGAAATGTTCATTTGGTATTGAGCTGTATTGTAGTGCGTGCAACACAGTGAAACGTTGTGAGAAGTTTTAGAAGATTTTGAGATATGTTAGAAGCGTTGTCTGTTATCTGATTTCTGGATGGTTTAGTAAAGGGATAAGTAACCCTAAATGAGGATTCTGTCATAATGTCTCTACACTCACGTCATTCCAAACCTGTATCATTTTCTTTCTACTGTGGAACGCAATAGAAGAACAGTGGGGTTTTTTCTTCTTACAATAAAAAACAAATGAGGTGCAATATTGTTTGGAGCCCATTTAGTTTTAAAACCATTTTTGTGTTCCACAAAAGAAATAAAGTCATACAGGTTTGGAATGAGATGAGGGTGAGTGAATGATGACATAATTGATTTTTGGATGAACTATCCCTTTAATTATATGTAATGCATTGTTTGAGTTTTGGTGGATAATGTGAGATTACTCACTTGTACTGCTTTTTAATTATAAGGTGTTTCAATTGCTCAGAGTAATTACCTTAATGCATTAATCCATAAATGTGTAACCTGACCTGACTAAACTGCACTGCAGAGACACAGGTTAGTCAGTTCAGATTAGATGTGCATTAGCTGTGTCCATCTATCAGTAGGTTTTTGTTCGACCAGTTGTAGTCTTTGTAGTGTATTATTTCACTTAAAGTTTTGCACTTTTTTTCTTTTTCTGTATTTCTCTAACTTTATTTTTCTAGTATTATTGCAGTATTTTTTATAATAAAAAAATAAATAGGAAAACCCTTTTTTCGAGTCATATGCTTCATGGGTTCGTGCAGGACATGTTCTTCCATTCTAAAAACAGAATGTAGTTTTGTTTGATTTCGGTTAGTTTCAAAATTAGTTTTAAATTAAATTGAGTCTAAATGTAGTTTCCCTATCAAGTAGGCTTGTCGACCCCCTAAGTATCTCTGGCGACCTCTGGTGGGGGTCACGACCCCCAGGTTGTGAAACCCTATTTTATTGAACACTTAAAGCGGCGCTGCGCAGACCGTTCAGTGTATGACATCAAAGTACCGCGAGAGCGATTAGAGAGCAGGCGGCTCTGTATGCTTTCGAAACGCTCTTGAGGTACTTTGATGTCATACACTGATCGGTCTGCGCAGCGCCGCTTTAACATGTCTTCTGGTGTTTAATTACCTCGGTTGGATGTTGAAACAGCCACTGATCAAAAACTGTTATCTTCCTTTAGTCAGAAGAGATAACCTTTATAGTCAGATAGACTTCTAGTCAAATAAATCCTGTCCCATCTTTCTTATTTTTTCCAGTTTTCTTTAATAATGATAACAACTTTAGAATTAGCAGATACTTAACTTAAAACAGATACAATTATAGGTCTTGATATAGTGTTAAGTGATGGTATTGGAGCACAGTTTCATGTATTTCTAAATCCATCAGACAAGAGTTCCTCTGAAAAGCATACAGTGTTTCTAAAGCACCAGCTATTACGGAAATCCCTGACTGGCAATGATGTCAGGCAAACAAACACACACACGGTTGTCTTTGTGATCAGACCATTGTGTTTTCCCTCTGTGGCACTGAGTGAGTGTTGAACGCTTCGGCCTGTCTTCAGTGTTTCCCCCCGAGCCCCAGCAGGGACAGATGGTCTTGTTGGCTGACCGCTATCAGATTTTAGCATTAGCATAATCATAGTGCTCTTTCCTGACTCATCAGATCATCCATACATCCAGAGCCCTTGCCCTGTTGGCATGGTGAACTCATCCAAGCTCTCTCCTGCCGTCTGTTGGCATATTGACAAAAATTGTCTGTATATGTGTGTAATAATCAAAGCTTCTGATTGTTTATTAATCAAAAGCTGGCTTCATTTACATACAACTGCCTGTTCCTAGATTAGTCTCTGACATATCACACGTTTATCCTTTTCAGTATCCAGCACTGCAGATAGAGTCTTTGTGTCGTTGTGTTAAGGTGCGCGAGGACACTTGTGGAAATCACTGGTATCATCTGTGTGGTGTGTACATGAATGCTTATTCAAACCACCTGTCCTTTCACACCCATTCCTATGCATGAATTTTCATGCTTTTGATTAGTCTCAACACTGATGGTTGTGTAGTCAGTGTATAACAGTGTACAGATGTGTATTAGTCTTGTGTGAGCATTGTATGCGTGTGTCCGTGTGTGATTGAGACAGTACAGAACCTCTGTCTTGTTTTTCTGTGCGTTGTGAGTGACCACATGCTGGACTCCAGTGCTTGATTTGTCTTCAATGACAGACCAGCTCATCCCAGATTTAGAAAGTGACTGTTTGAGTGTGTTGCCTAGCAACCGGTCCAAGCACGGCTGATGAACTGGCCAATGTGGATTGTGGTCATCAAATACGTCATGTGTGCTATGACAGCTGAGGTTGAACACGACGACACAAGATTCTATTCATAGTACAACAGGACACCATGAATTTATGTATGTATGCATGTACAGTGGTGGCAAAATTATTAGAATGTTAAGATTTTTTTATGTTTTATGTTTTAAAAGAAGTCTCTTCTGCTCACTAAGGCTTTATTTATTTAATCCAAAATACAGCAAAAACAGTAATATTGTGAAATATTTCTTTACAGAATTCTTTGATGAATAGAAAGTTCAAAAGAACAGCATTTATCTGAAATAGAAGTTTTTTCAACATAATAAATGTCAATTGAATGCATCCATTTAATTTAAAATTAATTTCTTTAATTTCTTTCCAATAAAACAAACAAAAAAAGTTGACTGACTCCAAACTTTTGAACGGTAGTGATAATGTTACAAAAGCTTTCTTTTTGAGATCAATTCTGTTCTTTTGAACTTTCTTTTCATCAAATAATCCTGAAGAAAAATTGTACACAACTGTTTTCAACATTGATAATAATAATAATAAATGTTTCTTGAACCTCAAATCATCATATTAGAATGATTTCTGAAGGATCATGTGACACTAAAGACTGGAGTAATGATGCTGAAAATTCAGCTTTACCAACACAGAAATAAATTGCATTTTAAAATATATTCAAATATGTAGAAAACAGTTATTTTAAATTATAAAAATATTTCACAATATTACAGGTTTTACTGTATTTTGGATCAAATAAATGAAACCTTGGTGAGCAGAAGAGACTTATTTTAAAACAAAACAAAAATCTTACCGTTCTAATAATTTTGGCCTCCACTGTATGTATGTATGTATTTGTATGTATGTTTCTAATGTCATAGAAGACCTGAAAAAAATTTTTTATAAAATTTTTTATAAAATTGGGATTTTCATCCAAGGAAAAATCATGGAAATATAGAAAATCATAAAAGTCATGGAAATATCTATAGTAAATATACATCTAATCTAGCTTTGCTGTAAAATATACACTTCCGTTCAAAAGTTTGGGCTTAGTGATATTTTAAAATGTTTCTATATGAATATCTTTTTTCATAAATGTGATTTATTCCTGTGATGTCAAAGCTAAATTTTCCGCATCATTTCTCCAGTATTCAGTGTCACATGATCCTTCAAAAATCATTCTAATAGGCTGATTTGGTGCTCAAGAAACATTTCTTCTAATTATCAGTGTTGAAAACAGTTGTGCTGCTTAATATTTTTGTAGAAAGCGTGATACAAATCAAGATTCAAAAGAACAGCTTTAATTTGAAATTAAATTACTGGTCATTTGTGTCAATGTAAAAAACGTTACTGTCACTTTTTAACAATTGAATGCATTTTTGCTGAATAATATCTTGAAAGAAATCTTACACCACACCACACTTTTTGTACACCACAAGTTTTTCTAAATCAGCAAGAAGATCAAATTAATTATCCTGTAGAATTATAGTGTTTTCAATTCTGTGTGACCTAAAAGGTTTCCCTTCAAAAGAAACATCTAAAGGGAGTCAGTAAGCGTGTGTTAAATGAATGAATTTACTCTGACCTTACTGGCCGCTGTATAAGCTCACTGACACACATTGGGTGACAAAACATAATATTGACAATGTATTGTCTGGATCAGAGCCCTGCAGGCATTCACAGCTGCCAGCAGTGCAGAAACTGACAGCAGAGCTGTGAGCATCAGCCCTGTGATGCAGCCTGAGGCACAGCAGACAGTAGAGCCCAGTGTGTGAGACCGAGTCCGTTCTGCTCCAGATGGTCTTCGTGTGCAAGAGTGCAGAGAGTGAGGAATCACCGAGATTGTGTTTGATGGAAGGATGAGGGGAAAGTCACAGTCTCACTGGATGTATTGAGCTGTAATGCTCATCTAAGCAAGCTAGTGTGGGACTAGTTTATTGTCAGAAACGGTTTCATTTGCACCGTGCATTATATTTTTAATTCATTCAAACCCTGATTTAAGTGTTTGGAAATGCAATCTCTGTAATGTTACGAGGAACGTCATTTCCTCTTTTGTTTTACATGGTTTTAAGCCTAAACACGTACAGTCAGTCATTGCAAGTCAAAGGAAATGGCACCTCCATGTTGTCATTATAATGATAATACTTAACCACAGGCTTTTCACTAAAGAGCTGAATTAACTCACTGCAGGCTTCTGCTCAGAGAGGATGAGCATATTTATGCCCTCTCACAGTGAATGTAAATTTGTGAATCTAACAAAGACATGTCCAAGTCACATTTCACCCCAAAAATGTTTCTGTTTTAGTCATTTTGGGTTTTGTTTTTGACATTTCTATTAGTTTTCTATCTCAATTAATTGTATTAATTTTAGTACTTAAACTTGTTTTATTTTAGTTAGTAGTTCATTTAGCATTTTTAAGTTTGTTTGTTTTTCACAATTTGTGTATTACAAAAAACTTATTTCAGCAAACTATGATGTAAACACACTATGCAATACTTTACAAATGTAATAATGTATTATTTTTCACAACAAATGAACTAGAATGAAAAACAAAAAAATATTACTGTTTTTAATCAAAATATGTTGGCACTTTCTTTTTGCACATGAAAGAAATATAATTTATCTTTATAAAAAAATTACTTGAAATGTAATTAAATACTATAATTATATTTCAAGAGAGTATAATTTATCATTTAACCAAATCCAGCAGTGACACATACAGCAGTTGTTGTATTGGAAGAATGTGTGTGTATGTGTACAACATACTGTGAGCGGTTGATTATTGATCAGGTTATTGATACTTCAATGTCTCCAAGGAATTAATTCTTTCCCACATGCCTTCTGCTGCTGTTTTTCCTCTAATCCAACTCTAGCTGAATATTGATCAAGATTACAACTTACTCAACCACACAAGCATTATAAATTCAGAATCGGTAACACACACACACGTAGTTTTGACCCAGTCAGACCTCACACGATTATATTATGCCATAATACATAATTTCCTGCAGTCACATCATAAATGTGTGTGTTTATAAATCATCAGCTGGGCCTCATTTTACCCTTCCAAAGTTCCCATCAATGTTTTGGATTTCTCACTCCGCCTGCATATGGGTTCACAAGGTCTAGTTAGCACCAGCATGCCAAGTTTCAGCAATCGCTCTGCCGTCTTTCCTTTGCCCTTTCTGGTGAGGAGCTTTGTAGTTTTGTTGACAGACACCCTCCTGTCCCATCCCCCCTTCCCTCTCTGCCCTCTACCCCCTCCGCCCCTCTAGTGAAGTTGCTGGGGCAGACCCATCTGGTATTTAGACTTGCATTTGCCTGTGAATAGCAGGGAGGTGGGGAGAGGAGGGGAGTGGGCGCCACTGGCTTCTCTCTCGGTTACTTTGTCAGTCTGAGAGAGAGAGAGAGAGAGAGAAAAGGATGACTGCCGCCGCTCCGTGCTCCGGTCATGGGACCACCAGCGTCTTAGCCGAGCAGGAAAACGGATATAGTCATGGAGAGGTAGGAGTTTAGAGGAGCATTGTGGTGATTAAATCAGGAGCATTTGACTGATATGTGGTACATTATCTGTGCACAGAAAGTTTTTGTTTTTTAATCTTTGAAGACTTGTCGAGACTTAACAGACTACAACTGTACAATAAGAGATGTTTTCATGAGAGGCCACTATAATTGAAGGGACAACTGAAATGTTGCTCAAAACACTTTTGAATGGAGCTCTTCGGTTGTCTGTGGAGATTTCCTTACTCCTCACTTAATCTCCACCCCCTACTTTCTGGCTCTCTTCAATCTCCTGTTCATTCATGCGCTGGTAAAGTGTGTATGTGAGGCAAGCTCAGGCTGTAAGTGTGTGAACTGCAGTGTTTTTAATAGAGTTTCCTCTCTGCATGTGGTATTGACCAACATTTCTCACACAGCTTAGATTGGAGTTTGGTGCCCTGGGCAAATGGCCACATCAGGGGGTTTATGCCATCCATTATCTCAGTGTAACTCCACACCTTGTTAGTCAGATCATTATGGAAGTGGATTACTTTACAACGGCTTTGCCCCAGGAGCATGTTTTTTTGCTCATCTTAGTTCTAGAGGTGACATGAATGATCGTGACATCATTGTATGTTTACTCACTTTCCAGCCCACAGGACGTTTCTGCTGCTGTGTGTTTCTGCTGTTGTAGTGTGATGTGATGTTATACTGTGAAAGTGATATATGTGAAAGTCAGTGGTAATTGCTTACAGACTACACTGGAAGTACAACTTCCCACAGGAAGGTTTTTATATATTGAATATTACGGATATAGTCAGCATATTAGAATGTTTCTGACGGATTATGTGAAACGGAAGTAATGGCTGCTGAATATTCTGCCTTGCATTTTAAATCGTTATAATATTTAAAAATAAATACATTTTTAATCGACCCCACACTTTTGAATGGTAGTGTAGTCCTGTTACTCTTGGTACATTTCAATAATTTAGCTACATTTAATGTAAAATTTTACACAGGTTATCATCTGCTTTAGTCTCTAAATGAATGTGTCTTCAGAAGTTTTATAGCACGTGTAACCCTATTGATACCTGTACACTCAGTTAATAGGACAAAGTTGCTGCAGTAGTAGCCTATCATGAGTTTGCTTTTCTTGGAATAATTGTCTGATTGTTTATAGTTTACAAGGCTTTCATTAATTAATTTTTGTCCTGACTTCTCTGCATGTTGACTGGAAGAGCTTTGGTTAGGGTTAGGGCTTGTCTCTCAGATTTGACTCTCAATTAACCATTAAATGAAACGGAGATATACTTATACTTAAAGTGATTGAAATGTAAAACACATTGATGTTGTTCATGTTTTATATGCAGAGTGCTCTAAGATACTGATCAACGGTGTCACTGTCAAGTGTTGGCTGTTCATCATGGCCCTATTATCTCCTGCTAGTAGATGTGGTAACTACACCACTTGGTCCTTTCTTTCTTCACTCAAAAGTTGTGGTGTATTCTGTTTTTGTGTGCATTATAATATTAATGCTGGATGTTTAGTTGATATCTGTTGTCTGTTTAGTAGTGGTTTAATGGCTTACCACTTAAAGGGATACTTCAGGATTTAGCATTAAGCTTTGCATCAGTAGAAAACCTGTAGTATTTTCAAATTACCGTGCTTCCCTCCCTCATATCCCCCTGAGACAAGAGATTTATGTATTTTTTGTCTGTAAAAAATTTGGCCAGAGGCTAAAAACTACAGCCAGTAGAAGGCGCTAGATCCGCATGTTTTCAACCTGCCCATAGAGGGTGGGATCTCACTCACAGAAGGTCCAAATAGTGTCAGCCATCTTTTATTGGAAGCTAAGCTATCAGGTTCTTATTCTGTGGAGAAAGCTGAGTAGTAGGGATGACCATCCTCTTTTTCCCGGACATGTCTGGTTGTCGAGATCGTCCAAAATGTCCAGGATTCGGCTTTTGCTTTCTAGAGTCGCCATTCATAGTTTACATGCACACCTTTTGTTTCAATCTAACTGAATTCATTCCGATTGGTGATTCTGAATGTAGTGTTTACATGAACACTAAACAAGTGATCGGTTGATGTGCGTTTTAACATTGCTAAGAAAATTCCAGCTCCTCCGTGAGAGATACGAGACTGGTGTGTCTCACAGGTGCCGCTCATCATTAATCACGCCACCGGCCTCGCGTTGTTCACCTGCGGCCCTCAGTCTCGTCCTGCTCGCCACAGTAAACACAATGAATGGCAACTGTAGAAAGCAAAAGCCGAATCCCGGACATTTTGGGCGGTCTCGAAATTCCGGGTAGACTTGTCACGGAGACTCACTAGTAGCCTAGCCTTGTTGTTTAACTGCGCTCTCTTAACGGTAGGCGTGGCCTCTTAGGGCAGTGAAGCAAGTGCATTCTGGGAGTTGTTGTCTTTCATCCACATGAGCCACAAATTGATTTTCTGGCTTTTCTCAGTCTAGAAGGCTCCAAATTAAAAAGAACTTTCACATTTCTACTACATAAAATGACCAATTTTAAATACACATTCATATTTACAGCATACTTGGGTTTTGACAGGAACGGTTAGCGCGTGCGTACAGCCGAACGCTATAGCCTTTCAAAATATAGTGTGTCTGCACTATTCTACTCCAATAAAATTTATTTTTACTCAATCTAGAGTTGTGGGTATTTCCTAACCTCCTCAAACAAATGCTTGTCACCGCAGGTGTCTGTTGTTGTTGCGTCTCCACTAGTTGTTTGTTATTATTGTTGTTCCTTCTCATCAGTTTCTTTTTCAGTGAGTTGATTTTGGACTTGTGGTCTTGGGTTTGGCAGTGAGGAGGTCTGTAAAGCACAGTAGGGGCTTCAGAGGGAGCCCTGTTTAATTGCTTAAAAGAATGCAGGTGACTGCTTTGACATTGTCAGACCCCTGCATAGAAAACTCATCATTCAATCACCTCTGGCATATGCCAATCCCAATGAGCGTGTGTGTGCATTTATGACCTTACTTACTGAACAGCACCTCCTTGTCTCTTTTCTCCTCATCATCCGTGTGTCTCTAACATTTATACACTGGTGTATCTCCTTTCTCATCATGCTTGACTGAGCCTGAGGCATGTACCGCTCTATGCAGACTCCCATTTCTGGACCGTTTCCCCCAAAAACTCTAGACCCCTCTCTACACCTCATTGCCCCGCAAACCCCCAACGAACAACAGGAGACAACACTCTGAGGGACAAAGCAGGCCCCATGCACTATTAATTAGGTGTGTCTATCTTTTGTGGCGGTCTGACTGTGGCCTCCTGTCTCTCAGTCCATGTGTCCTACTCTGTTGTGGCAAAACCTGGGGTTAGCACCTGTGGATACAAAACACTGACCCCCACACCCGTTCACTGACAAGAAATGAAAGATGATAAACGTGTATGATGGTTGACCTCCCATGTTGCCCATAAAGAGTTGTGTAAAGAATAGGAGGAGGAAGGGACCAAGTAAAAGGGCTGTCAGTTTTCTGTTCACAGCTTGTTAATGACATGTTGACTAATCTCTGTTGAGTTTGCACCTTGCACTCATTAGCCACCTGGATAGCATGTGCTGGACTTAAAACACAGAGCTGAGAGCTGATTTTTTTTTTAAAGCACTTGGTCCAAAAATAGACAACAATTTTATATAACTTTAATAATGAAAACTTTGTTTTAATTAGGATATTTAATTAGATTTATTTTAATTTGTTCATTTTTTAATTATTAAATATTTTTATAGATGTATTATCTTTATTTGTCTTTTTTTCTTTTCTTTTGTAAATTTTTCAATGAAAAAAAGAAGAAGTTTTTTTTAATGGTAAGTGCATCCAAATCAAGTAAGACACTTGTGAATTCTGGGAAGACTATTTTCATCATTTTAGGCTTAACGTTTCCTTTCAATTTAGGGAAAGTAAAAACAGAGCCAGCAGACCACTTTGGTCTTACTTAAAAATTTCGTTCAGCCTTGATTGTCATTTTACATTTTGGGTTGGCTAATGTGTATTCCCTTAGGGCATGAGAGTGTTTGCTTGACCACATAAGCTTTTCCAGCGCTGTGCGTGTGCGAGGCGTTTAAGTAGCCACTCAGTCTGATCAGAGTTGTGATCGGGTCTGATTAATGCCACTTTGATGGTTCAAATGCAGCGTGATTGGCTCGCTTTGCAGAACCCATTTTACCCAGCCCCCTCCTAGGCCCCGTTCAATCAAATTAACTCACTCAAACAGAACAACATGCAACACACTGCTGTGATTTTTGTGCACACACATTAGCATTAGCATATGGTGCCAACCAATGACCATCCTTTCAACAATTCAAGCAATTGGCGATTCCACTTTCTGTTCGATTCAATACCAAGTACTATCAAGACGAATATTGCTAATGTCAATACCAATACCACTTTCCAGGAATAAAATTCCATTAATTAGACATTGTAAATATTAAAAAGGCCTAAGACGTCAGCTTTAGACGTTTTTAATTTATAATCACAATAATCTATTTAACGTTAATGTTACATTTATTACTTTTTTTATTTACTTCTGGTAACTGCTTGCACTTTTCAATATTTCTGCTTGTTCAGATGAACTGAAAGAGAGATGGTTCATAAATATTTGCAAACAAAGTTAATTGTTTCACTTTAAAACGTGGTACACATTCACTTTTATGTCAAGGAATTAAATCTATTGATCTAAACTTAAAACATTAAAATATTTTTATGTGGGAATTGATTAAAATTTTGTTGTTAAAAAAAAACAAAAAAAACATTTGAAACTAGCCTCTTTCTCTTGAACGGTCTCACACTTGTGTTCAAAAAGCCCATGCTAGACATGCTCTTCGGCAAAGAAGTATTATTTCCTGTTTGACTCATAAAATTGGACTAATGGGCAGACAGTGGCAACTTTATAGTCCTCGTGTGCTTGCTGCCAACCAGGCCAAGGCAAAAATCAGAAGTCCCACGGTTCTCTCAGCTCCTTTTTACAAACAGTCATTACCCCCAATAAAGCCAGCCAACCCCTTACTATATCAGAAACAGACCCTGCGCTCTGCAGTGCAACAATTAGTTTGACATCTGTGTTGTATAGACACACTTCTCGTGCCTTTTGAAGTATCATGCAGTATTATGCAGCAGTTCAACAGTATCTGCATAAAGGCCCTTTCACACTAGACGCGATTTGACGCACAAATAATTTGATCAGCTGTTTGTGTAATGAGTGCTTCCACACCGAACGTAAATGTGCTCCGGCGAAAAAACGACTTTTATTTTTTTCGCTTTGATGTCGATTTTTTTTTTTTACTTTTGCGGCGACAGAAAAGGCTTCAGCCAATCACATACAGTGGATTGTTTATTTGATTATATGAAAACGTAACCCCTAATGATTTTAAGAGGACAGCTCACCTTAAGCAGACTGCCTGATGTGAATGGTTTTGACGTGAACTATTCGCTTTTTCTTTTCGCTTTTTCGTTACGCGTCCGGCGTGAAAGGGCCTTTAGTATGAGTATTTTCCTGCATTTGAATTGAACCATAGAAGTAGGAAATGAAGCTCTCTCCAGTGCTTCCAACAGGCCTTTAGTGGGCATGTTTATTGTTTCATGGTCTCTATTGCTATGAAGCAGCTGGCGTGTATGTGCTTCACATTACTCTACATATGCAACACGTTTGTCTCTCAGCATATTAAACCAGAGAGAAGACTGCAATCACATCTGTCACGGACTGCGTGCCCCCTCCGCTCTATGTGTGTGTGCATGCCATCGCTGAACTCTCCTTTCTTGAGCCTAATTCTTTAGGCTTTGACATTCATGAAGCTTCGTAGGAAACACAGAGACGTTCCCCCAGCAGTAGACACGTGCATACTTGCATGCGTCACCACTGACACGCACAACAAAAGATCAAAAACTAAACTGCTGAAACTTTCCCCATCAATCATACAACAGCATCAGGCATTAATTGATTGGTTTATGATTAATGACCTTTACTGAGTTTTAGGTTCTGTGAATTTAATGCACCATTATTCTGTTTAAAAACCACTATTAGATTGAATTAGCCAAAATCACAAGGGGGCTAGTTATCATACAGGTGCTGTCTCTCTCGTGTTCTCCATCCCTCTTCATCATCCTTTACTATTCATTTGATTTGATTTGCATTCCTTTAGATTAAGCTTTCAGATAGCATATGGTGTCTGAACAGAAAATTAACCTTATTTATATTATTTATAATTACATATGTTATTAAGAATTTTTTGTACAATGATAATAGTTATAATATATTATATAGTTATTGTTTCCGTTAAGTTATAAAAATAAACTCAATGTATAATATTTGTTATAAATTATTACAAAATGAAAGATTTTTAATCATTTAGCTGTATTTTATTTTAACCATGAAGGTTACGGTAAATATTTGTGCTATTTGAGATTGTGTTGCTAATGTGTGAATGTATTTTTTTGTGGTAATGGTCCCGGTTGGTCTTCCTACACTCCACAGGGTGTCTTCATTAAAATAAATGGGTCTTTTCCATCTCTCGCTCTCATTTCCTGCAGCCTATAGCAAATCAGCTTTTTTTCTCTTTATTTGTGTCCATCTCTTTCTTTTCCTTTTCTTTTGGCAGAATCACTCATCCAAATCCTGCTTTTTGGCTCAGTCTTTAAACATTTTACCTCATTTTGACATTCCTCCTTTATTAGGGTGACAGGATGGACAGGCATGTGATTGAATGGTAATTTTGTTCTCCAAAATATACTATGACGAGATTGGGTACTTTGATTAGGCTATTCTCGCGTAACAGAAGACTGCTACTTGCTTTTTTATACGATCACCCAGCAAAGACAATTTAGGAAAGAACGGGGAAAAACGTGTGGGAAAAACGGGACGTCTGGTCACCCTAACTTTATTGTCAGCAGCTTAGAGAGAAAGTGGGTAATTTCAACCAAAATGACAGGGATGTATGCCGGGGTCCTGTGTCGAGGGTTAAGCGGCCCTGTCTCTGGATTGGTACGGTGAGTTACAGAGCAATAACTGTCAGAGGAATTTAAGCCTGTGCCTCCTAAAAACACTGTGTGCATAATACCCCACTCGCATTTTGACACTCGCTATCCTTTTAAGAAAAGAAAAAAAACATTCTTGGCATTGCTCAGACATGAGATCAGAGACCGGCTGATGTCATGAAAACCTTTTCTCCTTTTTGTGGTTTTCTTTTAGGGGAAATAATAAAAGATGGTTTCTTTCAAGTTTAAAATGCTCCTCTTGACCCATTTAGACTGCTAAGAGATTCATTTATGGGAGTGTACAAAAGCTTAGTCCAAGACTGGATCTGTCTCACTCCCACTGCTCTGTTTTAGCACATCTAACACTCTCTCTCTCACTATTTCTCTGTGTTTCTCTCTTGCTCTTTGTGCAGGGTTGAATAGTGGGGCCTTTAGAGGTGCCTCCCTCAGGCAAACTAATTCTGCTCTCACCAATCAGAGCCCCACCACACACACACACACACACACTGTTCACACTTCAAAGAACCTCGCACGCTAACCAACCTAACGATGATGTCATCCCCTGCCCACAGTATTATGGGCATCATCAGATAGAGAGGAACTATATTGGGCTATAGATCAAAGTGTCTGCTTTATTTCACTAAGGGGGGTGCGCATTTTTTCCACGAGGGGAGTCTCTGACCCCAGGTTCTCTGCAGAACCCGTGGCAGACTTTATCACTGTCAACCGTTGGTGCTGTTTTACTACGGGTACAGAGCGCTTTACATCTGTTTGTGTTTCCCGTGTCTGTTTCGCACATCACTTTAGCAGAACAGGGAGGTACTGGAGAATCAACAGGATTTCTGAAGTCACTGACTGTAATTCTAGAGAAACAATTATCAATATATTATTGTTAAATGCAACCTAAGCTTTTTTGACAGAGACTCTAAAATGCTGTCAGTTTCCACAGAACATAATTTAGACATTGCCTCAGTTTGTAAAAGTAACACATTTGGGGAGTTAGTTATTAATACAGGCAACTGCATGTGTTTTGGAAAATTGAGGGATTGGGTATCGATTATCCTTTTTCATTTTTTTGGCTAAATATTTGTATACATATTTATATTATTTCATATTAATACTTAATATTATACTTTAAAATGTACAAGAAAGTGTATATTTTAAGTGCTGTTTTAGTGCCATTTTAAATATGTTTTGCACTTCATTTAAATTGTGCTGTTGCGTGACAAAAACAAGTACAAATATTTTTCTTAACATTTACATGTGTTGTCCAGTAAATAATGTCTAAAGTTGTCTTGTATTTTTTTAATCAAAATATCATAACATACTTCTCTACTATACTAATCATTTAGTCCACTTTAAACCCGGCCCTCCACAATTCACTACAAGCTCACATTCAGATCTGCCTCCAACCAATCAACAACCAATAAATAATAAATAATACCGGCCTAAATGTATTTTTCACTCAGATGTCACAATCCAAAAATATCTGATGGTACTTCCATTATAGCACGACTTTAATTAGGGATGCACCGATATAAAAAAAATTGTCGATACCAATAATTCTTTATTTTTTAAATCCAATAACCGATATATTAGCCAATATATCTAAATCTAGATCCAAATTTGTATATATTTTTTGAGAGCCTGATTACTAAAAACAAAAGTCTCACCATTTAAAGCCCTGTCCAAAACACTTCACAATAAATCAAATATATACAGTACAGTAGCTTAGTTTGAGTGAGTTTAATTTTTACAATTAATTTTACACTCCTATGACCAACTTTCTTTATATAAAAAATGTAAAATCTATTGCCTTACAAATAAATAAAATAATGTCTAAATAATTCAAACAAGTCATTGGACAACATTACTTGCGTATAAAGAATTAAAATGCATTTGCCATTGATAAATAAAATTGAATATCATCCGCACGGACAATTATTTTATTTAAACCATATTGTTAATAAAAATAATATAAGAAAAAAATGCTAGTTATTATTAATAATGCATCAATATTTGTGAAAATTATATATTTTTAATTAATATTACTGTTTAAAATAATTGCATTGCTGTTTGAGCTGCTTGCGCTGAAACTGAATAGCTGAATGAACACCAGGAAACTGAAGCTTTGTTAGTTGGTTCATTAACTCAACCATATATATCCTATATGAGATTAATCAGATATTTATACAAAAACATAATATTACAACTTTACAAAATGACGCAAATGCACAAAAAGTCTGCATCTTGAACTTACGTGCTAGTCAGAGTGTGAAACACAGCAACTAAACCCAAAGAATTCACAACATTTTATTACAATAGTGTTCTCTTTATAATGTTATGTAATATGACAGTCCCAATCATAGTTATTCATGTCATGTATTGCTGTGTCTGCGTGCGCTGAAGCTAAAGATGATCACCTGTAAACTGAACCACTTTACTACCGCGTTAATCAAATGCATCCTTTGTGAGATAATATCAGATACACAAAACAAAAGGCTGCGAATGCACAAACAAACGTGACTGTGCTAGTCACAAAGGTGTATATCCTTTGTGGATGCAGTTATCCTGCAATAATGCTCTTAAACATCGGCGCACAACGAATTCACAACATTATTTTACAGTAATGTTCTCATTATAATTTTATGTAGCCTATATGACAGACTTGTGATCTATATGTTGCACTTAACCTTATTTTCCTTTCCTAAGTGATTCCAATCATATTTTAAGCAATTCAAAACCATCATGGCGAACAGTGCGCATCTGAAGTGTCTCAGCTGATTTTATCTATTTAGCTATTTATCGGCTTTAATATATTGGCAAAATTGATAACATTAAAAATTAACACTTTCAATTATGACTTTCCATCTCAAATATTAAGTTGGGGATGCACAAAATATCGGCCACCATATTGGAATTCGCCGATGCATGTTCATTGTTCTTTTTTTTTTTTTTTCTGTTTTCGAAGAGCTTAAGTTGTATTTAACCCTAAATATTGCTTTAAAGTAATTAAACCACCAAAAAATTGTACACATTTTTGCATTTCTATTTACAAGGGCCTTAAAATTCAGGGTCGCTATTTGGTTCTTACTCATCAATTATGTACCATTTGCATCTTTTTGTGTCTTCTGTGTATGTGTCTCTCTCCTCTATCTGTTCTGTCACTTCTTAGCCGTGTGTATTGTTAGTGTGGGCAACTGACCTTTGACCCCTGCTTTTGTGAGAGACTTTAGTATCTGGGTGCCGAAGGCCCATACGCTGGCATGTGGCCTTTGTGTCACCCTAACCTGAGAGAGAGACAGAGCCTAGGGGCTTGGGGAGCAAAGCAATGTCACCATGTCACATAGCAGCTAAAGTAGAGTGTGGAGGTTTTGTGTATGCACAGAATGAGAGAGAAGAGGGGGAGTTTTGCTCCTTTCTCAGGAATGTCCAAACACAAGCCTGTGTTTGCAGGCAGCGCTGAAGTGTGTGTGTGTGTGTGTGTGTGTGTGTGTGTGTGTGTGTGTGTGTGTGTGTGTGTGTGTGTATGTGTGTGTGAGAGAGGTGGAAGGTGGTTGTGTTTGATCTGTGTTAATCCCCTCTGAAGTTTAACCACTCATTTTCCAGCATGGAGAGCACTCGTATCCTCAGGAGCAGTGACTATAGAAACCTTCCTGCCAAGTTGTTAATGAAAAAAGGTCTAAAAACAAGAGTGCCTCCCAGTTGATGTAACAGCATCTTGGAGTGTGAGAAGGGGCCATCAGGTTTTCTCTTAAATGGAGAGACAGCTAGTAAAGCGGTTGGCATGTGTCTTTGTGGTAGGGTGCTGTCACACATAGTTGAAACTATAGGCCCTCCTGCTGCTGAGCTGCATGTTAAAGCCTTCTTACCCAGACCTCCCAGCTCCTGGCTAAAAACCTCTTTATTTCACATGAAAGAAGTGCTGGGAGGTTTCTCACTCACTCTATACTACCCTCATTCCCATTCACAGAGCATTTGTAGTTGTTTTCCATAAAAAGTCTCCTTTATACTCTTGTCTCTTCTCAAATATGCATAAAAACATATTATAATAACATATTGCCTTCGTTCTCCATATCCCACTCTTTCTTTTTTGTCAAAAGCTGCCGTTCTACCCATTGTTGTTATTGTTAACTAAAAAATAAACTATTAAAATGACTATTAAATATTTGGTTTTAACATAGTTTTTGAGTGCTTGTGTCACATCAGCTGATTTTTTTCTCTCTCTTTTTCAGGCGTATGAATGGGCGCTAGAGGGCATGCGTCATTTGGCGTGTGTTAGCATGGAGGAGTGTGGCATGCCTGAGAAATGTCAGAGCGTGATCACATGTTTGGAGACCTATCGCACACAGCACCCACCGATCCAAGACGCACACTTCCAGGAGATGAAGGACCTCGCTGGGGAGCTGAAGAGTGAGCAGGGACTCAAGCAGTGGAAGTTCGCCTGGTCCAAGTGTCAGGAGACAAAGCAAATGTTTGAGAAGAAGCTGGAGATGGCCCTGCGCTCCCGCCGCGAGAGCGACTCCAAATCAGCAAGGGGTGACTCTTCTCGGCGGAACTCGGACAGTAGCGCTAAACCTCAGGAGCGTAGCAGTAGCATCTCCTTCTCATGTCGGAAAGCATTCGGCGGTGGCTGGGGCCGGGATAGACTTTCCTCACAGTCCAGCACGGCTTCAACTCCCAGCAGCCCTTTAGGTATACGCCTGGACAATCGTGACTCTGTCCGAACCCCGACAGGGAGTCTATATAGCATTGAGCACAGAATTCCTCACAACACCCCTGTCAGATCCCACAGGCTAACACGTAGCATCTCCACAGACGAGTCTCCTCAGCAGCCGCATCTGGAGGGGCTGGCGTGTGCTACGAGCCCGAGCCTCACCTCTATTGAACCAAACCGCAGGGTTTTGCGAAAAACCCAGAGCTTCGATACTGCCGGTAGCGAGTCTGTGTCACGGTATGGGACCTGCCAGAGAACTTTGAGTGAGCCTGCACGGAGAGGAAACACAGGGGTGTTCATTAAAGGTCTGGAGGTGAGCAGCACTGAAGTGATCGATCGACCATACAGCCCGCGACTGCCGCCCATGCATGGATGGTCTTCTCTAGATACTCACTGCAGTGGGAGTCCTGCTCCCGAAACACGCACCAAGGGCAGGTGGGTACACTCAGCGCACGTGTGCAAGTGCTAATCCACACTCACTTGCTATAACATAAACAATCAACCAGGGAAGTCTGCAGGTCATCGCCACAACCACACATTCAAGGGTTTTCAAACTTAGCTCCTGGAAACCCCTAGGGGTGCTAGAGGGTCTGCGGAACAGCAGAAAAAAAGTTTTTTAAAAAAACTTTCAGGCAACAAGACAATATGCTAAGCTACTTGTAATTTATTGTTATTTAAATAATTATATATAAATTAGGGATGCATAATGATTAATCGCAATTAATCGTTTGCAGAATAAAAGTTTTTGTTTACATCATATATGTGTGTGTACTGTGTATAATAATTATGTATATATAAATATACAAACATGCATGTATAATTTTCAGAAAGAAATCTATTTATGTATTAAGTATTTATAATTATATATAAGATAAATTATATTTAAATATAAAAATGTATATAAATATGTAAATATTTTTTAAATTATACATATGCATGTGTGTGTATTTATATATACATAATTATTTTTACACAGTACACACACACATATGATGTAAACAAAAACTTTTATTCTGCAAACGATTAATTGCGATTAATCGTTATGCATCCCTAATATAAATAGATAAATTATGTAAATGTACTGTGTAAATAATTATATAATGGTCCCACTTTATATTAAGTGGCTTTAAGTACTATGTACTTACATTGAAATTAATAATTTGATGCATTGGACTTATTGTGTTTGTACATACATGTTTTACATTGTACTAAACCAATAAGCTCAGTGAAGCCGTGATTTACAGTGAATTTACTCCGCTCTGTCCTCGTACCTAACAATACCCCTTAGCCGTTCTAAATTCACTGTAAAACACGGCTTCACAGGGCTTATTGCTTTTATTAAATGGTTACTCCATAATAATATTCATTTGATATTTATTTTATTCATAAAATAAACACCAGCAACAAAAAAGTATAACGTTATTACACATTTACTCCTCCGCCAAACCATGTAGTTCCAAAGAGGTTGCCAAGCAACACATGCAGCAACAAAGAATCACAAATGGCAGTGTATGTTTGTTGAGTAATTTAAAACGGTTTTAAATGTGACTCAACTAATCAGAATAAAGGACCGTAACTAGCCGTTTTATAATAATATTTTGAAAATACCAGCATGTATTTACAGCTGTAATTAATTTATGTAATTATATGTGTAATTACACTGTTGACCCTTCCCTTACACCTTAACCCACGCTTAAACCTAGCCATAGCACCACACCTGTCCCTAACCTTACCCGTATCACACCTCAATAGCAGCTAAAGTGTTTTACAATACAACATGAACACAATAAGTACTTTTTATTTATTTTTCTATGTAAGTACATAATACTTAGAGCCACTTAATATAAAGTGGGACCAATTAGTTTTAATTGGATTGGAAATAATTCTCTTCAGGTTTATAAATCTAACAGTACAAATATTGTTTTTCAGATAATTTCTTTCAATTTAGTTCATGAACAATCTAAAAGGAACAACATGTCTTTGATTTAATATATACAATCATACTTACTATTATAAATGGGTCTTCATACATACAAATATACAATGTAGCTGTCTTTAAAGGGATAGTAAAATTCTGTCATCATTTTCTCAACCTCATTTCATTCCACACCTGTCCATTTCTTTCTTCTGCTGAACACAAAAGAAATTCTGAAAAATGTTGGTAACCAATGAGTTTTAGTTCCCATTAAAGTCCATTTAATTTGTTGTACCGGTACATACAATTGAAGTCATTGGGAACCAAAACTGTTTGGTTACCAACATTCGTCAAAACAACTTCTTTAATATCTTAGTAAAGGGGGTTATTTTGCATATCTGGCCATTGATGGCATCAAAAAGTTTGAAAACTCCTCTATATCTGTACTCAGAGTTTTGACCGCAGACTGGTCAAAATTGAACACTCACACAAGACATCCAGGAAAAAAAACTTTTTCCAGCTAAAACACATATGGACTGAATCTATTTAGTCTTTCCTCAATCTCTACATGAAGGAACTCAATATGTCTCCTATTAGACGGTCACAGCACTTTAATCCTCTGAATCACCATGGATGTCTTTTCCAGCTGTGGTCCTACTGGTCACCCCTTAACCCCCTTGGGAAAGGGCCTGAGATGCAGATCACTTTCCCAGGTGGCCGGGGTCCTCTGGGCTTTGAAGTGGTGGGGGACATGTTTGTGTTCTGCTTTTCCACACAGAAGAGATGGATAGTTATCTGATTATATAGACATCTTAAGGAGGTCTTTACATCTGTGCGTCTTCCTTTCAAAACACATGATTTAGCTTTGCTCTCCAAGATTGCAGTGCAGATGCGATGTTGACAATATTTTCAGACAGAAATAACTCAAAACAAGGCATTCGGCTCTGTGTGGTCTAGTTATTGCAAATATTTTACGCAGATGAAAACATTCTGATAAGAACCCAATTTGAGATTAATGTGAATACTAAAACATCACCTCATTTTTCCCGGTACTAGACACAGACACCATGTATAGCTGTGTGGTGAGAAGGATAGTATAGATGAGGATGTAAATATGTGCTGCACGCTTTCCGCTCAATAACAAAATAAACACAACACACAACAAAATTGAGGAAACAACAAGCTTTTAAAAAAAAAAAAAACATAAGAAAAGCATCTGATCATAGCAACGTGGATATGTTTGCACAAGCTCTGTAATTCGGCATTCCAGTAAAGTCACGTTATGTTTATTTATAACACTTTATACAATAGATTGCTTAAATTCAAGCAGCTTTACCTTATTAAACATGAAAAACAGTGTCAGTGTCCATTTCATCAGAAGTCCAACTTAATTTTTTACTATAAAGCCGCTCTCCAGTGTGTTCATGTTTTCACTCGCGGACGTCTGATCTCGACGGACTCAACAGGAGAAATGCACACCTACCTATTACGTAATCGCCACGGACCAATGGTAGTACAAAGGTGTTTACCAGGCCAGCCGTATCGAACTTTTCCGGAAAGTTTGTTTGAGCAAGCTGTTTCGAACTCCCAAAACGAACTTCGTTCCGGCCCGATTTTGTTCGAAATAACGTCACATCAGTTCGTTTTTCGATTTTGCTTTAAGTATTTTGGGTTCTTAAAGGATCCGCAAGGCAATCAGAAGACAGGTGCTCTATGCTTGTCAGTCATTTTAAGCATTCAGACTTGCTGTCATCAGTTTAACATGTCTATGGATGGAGGACTTTTTGGAGAGAGTTAAAACAAAGAGTTAAACTTTGTGTTCTATGTGCTCTAAAAGTTTTATCTCTTAAAATGTAAGCATCTGAAGTATGCTAACTGTTCACTCTCTCTGTCATTCAGTAAACTACGCCACATTGTTGATGAGATGGTCACAACCGAGCGGGAATATGTACGCTCTCTGCGGTACATCATTGACAACTATTTCCCTGAGATGGAGCGTGCTGACCTGCCTCAGGATCTGCGGGGGAAACGCAGCGTCATCTTCGGCAACCTGGAGAAACTAGTGGACTTCCACAGCCAGTATTTCCTCAAAGAGCTGGAAAGCTGCTGCAACCATCCATTACGTGTCAGCCACTGCTTCCTACGACATGTAAGAGAAGTCTTTTCACAGTAAATTTCATCAAACTGTCTGATTTTTGCAATTCTGCATTCTATAAATTCTTATTGTTCTGATGTTTGCTGGACTTTTCTAATAGTTTTAATAGTGATCATTTAGGGATGCTGAATTACGTTTTTATTGGAGATGAAACAAAGTGGATTAATTTGTCAGTGTTTTTTGTCTGTTCCCAGTCCATGACTGGCTCAATTTTTACGAAGCACAAGTCTAAAACCATCCAGAATGGACTTATTCTGTGTATTCTTTCTCTCTTTCATTCACCCTCCATGAATATGGGAATCAAACTGAGCCGCAAGTAATGATTCTGAGGTCTTTAAATGAGTGCAAGACCACCAGCCTACATTCTTTGTAGTTGTGGTCAGCTCATAGTGCTGGCTCCCCTTAAAAGCTTTACTATATGAAGCTTTCACAGAGAAGACAGAGAAAAAGACACAGAGGCAGCCAGGCAGGCCGCTTGGCCTACAGCAGTGTATGAACTAGGCCGAAATCTTTTTTAACATGTTTCTGGCACAGCAAAACCTACACTGAAATTACAGCACACTCCATATGAACCTGAACGTCATATATTGATTTACCCAAACATAAAAAAGTCTTTCCAAACAAAACTCAACCTGGACAAAGGGAAGAGAGCAGTTCTCAACAAGAGAAGTTTTTCTTCAGAACATAGATTTGGAAATTTGGATGATACCACTTAAAATATTGCTCTTTTGTGCTTTTTTCCATGTGAACATATAGCAAGACCAGTTTAGCCTGTATGCCTTATACAGCAAGAACAAGCCAAAGTCGGACACACTCCTGGCCAGCCATGGAAACAGCTTCTTCAGGGTGAGCAACTGGATCCATACTACACTCTAGACCACCTATGATAAACTTTAGTTCAGCCTCTTTTAATCTCATTCATTTCATCTCACCTCATGGCCTGAGATTGTAAAATCAGAGTCTCTCTCATTCCAGCATAAGCAGCTGGAGTTGGGGGATAAGATGGACCTGGCGTCGTACCTGCTGAAGCCCATCCAGCGCATGAGTAAGTACGCGCTGCTGCTGAAAGACCTGATCAAAGAAGTAAATGAGGTCCAGGAGCAGGAGCTTACGTACCTACGTGCCGCCACCGAGATGGTCAAATTCCAGCTTCGCCATGGCAACGATCTGCTCGCCATGGACGCCATCAGAGACTGTGATGTAAGTGTGTATGGCGCAGCAGATATGCGCTACACTTCACGTGGAGAAACATAGGAAAGCATATATCTTCTCTTCTAAACTGCCATTTCATAATTTTTCATACACTCTTCCAGGTGAATCTGAAGGAACAGGGACAATTAGTTCGCCAAGATGAGTTCACGATTTTGTATGGCAGGAAGAAGTGCCAAAGACATGTGTTCCTGTTTGAGGATCTGGTGCTATTCAGCAAACCCAAACGCATTGAGGGTGGCCTAGATGTTTACATATACAAGCACTCTTTTAAGGTAAGCAACAAAAAGACATCAGAAGTTCTGAGGAACAAGAAACATCTTCAGAAATGAAAACACAGCTTTAACACACTTTGCTGCATGCATTATGACTTCCACACCAAAAACGATTACTAACAAGATAACAATGATGATAACTATAAGCATCCACACCATCTGTTTATTATAAGCAGGCACTGTTGTTATGTTGTCTGCGGCTATAAATGCTCAATTCTGATTGGCTTACAATGCTTTTATCCTTCATCAGCTAGAAAAAGCGTTCTGAAAGTGATTTCAATTATATTGTTTCTCTTTCATTGTTATTGTTAAAGTTGTAGCATGGACTCGGCTGTTCTTTTAAATCTAGATCGATTATAGTTCTAGTTATCGTCCTTGGTGTGAAAGGATCTTTACACTGCTTTTTTTTACTCATACACTCACATTCTTTAATTA
This sequence comes from Phoxinus phoxinus, assembly GCF_949152265.1. Lineage (NCBI taxonomy): Eukaryota > Metazoa > Chordata > Actinopteri > Cypriniformes > Leuciscidae > Phoxinus > Phoxinus phoxinus. The sequence goes on along the minus strand of NC_136877.1, from coordinate 33,077,382 downwards.
TATTTCCTCTGACCAATGTTAAAATAAACAGAAGGCTTTAGTTTAAAGATCTGAGAATCTGGTTGGTCTCCTGCAAGCCATGATAACGACAAAAATCCATTAGCCCTCAATATTGATTGTGATTAAATGTTGAATATCCTCTTTACTCTATCATTCTCTATGTAGACGGCTGATGTGGGTATGACAGAGACATCAGGCGAGAACGTTCTGAGGTTTGAGGTCTGGTTCCGGAGAAGAACTTCAAAGAACCAGACCTACGTTCTCCAGGCCAGCAATGCAGACGTCAAACACGCCTGGACCTGTGACATTGCACGGATACTATGGCAGCAGGCCACACGGAATAAAGGTAGGAAAGAAAGAACTGAAGTGGCTGAGCTTGAATACGTTCTTTGAATTTGTTGTGTTCATCTAGCTGGAAAGAACTAATTATGAATGATAGGATAATTGCAGATAATATCTCCTGTCACATACCATCTTAGCATATTTAAAGATTTTTTCAGCAGTTCATCTCTGAAGGCCTCAGGCAGATATTTAAAACACTTTTGAGTCACACCAGTATTGTATTTCTACAGTTTGATTTGATTTAGAAAAAAACGATGCAGATCTGAGGCATCATGTAACCTGCATTTGCACATATTTACTCAAAAACACTTTTTACGCTTTCTATGCGTTTCATCATCTTAATGTCAACATGTTTGTGTTTATTCTGAATTTAGGGCTGTCACATTATCACATTTTTACTACATGGTCTTTGTTGTAAAAATAATTCACAATAACAATAGAATTGCAATATCTAAAATTAATTTTAAATAAATAAACAATGCTATCAGTCAAATTAATCTTTAACTTTATTTTGTATTTTCTCTTTTGTATTTTGACGAATGAATCACACTCAATATACCACATTAAATATAGATTTTAAATATCACATTATCGCCAATGCCAGTATATTGCGACACTCCTATTCTGATACATGTGATGGCAGCATTTTTAAACGTTGATATGTGTGTATGCAGAAATTCGAATGCAGGAGATGGTCTCTATGGGGGTGGGCAATAAACCCTTTCTGGACATTAAACCCAGCGATGCTGCTATCAACGACAGAGCCATAGACTACATTATGAAAGGCAGAGGTGAGCCTGTCTAACATGAAATAATCATCAGAATAACTTGCTAAATTCCTTTTTTTTTTTTTTTTTTTTTTAAATAAGGTTTTTACTAGCAGCATCATGCTCTCTCTTCTGTTACAGGGGCCAGGACGAGAGCATCCATTGCCGTCTCGTTGTTTGACCACTCAAACCCGTTTAAACGAGCTGCAGTAAACGCCCCTTCTAGCGGCCCACCGGTGGCTGGTGGCCCCTCCTCTTCCACGCTGCTGGGGCCCTTAAATCTGCATATGTATAGCAGCCAAAGCCTGTTAACAGGGGAGAGACCTCTCATCAGCCCCTGCATCGAGGAAGACGAGCTGGAACATGAGACCAGCAGTCAGCCGTCTATGAGTATGTATTATAACATGTTTGAAAGTGTGAACGTCTTCTCAGAAGCCTCATGTAACGTGCGACTTGTCTGTGTTGCAGCTACAGAGAGTTCGGGTTCGTCGTCTCACTGTCTGTCTGGTAGCGGCTCGAGCGGGTCAGACAGCGGATGTGTGTCCAGTCACCTTCCCGAGGCTTTGTCCGAGGAGCCCAGCTCACCATGTGACTCCTCCTGTTACTCCTCCATCACCTCTCCCACCCAAGAGAAAGCCTGCTTTAACAGCCAGTACATCTCAGCGGTTAGTATTACATGTGTCCATTTCAGATGGCCAATATTTTGATCGCACATCTTCTGGTTTGCATCAAATGTCACTGATGCAGAAACGTGTCGTAACACCCATGCTTATGCTAGCACTAATGCACACGCTCCAGAAGACACTGATCACCTGATGATCAAGTGAGAGCCTCCCCTTTAACCTGTGATAACCCCTGCACCCATGTCCTTCTCGTCACAGGGGGAAGTTCAGGTGATTGGTCCCTCTACTATAGTGTGAGCTAAGTAACCACTGCTGCAGTAAGTTTGGCTTTCGCTCTATGACATCACACTTCCACAGCTATGTGCATGTGCATTAATACACTCATCTCAGCATATTGAAAATATTATTGATCCTTTAACTAGGAGCTTTTACACATATGCTTGTACGTAATGCATGTTATTCTGTCCTGCTTTGTCCTGTAGGTTTAAGACCTGTCTGCTTCAGATTGAGAAGACAACGTTGCCACACCGAAGAGGAGTACAGAGCTAGTATTTATTGTTCCTACTGAGTGCAAGCAAATCTCTTACAGAGTTTAAAAAGCACTCGAAATAGCACTGTTTCTCTTTTTCTTTTTTAAGCCACTTTTAGCTTCAATAGCTTTTATATAAATTTAAAAATGATCTATAAAAGTGAATAAATATTCTTGTATTTATCTTCTTTTCAAATGTTAAGATACAGTAGTGTTCTCAGATGTATTATTAACTGTAAATACTGTAGTAGTGTACAAAACACTTCTGAACTCTTGCGGTTATTCAGTTCCCACTCTTTTTCGTTGTTTTGTTGTTGTTGCCCACTTTGCTGCAGACTTAAGCTGGTTTGATTTCGAAAAATGTCTGAATGTTAAAAGGCATGTTCTGAGCATCAGTTACACTAAAGGTGTTAAGCAATGTTTAAAGCATTTGTTGTAGATTTTCTGCTCTTTCTAGTGTTTCCATAGTCTGTGGGCCTGTGGTCAGTGTGCGGTGGAAACAGTTTTTGATAGCTGGCTTGATTCAGAATAAGAGAGCATTAATTCAGATCGTACGACTGACCTCAGGTCAGCTCTGCCCAGCACTGCTCCTCCTGGGCGCTGGGTATTGCTGCTACCTGTTTGGAAATGGGAGAGTTTTCATTTCAGTTCAGTTCTCTTATTTACATTAAGTATAACAAAAAAACAACATGTAAATTGTAAATAGTTGCGCCAGTGGTGCAATAGCATTTAGAAAGTAATCTTTATACATGTATTAACCAGTCAACATGGGAATCACTTAAGTGCCATTCTTTGTTGTCAATTTAAATTGGAAGTGCAAAAACAAAGGATAATTTAAAAAAGAGCATTGCAAGTTCCACTTCTAGCTGGAGCATGAGTATGTACTCAAGCGTTTCATTTTTCAATCTTAACAAGTTCACACAGAAGTAATAAAGACGGATTGCTTTGTACCGATATAACGGAAGTGTGTTTTATTTATTGTCTTTAATCTTCCATGATTGGCATTAAATAGAGAGACGTATCTCACAAACCCTGAAGGCTGGTATTCAATTTCCGCACACCGACTGAGCTAACGAACAGAGTCATTGTTCCTAATGATAAACTCTGCCTTCGGGCCAAGCAGTATGTGGTTTAAATACGTGTAAAGTCAAGCAGTGTGATAAATAATGCTCAATTAAGTTTACTGTACCGTTTTAGCCTTAGGAACATTGCCACCAATAGTTTTTCACAGTAACTCTTTGTGAATGACTTGTGGAAAGCAACTGTACGCTGTTGGCCATACATTTTTTATTTTCATATAGGCCTATGAGATAAGCAACAGACATGTAGTGTGCTAATGTGTCAGGAAATACTGTGCCAAATGTTTACTGTGGCTCTGAAATGAGCTAGTTCTGGCATGAAACTAGATGGTACAGGCTGATAGGTCTAACTCATTTGGTAGCGATCACGTCATTATCTACATAGCACAGCTGATTGGTTGTTATTGTATCAGCGGCCAATGAGCTGCGGCTCAACATTATTCCTCAAACATATAACGGTAGTGTTGCTGTTAGCAGTCAGCAGCACACTTTCAGAAACCCTCCACCTTCCCCAGCTCCACCTGTATAGGTCTGCTACGGGGGTTATTTCATGTATGTTATATATGCATACGTGAGATGCGTCTCTTTCAGTCTCTTGTACTTTGCAACAGCGTAGCAGATCTATTCCACCAAGAACAAACACATTAACACTGCCATATCCATTACCATGCCGATCTCTATTACCATACCAATCTCCCTAGAGTTATCATGACAGAATTATAGTTCCCTTCAACCACAATTGTCTTTTTTTGTGGCCTTTCTTATTTCTCTGCAAAAGTGTAACCAAAAATGTAATCATAGATTGTCTGTAACAAGAAGGAAATACATTGATCTTTCATTAATTATTTTAATCTTAATCGAAAAACAGATCAGAATGGGCTTCCAATCCAGATATGACATTTTTCATTCAAATTCTTTGAAAACCTCACCTGGAGGAAATAGACTAGATTTGCTACAAGCCCTTGAGTCCACTCAGCTGGAGTCAGGCATCCCCATCAGGAAAGCATGGCATTCGCTGGTCAACATCATCTCCTTGTGAGAAAAACTGAAGTATGCAAAGGCCACATCTGGGCAGGGAGATAAAAAGTTAAGTCGTTTTGCATGTAGTAAATGCCACAGAAATGTTCCAGCATTTTTTGTTTTTGTCCACACTGGATGGAAACCACAAACCTGAGAGTGGAGTGAAAGTCAATGAAGCATAATTGGCTGAATCATTCACAGCGTGTGCATGTCAGTATGATGAGCTTTGAGTGCTCCAGTGAGGCTGGATGTGTTGGTTTATTTGTCTCTCTCACCTAGAATATTTTGCACCATCAACCTTTAATGATATTACAGCCAAATCTAAACGTGAAGAAGTGGGAAAAGCTGGATATTAACAATGGAAACATTACTGAATCATGTCAAATTTAGTACACATATCCAGGCTGTCATGAAATTACGGAGTATCTATCCAGTACACACACACACACACACACACACACACACACACACACATATAGCTTAAGTGAGGGAAACTATTGATGGCTTTGAAACACCAAAAAATGATGGATTCCAACATGTACTGTGACATTCTGAAGCAGAACATGATGCCCTCCCTTCAGAAACTGGGCCGAACGGCATGATAACGACCCCAAACACACCGCCAAGATGACAACTGCTCTGTGATGTCATTATAGAGGAGTGGAAGAGGATCCCAGCAACAACCTGTGCAGCTCCGGTGAACTCCATGCCTAGAGGATTAAGACAGTGCTTACAATGGTGCTCACACACAATATTGGGTGTACTCACTTTTGTTGCCAGCTATTTTGACAATAATGGCTGTATGTTGAGTTATTTTCAGAGGACAGTAAATATAGACTGCTATACAAGCAGCACATTGACTACTATAAAATATATCCAAGTTTCATTTTTATAAACATATTAGTATCTTCTCAAGGGACAATACTGAAATGTGAGGGGTGTACTCACTTTTGAACAGAATCCTATTCCTAACCCTACACCTAGCCTAACTCGAATCCTAAACCTAATACATGCCACAATTAAGGTTCCTATGTTGTGAAATAAAAGGACTTAGTTTATCTGCGTCACATTATTTATATTGTTACATTTCTGATAAAGTCTCTTTTCTTTCCCTTGATCCTGTGCCAAGAATGAATGCTGTGACATTTATCTGCTAATCTGTTTCCAAGTTTTATGGAGCACTGGAGGATGATCAACCCGTACTACAAATTTCCCAGCAGGTGGCGCACATGACTGCCTCATATATAGTTTTTTTTATAATACAGCCTATATGATACACTGGAAACAACTTACGTCATAAAACTTCTTTACATATCCTAATCTGGGGGTTCACATCGTTTTAATAAATATTAACGATTTGAAGACACCATATCAAGAGAAAGAGAGCGTTATATAGGGTAAGAGACTGACTTCAGTGGCACTTTCTTACTGTGAGATGTTTATAAAAAAAAAAACATTTATTAATTGTGTTTAAAAACAATTACACACGCTTTCACACACACGTCTGTTATATATTCTTTTTGAGGACCTTAAAAGTACCATGGCATATGAATATGGTAATCATCTAGTATTACAGTAAATTAAAATTCCATGGTTTTACCATTTGATACCATTACCATTGTGCCACTGCCACCCCAATGCTTTCTTCTTATCTGCTGTTTGTCTTATTTCAACCAAGTTCCCACTGGTCTGAGCTGCTGGAATGTGGGAGCTTCTGTCATGCTGACACTGTGCTGAGTGATTGTCGCGGATTTCTGGGCGTCTGCATTACTTTCCAGGTGCCATAGTATGTCTCTTTGCATTGTAAATGGTCTGTGTCGTTGCGCTGTGTTAGTTCTGCCTGCATCTGGGTTCTGCTGGTGTAGTTCACTCATCATCTCTCTGTTGATAGAGATGGCATTCATCAGCACTGAAGCCTTTGCTCAATCTGACAGTCCTGTCTCCAAGCCGCCCACCTTGGCCTCAACCCCCATCCTGTCCAACGGAGTCATCTGGGAAAAACAGACTCATATGTCTGCTCATCTCCCACATTACATTCATCATGGGGGTCATTTCTCTAGGAACAGGTGACAGACTGCTGTTGCGTATCAAAAACAATCTGGAGCTGCTGGGCCAATCTAGAGAGCAACAAGTTATTAGCGGCTGTTGCCTGTTGGATATGTGCATGGTTCCCAGGTGATGCTTTGGACGCCTCATCTGTTCAATCTCTGTCAGGTGCCACCATCTTTTCACACTTATAGCATGTGTAAGAAAAATCAAACATAGAACGTGGAAAACCAACATATGGTGTTGCTCTGAGTGTGTGTTGTCTCAGTGGAAAGGAGAGCACTGTCTGGACTCTCCCTATGAAATAGCATGTGGTCGTTCACTTCCAATTAGATTATAGTCCGTTTCATATTTAAATCACTGGATTATGAAAATAGGCATTATCATGGTTTTAAAATATAAAATTATTTACATTGATATAGCCTACACCATTATTGATATAAGTAAGCATGAATTAGGCATAATTATATGAATAGCCTAAATAAAGATTTTGTGCTGATAAACAAGTTTTTTGAAATGTTCATTTTGGGTACGCTATTGCTTTTCTTTTTTTATTGCTAGTCTATTTTTGTATCACTGCTTAACAGTTCATCTACATTTTACCTGTACCTTTTCACTTAAATGTATTGTTCATTGAGCCACTAAAACAGAGCAGAACAGACCAGCAGAATCCACGTGACAGCCTGCCAGGTAATGGTCGTGTTGCTCTAAACTTATGCACTGTTTGTAACCGCTATATAGCCTAAATTAAACATTAAAGGTAGGCCTATAGTTCACCCAAAATGTATATCCTCTCATCATTTACTCACCCTCAAGTTGTTCCAGACCTGTATGAGTTACTTTCTTCTGCTGAACACAAAAAGAAGATATTTTGATTAATGTCAGTAGCCTAACCAAACAGCAGATGGACCCCATTGACTTCCATAGTAGGCTATTGATTTTTTTATACTATGGAAGTCAATGGGGGAAGTCAAAAAGTCATCAAATTTTTGGCAACCCATATTCGTTTGTGTGTATTTTTGGGGTGAACTATACCTTCAAGCTTAACAAAGCAAGCTAGTCTTGTGTTGACATAAAATAGCATCATGCAAGGTGGGAAATGCCACCAAACTGAATAAAAATTCTCCCAAAATTCAAGATGTGAATTGCCCAAGTGTGTTCTTGTATTTTGTGTCTATAACATAATATAGTTAAGCACTAGGATTACACGAGCAGGAGTGCTGTTTTATCTATATCAGCATGATTGCAAATGTGATCTTGTAGTATAACAGATCAATAAACAATAAGTTGATTATATGAACTGACAATTTTTAGGCATCTTGTCACTTTTTACTGTTTTTACTCTATTTTGACAATGAAAATAGTTCCAAACAAAGCAGAAAAGTTGCTTGAGTCTATGTCAATAATTACGACTTTCCTCCAACTACTGGCATTTTTTAATTACATAGCCTATATAATAGTAGGCTATAGGCCTAGTCTATTTTGTCCGAACATTTATATGTTCAAAATCGTATAAGATTGTAATTACAGTATTTTGATAACTGGCACAAATAGCCTACTGAATATTACATCTTTATTATTTCTGCTTATGCGTGTCTTTAATCGAGATAAAAGTAGGCTAGCCTACTGTATTGTTGTCTCAAACCCAGCAGGCAAACAACGTCATAAAACGTTGATATGTCTTACGTTGTGATACGTTGATGTCAGCTGACTTAGGGAGGAGTCACAACACATAACATACAGACGTTGCACAGGTGTATCCATCTAAATTTGCATTTGGGTTTCTGCACTTGGGCTTGACTGAAAAACTGCAGTGTTTAATGCAATAGGCCTACCAGGTAGAGGAGCTCTTGTGCATTGCTTCAATAAGTAAAATAAATAATGTATTTGTATCATGTTAATGTATGATGTTAACATATTCACATATTTAAATAAAATGTAAGTAAAATAACAAAAACTATAATAAATGATACATCATTTGTATAAAACTATTAGGCTCAAATATGTCAGCTCCTGCAGTACCTGTATTAAGTTGACCAAACCAGCTGTTTTTGCCATTACCTCACATAGACACTGAAGTGGTCCTGGATCTGAAGAAAATTATTAGGAATGAATAAAAACATTGGAACTATCATGGTCCGGGTATCATTCTGTTGATTTAAACTCTCAATCAGCATTAAGGTTTACATGGAAAGAATGTATACTTTTATAAATGTCTAAACCCAATAACCCATCAATCAAATGCGTCCACAGCTGATATGACTATAGGGAAAATTGAAGCCTTCCACAAACGAAACAAATGCATCAAGGTTTGGCTGGTGCTGTATGTATGAAGTATGACCGGCAGATGGCGCTACTGTCACATTCACCTGCACACAGACTTCACGCTGTTGTTTTGACGGTTCCGGTTGTTGACTTGACTTCTCTGTGCGTAAGAAATGTGCTGACTTCAGATTTTCAGCGTTTCTGCTTCTGACAAACCAGAGTTTTTCAATTTTCACTCAAAATACTTGATTGGATATTTTTGATTCACCAAAGTAACTCCTTAAAACATCCCATATATGTGCATTGTTAGTAGATAATTATTAATGATATACAATGGGAAAAAATATATTACAAAGTATGTGCCTCGAACTTTAAGTAGCCTATTCAATGTTTGAATGTTTTAGAAATCTATTATTTATCCCTAAATTGTGTGAATTATAGTCAAATAAAAAGAGTGCTGTTGTTGTAACCTTACCACTGCTAGAACTTAAAATTGCGCAAATTTAGAATCAAATAATTAAACAGTAGTATTTAAAATGTTTGAATTAGGCTATATAAAACTAAGAGAACTTTGTAAATTAGATGAGGCTAGTTTTGTCATTTAACACATGACTTCAAATTTAAATGGTAACTATGACAGACATGAAATTATATATTCTTGACTCCCTTTTTCCTGTAAATGCTTTTACAGAGAAACCACTGTCACCTCAGGAGGGTGGTGCTGATGTGTGATAGTGATAGTGACACCTCCGTAACTCATTTCAAGTCAATTTAACTGACAGTTTGTGACAACACTCCCTGGGATCCCCCTTTTTGCTTTTGGTTTTAATTTATAGTTAGTTAGCTAAAGGTTTTCACCCTTCTCAATCTATATTCTGCTTTTTCATATTTCAGTTTCATATTCACCGATTCAACTTTAACATACCGAAAGTAAAGATTACTGTGTAGGCTATAGGCAAGGCATCTGATTTGTCTCCTCCTTTTTCTGTGGAATGAATAATGTCCATTGGAAGGCTGGTTTGCTTTGTAAGCAAAATCATACGAAACAAAAAGCAGCGAGTTTCAGTCAGAACTGTGATTCACTGAAACCAGAGACAAATATGAACAGCTCCTCTCTCCATATTGACAATGACACGGCACTGGAAGACTGGTCATCTGCTGCAGGGAGCAGCGCAGCCTGTGTGATCCTGGGCATGTGCTTCCTGGTGGGTACACCTGGGAACCTGCTGGTGGTGTGGACCATCTTGAAGTATGTGAAACAGCGCTCTCACATGGTGCTGCTCATCCTCCACCTGGCAGCCGCAGACCTTCTGGTGCTGATCACGCTGCCGCTGTGGATTTACTCGCTGGCCCGTTCCTGGGTGTTCGGAAAGGCCGCCTGCAAAGCCATGGTGTACATCATCAATGCCTGCATGTACAGCAGCGTCTTCATCATCACCATCATGAGTGTCGAGCGCTACCTGGCTGTCAGATACCCTTTGAAGATGATGTATTGGCAAAATAAGACATCCATGTCCAAAATACTGGCAGTGACCTGGATCCTGTCATTCATTTTGGGGATTCCTGTCATCCTGACACAGTGTCTAGATGTTGATGATGATGGAGTGGAACACTGCTTGTACCGGGTCTACAGCTCTGTGTCTTTTGAAGTCTTTTGTATTTGTTTGGAGACTCTTCTTGGCTTTATCATTCCATTTTTCACACTTGCGATCTGTTACTGTCAAGTTGCCACACAGCTCCGCAAGGTGCGCTTTAAGATAAAGCAGAAATCAATCTTCCTCATTGGTGGAGTGGTCGTGGTCTTCATTTTGTGTTGGTTACCCCACCACGTCCTCAATATCGTAGGGATGGTGGTTCTTCTAGTAGGACAATCAGATGAACTATATCCTATCCCAAATAGTGCTGTCTTCATTTCTGGAGCTCTGGCTTTTATCAGTAGCTCAGTGAACCCTGTGCTTTATGCGTTTGCTTCCAGAAACTTCCATGGAAATTTAAGGAAGCCTGGGATAGTAAAGCTGTTTCAAGACTTAGCAACACAAACACCCCAAACGAAAGAAGGCTTCTTACAGGATTCTGGACTGCAGAATGGAAATATCCTGGAAGAACAAACTATTGGTGAAAAGAGGGAACTCGTGGATCTATGATTAATCTAGACTCATTCGAAGTTTAGATATTTTTTTTACTGGTCAAATTTATTTAAATGCCAATCACCCCCATTGCACTTTAATTTCCCAACTGGTATCAATAAAGTACTACTTACTTACTTACTTACTTTTTTGCTGTAGTTGTTAAAATGTCATAATATTCCCGTTTGTTAACTGTTAAAAAAGAAATTAAACATTTATGAAAGTTGTTTTAAATGTATTGTTTTTTTTATTGATAAGAGTTGTTCAAATTCCTTTTGTGGTCAAAATTGTTTTAATGCCATTATAGTTATGTAAGACTTAATAAAGAGGTAAAAACTACTGAAAAAGTACTGTGTATGGGCTTCTCTATAAAAACACAACTGTTTTGGGAAACAGTCATGACTATTATTTGATTTCTTCAACGATGTATGGTAGTTCAGCAGCGGGTTATGTCGATGTATGCATGGGAAACACACCCCTGGATGCCATTCTCCCAGAAATGTACTTAAGAGTTACAGTATATACATTGTGTGTAACTCACTATACCACTGATCGGTGTTGGGAAGAGTTACTTTTAGAAGTAATGCATTACAATATTGCGTTACTCCCTAAAAACATAACTAAAGTAATGTAACGTTACTTTTCAGTAACTTTTTCTCATCTGGGCTTGCTTGTTTGTTTTTAATGATGATAAAAAAAGTTATGTTTTTGGCAAATTTTAAAGGCCCTTTCACACCTAAAGTGAAATGAATAATCCTGAAACTGAATAAAATGCAAATTCACACTTGTACAGTAGAGAGCGCAGCTCAAACAAACCTTTCAGCTCTGCTGCCATTCTGGATCACAGGAGAATAGGACACTGGAGAAGAAAGTTAAACTCCTACTTCAGCACATTGGCACATTTAATTATTGAAGGTTTTTTTTTGGTTTGCATTTCACTGATTTTATTTATTTTGAGGAATACCTATTTATTTTACCTGCTCACATTTCTCTAGATGTACAATAACTGTCATGTTTACACAGCGCACACAACGCCTCTGCACCTCACTCACGATTTCCCTCAACATACGGACAGTAAGGTTTCAGTCAATAAATGGGAAAACAATAACTTGCGCTATTTATTAAAAAAAGTATCAGATATTTTGTTGTAAATTTAAAAGTAAAGCATTACTTTACCAGTTACTTAAAAAAGTAATCAGATTACGTAACATAGGCCTACGTTGCTTGTAATGCGTTGCCCCCAACACTGCCACTGATGATGTGTTGTAACATTTTAAAATACATTTTTCTTTATTTTTAAATGATTTTGAATTTCAATAATTGTATTCGGAAAAAAAGAGAATCCATGAGACACATTAATAATCTGGAGCAAAACTAGACTTGTCCAAATTCTCATAAATTCATGAGTGTGAACAGCACTTTCACCATCTTTCTACAGAATCCCCTATGTCTGAATTCACAGATGCTCCTCCCAGTCTTTTTTATTATGTTTTTCTTTTCGTGTTTGAGAGTTCTGGTTTCCTCAGTTTTTTTTTTACAAAAGGGAAGTGAGATTTGCTGAGGTAGACTGGTTTTCTAGCTCAGTGGTTAGACTTGTAGCAGACTCGATCATGAACGCAACTGCTTATCTTCAGGGAGATGAGGAGACCGAACTGGGCTTGGTGGGGGCCTGTGTGATTCTGGGCGTGTGCTTCCTGGTGGGTACACCTGGGAACCTGCTGGTGGTGTGGACCATCTTGAAGTATGTGAAACAGCGCTCTCACACGGTGCTGCTCATCCTCCACCTGGCAGTCGCAGACCTTCTGGTGCTGATCACGCTGCCGCTGTGGATTTACTCGCTGGCCCGTTCCTGGGTGTTCGGAAAGGCCGCCTGCAAAGCCATGGTGTACATCATCAATGCCTGCATGTACAGCAGCGTCTTCATCATCACCATCATGAGTGTGGGGCGCTTCCTGGCTGTCAGATACCCTTTCACCTCAATCCGCTGGAGGAAACAAGCACTAAACAGGATACTTCTAATGATATGGATAGCCTCGTTTCTCCTCAGTATTCCCGTCATTGTAACTAACACTTTGGGAGAAGTTCATGGACAACAACAGTGTACTTTCAAGGAGTACAAGTCTGACATCCAAGAGGCTGTGCTGCTCATTTTAGAAACTCTAATAGGCTTCATCATCCCCTTTTTCACTATGTTGTTCTGTTACGGCTGCCTCTTTAGTCGCATCGCGCAGATGAACTTCAAGTCCAAGCGTAAATCGACAGTTCTCATCTGCAGTGTGGTTGTGATGTTCGCGCTCTGCTGGATACCTCATCATGTCGGGAACTTCCTTTCCCTCATTTCACTTGCTCTCAAGCATTCAAACCCAAACATGGCAAAGAGTTTGGAGGACGCCTGCACCACAATGACCATTATAGCTGGAGCCCTGGTGTTCATCAGTAGCTCAGTCAATCCAGTGCTTTATGTGTTTGCCGCACGTACCTTCCGCAGCTCGCTCCGGGAAACTGGAATACAGAAGCTGTTCCAACATCTGTCAAGTTCAGCGTCTGGTGAAGGGAATAAAGAGTTATCATTCGTGTCCAAAAGACAAAGTTCAAACACCACCAACTCACAGTGTCTCACAGACTCAAAACTGCCTGAAGATGTGGCTGATGTGGAATAATGCATCAGTGCCTCAGATTGACCCTGTAAGAAGCTTTATACCCAGGTGCTTAATAACATTATCAAAATGAACCATTATAACGGTTGCCTCTCATGAAAGACTGTCTGCATGACACTTAAATGTCATTTTGTATTTCAGAATTGTATTGAAATGTAAACAAATTGAAATAATTTTTAGTCAAACATTTGCTTGTGTCTTGTTTTTTGCGTTTTAGGTCACTGAGACTCACTGCAACTGCAGATTCCACAATGAAAACACTTACATTTGTGATAGAACTCAAGTGCCTTTATAAGTGTCTATTTGGGATTAAATGCATTATGATTTCAACATGTTCCTTTTTCATATTGCAACGTGTGTGTTTGTGGCTCTTTTAACGGCGTGAAAGAGGAAGCGGGAATTAAAAGGAACAGAGGTCAGTCAGGAAAAAGATACCATCTGTGCCACTGAAATGTCATTCTTTTCTATAATTCTTTTTTCACGTTTGAATTAAACATCAGTTATTTTTCAAATCCCAAACATTCACATTTCTTGCAAAGGGCCGCTTTTCAAATCAGAAGAAAACACCTGGCTGTTTCTTCTACTGTGAAATCGTTACTTGACACATTTTAGTGACAGGCCTTTATTGGTATTGAAAAGAAAAACATTTTACAGTAATTTATTTTAAAAAGTGTGAAAGCCAAAAAGCCTACCTATCTGGGTAAGAGTGGTGACGTGAGCGATGCTCGTCTTATCCTGTGGTTCTACGTTTCTCTCTCTTTTACAACACAAATATCATGACTGAAAGAATCAGCTGACCATTACTCAAGATGAAACCATACAGAGAGGAGGGGAACGCTATGAGTATTGCAGGCATGGAATCTTCACCTATTGTTTGGCACACAATGTAAAAGTGAGAGGACTTGTAGACAAACATTCTCTGTCTGCCTTTTTTTGTCCAATTAAATTACTGACACAGACACACAAGAGCATTGAATAATAGAAACAAAACTCAGATCTCAACACAGTTGCTTCTATATATAGAAACTGCATGTAGGAGCCAAGGATAGGTTTGAGCTCCCAAATTATTAGGCAATTTATTAATTATTTTTTTTCCTGTGCCATTCAATAATGTACTGTCATGATTTTTTTTGTCTTTTATTTGCTATTATTTACCAAATTTGACATTAAAAATGTTTCTTTTTCATTTGTCATATTGTGATTTCTTTGTCATCCTACATAGCCGATAATTGTTTGTTTTTTCTTTAGAGAGAAGCTGAATGCATGTTCAAGAAAAAAACAGGCTATATTAAGAAGCAAATTCAGAATTTGACATTAATTGCATACTCAACAACAACAACAACAACAACGTTTTACGATGTTTCTTGCATCGAATCCTTCCGGCAGATTGTAGTTGCAAGGTGCAATGAGTAAGACCCGCCTCCAAACGTCATATCAAATAAGTGAATTGTGATTGGTGGTTCAATGTGCCAGTCAAACTTCCCCTTCATAACTGCAAAAGCAAATGCATAACCAGAATAAACTAACATATGTAGCCCAATTATTGTCGATAGTCTAAAACCTTGTCTTGTGAGATTATCCAGTCTATTGATTTGTCAAGTAGCCTAGTGAGAGTGGCAGAGGAGTAGCCTACCGGCAGATTGTGAAGGTTTATGAAAGCGCACTGGCCATATCTAAAATAAAACTTTTAATAATTAAAGACTATTTAGGCAACTGATATGGCGAGCGAATATTTATATCAGTTAAAATCATGAACACTCGTGTTTTAAACATATAGGCTATATTTCAAAGCTACTGTTTATTTCTTCAAACGTAACTTATTTAAAACATTGAGTGCATTTTTTTTAAAACGTAGCCTACGCATTAAAAGAACAGAAGATAAAGTAGCATATAGGCTAGCTAAGCAGCACAGCTATAGGTGTGTGTAGCAGCAAAGCAGGACAAAGTGAATTCTGATCTTATCTCCCACTTCCTAGCTAATATAAACCAATCCGAGCGCGTTACATAGGTTCCCTGGCATTACGCCCCGCCCTCACCTTTACAAACCAACCAATCAACCCGGTCCCCCAGGAGATTGACTCCAAACAGAGAGGCCGAACCAAAACCAGGTAACCA
Organism: Phoxinus phoxinus; assembly: GCF_949152265.1. NCBI lineage: Eukaryota > Metazoa > Chordata > Actinopteri > Cypriniformes > Leuciscidae > Phoxinus > Phoxinus phoxinus. The sequence goes on along the minus strand of NC_136877.1, from coordinate 33,061,813 downwards.
AGAAAAAACGAGACAGCGAGAAAAGCCTTCAGGGCTTGTTATGGGGTAGCGTGAGACGAACCAGGACTTTTTTCTGCCTTCTTTACCAGTCAAACCAGTAACTCTGGATAGAGAGCACACAAGTACAGCAACAGGTAGAGTCTCGTGCCGCACTCTCTCTCGTGTCCTTCTCTTGGAGTAATCTTCTGTCCTTCCTCGTGTACTTCAATTGAATTTCCATTTCTTTTGTTTGCTTCTCTTGGAGAAAGGTGAACCCTCGTGTTACTGTTTTATTTGATCTTTGCTCTTAATTGTAGTTTTTACCCTTGTGGTCCCTGATGGCTTCGCACAGTGATACTCTGGTGGTGTTCTTTGGGGCAACAGCTGGTGCAAATGGGGGTAAACTGGGTTCGGATGAAAGGGAATTAATTCTCTTGGTGTGGCAAATTGTGGATCTACATGAGAATAAGGTACGGACCTTTTGACCCTGATGTAAGGTCTCTAACTTTAAACTTCCCACAATGTGCTAGTATTAGAAACCACCTTGACAGCTGACATTCACCAACCAGGTGCGCTTTCAGAGAGTTAAATGCGCTACATTCTGATTTTACATTATATTTAACAGCTGTTTAATTTGACGATCTATTTGACAACTTGATTAGAGCATTACAATGTGGTATTTTCAAGCCACGAGCCACGAGAGACGAAAGCGTGCTTTATTTGGTGCATGTCATCGCCTGTAGGTCAGTAACCCTGCCGTGTCTGCTTTGCATTTACACAAACACACTGCCGAGAATGAGATATCAACATCTTTGCTATAACTCGGTGTCAAAGACACTAAGCTGTCTACTTAGACCAGCATTGGTGCGTTGAGAACATTGAACATCGTGTCTGTGTTCTCGACGGCCAGGTGTGTAAGGGCGCGCCAATGACAAAACCCGCTACAGTTGCATTGCGAGGCCGGTTGAAAGAGATGATGTTGTCAACAGGTGGGCAAGCTTCAGCGGACTCTAGTACAGCCGGACAGTGTGGATCTGTCGGAGCAGTGCAAGGAGGAGACCGGGCTCACGGCGGAGGAGCTGTGCAAGGCCGAGCCGCTGGAGAGCGTCCTGCAGCAGGTGAGAGAGAGAGAGAGAGAGAGAGAGACGCCTTCATGCAGTCTGTTGGTCTGTGTCTTTATACAGTGTTTGTGTATCGTATGGCCTTTCAAACTGATGCTTAGGAATGTTTTAGACATTTTAGTCTGTAGTATCCTAAACTCAAACTAAAAGTCACTTAACAGTGGCTCATATGTCCGCATAAGGTAAGAAGTCTTTGGTATTGCACGCTTGAATTGATTTTTAAATGGCTTGCTCTGTGGTTTGGGTGTGGGAAGGAAGGCACAGACGCTCTGCTCTAGGCGAGCGTGCAGGTCTAGTCTTGTTGTTGACTGGTGTGTTCAGCAGACATCTGGAAGACGGAATGTTTACTTGCGAGTGCACCCACCTGAGACCCATATGTCATTAAGTGGAGAGTGAGCAAGAGTGATATGAATACATGGGGATGATGAACAGAATAATAGAGAGGGAAAACGATTCAGTGAGATATTTCCCTTTCTTTTCTTCTGCTGTCCATATTAAGCTCATTTATCGAGCTGAATATGGATAGTTAAGGGTTGCTCCCTTGTTTTGCACGTATGTTTTGACCAAAGGCGGATGTCGCCAAACGTGTTTCTCAACTGTGACGCAGAGAGAATTTGTTTGTACTCTGTAAACCTGTTCCCACCCCCCACTGTTTCATAATGGGCACCTTCTCATTACTATCCCACAGAAAATTATTTAGAGCTCAGATTCTAAGATCAGTTGTGTATGGAGCTTATATTATGACAAAATGATTTGAATTTGAATTGTGTAAATCTGAATTATTTGCAAGTGTAATCTAACAAAATTGAATTTTAGGTGGTAGTTTAAATAGTTCTGAATTTGAATTTTTTTAAACGAATATTGAACATGTGAAATTTAACAAATTGAAATGTTTTTATGGCTGAATTTTATAGACATGTATTTTCAAACAGTAATATTCAGTTTAAAAAAATTCAGATTCAAGTTTTCAAGATGAAGAAATTCAGAACTTCAAATTCAGTTTTCTAAAATTCAATGTCAAAAATTCAAGTTCAAAAATTCAGATCTGACAGAAAGTAGGTCACAGGTCATCCACAGGGAAGAGTAGATGATCTCAGAAAAGTCGAACAGAGCATTTTGGCCAATTGGGGACTGCGGAAGTTTTCCAGCGCGAACGTGGTGGTGGTTCAAGAGGTTGCCACTCTCTGACTCTTGTCATGAATCGCCCGGAGGTCTATTACATGTACGACGCAGTCTAGACCGGACGCGAACGGTGCGACGCGACCCGTGAAATCCCCAACAGCACACGGATTCCCCATCCTATTTCTGACCTAGTCCCAGCTCTTTGCAACAGTCGCTTCAAGCTGTGTTGCGTCGCGCCGCTCGCGTCCTGTCTGTGTAACTGAGGTCTAGTAGACAAGCTGGCGTTCTAATCAATTTTACACAAAATGTAGGCTACTTTAAAACAAACACCAGAGACCGCTTAGACAAATGTCCCACGTGCTGAGAACGCTAGCCTAACATATAAACACAAAATCATTCATGTTTAAGAATCACTTGTCTCCGGGCGATTCATGACAAGAGTGGACATTCTAAAACGCTTACGTGAAAAACACTTAACGTGGCTCACTGTACGAAGACAGTGATATTAAAGGACCAAACTCAGTACAAATCATATTAATAAACCATACTTTGTATAAAAAATCAGATGAGCCCAGAATACCTACGCAACGCGTTTAATTGTGCGTTAAGCATTTCCTTACCATAGAAAACCGTTATAAGAAAACGCTTAACGTGGCTTACTGTACGAAGACAGTGATATAAGGACCGTACACATCATATTAATAAACCATATACTATGTATAAAAAATCAGATGAGCCCAGAATATGAACGCAACGCGTTAAGCATTTCCTTACCATAGAAAACCGATAAGAAAACGCTTAACGTGGCTTACTGTACAAAGACAAGGACCAAACTCAGTAGCCTACGCATCATAATAATAAACCATGTATAAAAAATCAGATGAGCCCAGAATATGAACGCAACGCGTTAATAGAAATTCCTTAATAGAAAACCGATATGAAAACGCTTAACGTTGCTTACTGTATGAAGACAGTGATATTAAAGGACCAAACTCAGTACAAATCATATTAATAAACCACTTTGTATAAAAAATCAGATGAGCCCAGAATATGAACGCAACGCATTTAATTAAGCATGTTCTAATCATAGAAAACCGTTATAAGAAAACGCTTAACGTGGCTTAATAAACCTTAAATGGTCCTTAATAAACCATAGGCCTACTATGTATAACAAATCAGGTTTAAGGTTTATTAAGCCACGTTAAGTGTTTTCTTATAACGGTTTTCTATGGTAAGAACATGCTTAACGCGTAATTAAACGCATTGCGTTCATATTCTGGGCTCATCTGATGTTTTATACATGTATGGTTTATTAATATGATGTGTACGGTCCTTATATCACTGTCTTTGTACAGTAAGCCACGTTAAGCGTTTTCTTATAACGGTTTTCTATGGTAAGGAAATGCTTAACGCACAATTAAACGCGTTGCGTAGGTATTCTGGGCTCATCTGATTTTTTATACAAAGTATGGTTTATTAATATGATTTGTACTGAGTTTGGTCCTTTAATATCACTGTCTTCGTACAGTGAGCCACGTTAAGTGTTTTTCACGTAAGCGTTTTAGAATGTCCACTCTTGTCATGAATCGCCCGGAGACAAGTGATTCTTAAACATGAATGATTTTGTGTTTATATGTTAGGCTAGCGTTCTCAGCACGTGGGACATTTGTCTAAGCGGTCTCTGGTGTTTGTTTTAAAGTAGCCTACATTTTGTGTAAAATTGATTAGAACGCCACCTTGTCTACTAGACCTCAGTTACACAGACAGGACGCGAGCGGCGCGACGCAACACAGCTTGAAGCGACTGTTGCAAAGAGCTGGGACTAGGTCAGAAATAGGATGGGGAATCCGTGTGCTGTTGGGGATTTCACGGGTCGCGTCGCACCGTTCGCGTCCGGTCTAGACTGCGTCGTACATGTAATAGACCTCCGGGCGATTCATGACAAGAGTCAGAGAGTGGCAACCTCTTGAACCACCACCACGTTCGCGCTGGAAAACTTCCGCAGTCCCCAATTGGCCAAAATGCTCTGTTCGACTTTTCTGAGATCATCTACTCTTCCCTGTGGATGACCTGTGACCTACTTTCTGTCAGATCTGAATTTTTGAACTTGAATTTTTGACATTGAATTTTAGAAAACTGAATTTGAAGTTCTGAATTTCTTCATCTTGAAAACTTGAATCTGAATTTTTTTAAACTGAATATTACTGTTTGAAAATACATGTCTATAAAATTCAGCCATAAAAACATTTCAATTTGTTAAATTTCACATGTTCAATATTCGTTTAAAAAAATTCAAATTCAGAACTATTTAAACTACCACCTAAAATTCAATTTTGTTAGATTACACTTGCAAATAATTCAGATTTACACAATTCAAATTCAAATCATTTTGTCATAATATAAGCTCCATAGTTGTGGGACTAGGCGTTTGATGGAATTTTTTTTAAAGTATGAGGGACCTAAATGCTTTAATTTTCTCACATTTGTATTGCATACCTTTGTTACATTCAGGTGGTGGCATTTGCATGTTATCTTGATTTAGTTGCCTATCCCCAAGGGGCTCTGTAAATATTAACTAGTGAAATCAATTTCTCCCTGCCAGAGAGAGAGAAAGACATACACTATCAAACCATTGGTTCAGTTCAGTTTCTCCCGTTTTGTTTGTCCTTTCAAATTCAAAGCAATGCAAATAAATACACCCACTTCCATCAGGGCCCTATACCATGAAGCCGGTTTAGCTGGATAGCCAGGTATGTTTCAGTTTAGTTTGCGTTTGCGCCAACCCTTGGTTTTAGGCACATTGAAAGTGGCTCGGCTTTTAGCGGTGTTCAACGCCATAGTAACTTGTGCTCCACGGCTAAGGTTATGGTCTGGGTAAGAGATCTCAAGCCAAAATCGGACCAATCAGCTGTGTGCAAAGTGACACATCTCTGACGCAATAGTCACTACCCCAGTTTTTTTTATCTCCATATTAAAAGCCACTACATGGTAAAAGATTTTGAAATAACACTTCTGGCTTTTAGTGATGAATCATGATTATTTACTATAATTATTTTGTGATTTATATATTATTTCTATAATTATTATACCCCTATATTACACAAGCTAATTTAGTTCAATTATTATTAAACATTTAGTTCAAATGACAGTAAACGCATACAGATAATATGTAGTATAAATAAGATTTGGGATTGGTAGATAAAGCTTTAAAATTGATATATCCATCAATCTATCATGCATTTATGTAGTTATAGATATATTTTTCAATCTGTTCATCTTTGTCAGAAGAGAGAAAAGAATCTTGCTGATTCCCTCGTGAGAAGTGAATCACAGTTTCTCTGTTTCAAGGCATGTGATTGGCTTTTCGCTACTGATATGACACTTTCATATGCACGTGCTCCATAAACACAGGACAGATAAAGTTGATGATCAGTTTCATGGTACCAATTGTACCAATAATAATAATAATAATTATATATATATATATATATATATATATATATATATATATATATATATATATATATATATATATATATAATGAATGCTTTTTTTATTTTATTTTTATCCGATTAATCGATTATTAAAATAATCGTTAGTTGCAGCCCTATAATATATACCCCTATTATCAATAAAACTAATCCTGTAACCCTGAGCTTTTTCAACTAGCATCATGGTACCAGGTGTTATTATAAGGAACTGGGGTGGGCGATATTACCAACTTATTTCTCAATGTGCTTGGTTATTTTATTTTACAATAACAATATACATTATTTTATCTTTGTTATAAAAACAAGATAAAAAAACAAATTATAAACAATAGGTAACATACAATATATGGAATATACAAGTGAAATAAAAAGTGCTTGAAGTTTTTCAGGTACAGTAGCATTCAAGGAAGAAATTTAATAATCAAATGTAAAAAAACTATTTAATGAATTCAATTAAAAACAATTTAGAGCACAGCATTAAGTTATTTTAACACTTTTTAACATCAAGTATGTGCTTTTTTTTATTCATAACTGTTTCTTTATTGCTCAAACAATAACTTTAAGCAGGTCTCTGCTGAACAACTATATTGTATTTACATACTGTGATTTACACCATAGGACAATCTCTATCACTATACTCTTTATATTGTCACCACAATATATTTTAACGTCATAAGGAGTTTGGGGGAAGCGCTGACAGAGTCTCACTCTGGGACGGCAGTCCAATGAGGACCTTGGCCTGTTATCTTCAGTGAAAGATTCTTTCAAGAAAGATCCCATATTTATGGAATTGTAACAACTTAACATCCATTTTCTAACTTGTGACTCACTGGTTGAAAAAATCGGTTCTCACTAGTGTGTCTGGGTTAGGAAACAGGTATTTGGAAGGCTTTTAATGTGGCTCATTCTATCTTACTAACAGACTTGAGTCAGTCAAACCTGTTTTCTGAGATTTAGTGGCTGATCCGTGCTGTTCTAGCTGCTGGCACTCTGGATGACTCGCTTTGGCTTTGCACCTGCCTTTAGACGCTAACGCTGTGGGAATGGTGTGGTGTTAACACATCTGTGTGGGAGAAAAAACTAAGCAGAATAAAATTCTTACTATGAGCTCAAGAGTGTGTTTGTGGGAGAAAAGGATCTTGGGTGTGTTTAAGAGACAGAGGGTGTGTTAGAGAAAGTGTGTGTGTGTTCTCTGAGCTTGCTGAGAAAGCACATCAGGCTGGCAGGAGCATGTCAGTACCTGTGTGATGAGCAGAGAGCTTTATTATTCTACAGACTGTCAATGATCATGGAGGATTCTAAGAAATGCCTCTATGAAAGGATAAGTGACGCATTCATCCATTCTTTCATTCAGCCTTAGAGTGGAACGCACAGACTTCCCATCAGTGAAATGGTCATTTATAGACATGAATTAGATGGGTTTTGAGTCTCATTTACAGCATTGTATAAAGTAAGTACAGAATGGATTAAGTGAAAACCGGTTGTATGTGATTGTTGCTTAAACATCCTGGTAGTTCCCCCGGTACATCCTGTTACCTTATCTTACAACACTCCCACTTTACTTTATCCTGCACACTCCGGGTGAGTTCCATTCAAAAGTAAGCATCACTATGTATGTCCTACAAACTTTAAGGGCAGAAGTGAGTACCTAAAGTGAGTACAGGGCATTATTGTGTTTCATGATCTCATCATTTGTTACACTCTTCACAAAAACATTTCACTAACATTTCATTAATATTACCTTAACTACATGTCAGAACATTTCATATTACCTTTCATAGAGGGATTTTGTTGCTCAATTGCTTTTTGATCGACCTTAAATAGGACCATTTGGTGTCTTTGTACATGCGCGCGCACACACACACACACACACACACTGAGCAAACATGGCTCAACAGGACAACCCGATTGATTGTCATGCTAAAGATCAAATTTCTTTCTCACTCTCACTGACATCATGGTAGAGGAGAATGTGAAACTGAAACTCAGATCAAGTTTAACTTCCTTTTTTATCACATTCTAATCGCATAAACTTTTTTTTTTCTCTGTACTGGGGAGGCTAGTTTGCTCATTCTGTCTTTTTGCTTAATATATAAATTAATCAAATGAATCATCATTGGTTTGATTGCAGTTTTGTATTTCCTATAAAGGCCAGTGAAATGATACCCTTCATATCTTGCTTCATATCTGGAGTTTGATCTCCTCACTCTAATCATTTGTAGGCACAGGGTGTGTCTGTGTTTTAGCTGAATGTTTGTGTAGTAGAAATTAGGCTTGCACTTAATTATTGCAGTTGCTAATTTGTGCAAGGTGGGGTTGTGTAGTAAAAACAGTCATGAACACAATACAAAATACGCGCACATACAAAATAATGCATTCACTGTGTACCCCTAAAGCTTTCCTTGAGATGTAAAGCTCTTGAATTATACTTTTGGAATTGTCGGGTATTTACGAAAGTCTTGTTAGGTAAGCCCTTAATGACTAACTGAAGCCTCATATTAGGATGAGGTATGAAGATGGACAGGTTATGTAGAAAAACAGCACGTCATAATCCAAGAGCATGATGGGAATCTACAGCAGCTGCAATAAGCTGCAGTTCTGCCTTCAGATGTATTCAATTGGTTGAGAGCTTTAAACTGCTCTAGAATTTTCTGAAATTCCCTGCTTGTAGATTTGTAAGGTTAAACGGTCTTAAACTTGTCAACGTGTCTTGGCTGCTTTTGCTTTTTTGCTCTAAAGGCAACGTTGGCTTGTGTTATCAGTGCTGGCCTAAATTATATGAAAATTAGGCCACAAAGGTTCTATCTGTTCTCTTATTGCATGCTAGAGTCTGACACGCACTGTAATGGTTCATCCCTTCTCTGTTGTAATTCATTGTGGATTATCTTTGAAATGTTCAATGATTCCTTTCCCCAACTGTTGTTCTGAGCAGTGGTGAGGGCAGACATTTTAAAGTGAGTTGACCTTGGTAAAATAGGATGGACCTCTATGCCTACTCTTAAATTACATCATTTTGTACAATACATAGGATACAAATAATTTGACAGTTAGGATTAGTTAAAGCAGAACTCGGCAACTCTAGTAATTTCTTCGCTGATTTTTACCTTTGTTGTCGCATGTTTTCCCCACGAGCTCCCCCTACAGCCGTGGGGCGTATATTTCACAACACTGACGTAAAAAACTCACTTGCGGCACTTTCAACCGCTGCTCATGTGCCTTTGTTATGATAGGAGCAAGCCAACTTTATCGTGTGGAGCTATGTCGAGTCTACAGAGGTGGGTAATACATCATACACATTATCATAGAACATTGACATGTACATTTTGTATTCTGTTATCAACCATGAAGCAGTTTGTGTTTCTCGCTCGTTCTCGCTTCTCACGAGACTTCCAATTTCTATCTAAATTGGAATAAACCCCCTTTAGGCTGATGCAAGACCTGATCAACCTGTCTGGGGTTTATTCTAAGATAACAACTGGCTGGATGTACATTATCCCACTTATTACACGGCTACTTGCCACATAGTAAATAATTACTCTAATATTTTATTAGCTCTTTAAACGCAAAGCTTCCGCGGAGAGAGCAGTTGTTAGCGCAGCAAGTTCAAATTAGATGGATATTTAAGGGACACTGTACAGTCATACCACTTATTACAAATAATTTCTCCACATAAATAGTTATGGGGATAAGAGATATTGATTTGAGATGATGTACCAGTTTGTTATCTTATAATCCAACAGTGTACAAAACAATTGTCACAAAATGGCAGCAGCTGCGTTTGTATGAAACGAGAGAGCTAGTCCACAATACTGGAACAAATAATTAAATAACTGTACTCAGTATATTGAATTGACTGAGTTTTAATGTTTTATTAGCTCACCAAACGCAAAACTTCCACAAAGAAAAACCGTTCCTAGCAAGCATATGACGCTGCTGACTTCAGTAACCCGGATGAGCCTGTGTTGTCTGTTTTCAGTGTTTGTTATAGGGGACTAACATACTGCTTGATGGTGCGATTGACCAATTAAAATAGTATTGCAAAGAGCAGTGTAATATTGTGTTTTATTAAAAACTAAATCCATTTAAAAAACATAACCACTGAACAGAAGAAGAAAAATTAAAGAAGGTGCCACGGAGGCTGGGCAAGGATTAGCCTTCCCCTGGCCACGGAACGGAGACTAGCTTGGAATTTTCTTACTCAAACCACAAAATAATAGCATATTGGAGATTTGAAAAATCTTGTTTGATCAAAAAGCTCGTGTGTGTGTGTGTGTGGTGCAACTTAAATATTAGAACATGAGTGATTTTAACATCACAAAGAAATTGTGTATACTAATGTATTTTATATATTCATCTAATTTATAATATCTTTTTAATAACTGGTTTTTACTACAATTTGTAAAATTGTGTATTTCAATAAGGCAAGTTGCTTGGCAACCACAAACAACTAAACTTTGCTTCATTCTGAGCCTAAGAATAGCCCTTTATAACACATTCTTCTTTGTTTTGACTTGTGAGACTCCTGCTTCGAATTCCCTTTTCTGTGTTTCTTCGTTGCTATAACGTGAATAACATGAAGTACTCAAATATATTGTGACATCATAGTTGGTGGTTTGCCTGACGGATGCAGAGATGGATATGTTTACTAAACATCTTTAATGGTTAATTAAAGACTCATTGTTTTTGTTAAACACAGGTGAATGTGGGAGCCCCTATAGCTGGGAATGAGCAGGTGCTGTGTTTAAGAGTAGGACAGACTCTGTTTGTTTTGTCATCTAACGCTCTCTGTCATGTGAAATACTTCTTCCGAAATTACTGCCATGGCTCACTTCCTGTATTTTCACCAAACCAGTCTGACCAGCTGCTTAATAACAAGCACACGCATGCGCATGTACACGAAGCAGCATGTGCACATAGGCCTATTACAACATACTCTGGGTGTCCTCTGTGCTGCCCTTGGAATTGCAGTGGGAAGTTCAGGAGTTTCAGTTTAAAAACAAGCAGTTTATTTAACAAGCTACTAATAATAAATTATAAACTAATAATACATATTTCAGTGTCTCCTGTGATTGCCTGCATCTGTGGTTTGTGTGAGGTCTTTTGCTTTTACAGTTTTGCAGGGAACAATTCCTTTTTTTTTTCTTTTTCTTTTTTTTTCTTTTTTTTTTTAACCCTGTTAATTTAAGAATATACCCACTACTATTCAAAGGTTTGGGGTTGGTAAGATTTTATGGGTGTATGAAAGTGTATAAGTGCATTTTACTAACAGCCATAAAGGGTTAGTTCACCCAAAAATGAAAATGCTGTCATTAATTGCTCACCCTCATGACGTTCCAAACCCGTAAGACTTTCGTTCATCTTCGGAACGCGAAATAAGTTCTTTTTTAATAAAATATGAGCCAGTTTTGTACTCGCCATAGACGTCTACACAACTACCACTTTGAGGCTTCAAAATGTTCATCAAGATATCGTAAAACTAATCCATATGAATTAAGTGGTTTAGTCCAAAATTTACTCAAGAGACCTGATCATTTTGTGATGAACAGACAAAATTTAGGCTTTTATTCACATGTAAACATTGATCAGTGAAAATAAACAGCAGCTCAACCCAACCTGTTTGACATGTGAGAACAAACCTCATTGGTTCTTGCTGAAGCTCAAACGTACTGCGTAACACATGAATGAATCTCATTGGTTCTCGCCCGTCAAGTGAGCATGCTTGAGCTTCAGTTTAATATATAACCGATGTGTGAATGATGAATGTTTATATGTGAATACAAGCCTAAATTAAATCTGTTCAGCGTATAAAGCGATCATGTCTGTTCAGAAAATTTGGACTAAACCGCTCAATTCATATGGATTCGTTTTACAACCTCTATGAACCTTTTTGAAGTGTCAAATTGTCAGTTGTGTAGCTGTCAATGGATAATTGAAATTGTTGGGTGAACTAACCTTTTAAGTAACGACCTTTCGTAGGGGATTTTGTTGCTCACTTAGATTTTGAATGGTCTTACAGATAGCTTCCCTTTTCCTTTTTTAAGGGAGCAAAAATGTAATTTGGATTTCGGCCCCTTTGTACCCCGTATGCTCTCCAAGGCAGCATTTATTTGAACAAAAATACTGTAAAAACAGTATTATTGTGAAATATTATTTGACTATTTTTAAAGGAATTTATAAAAAATAAATAAAAATATTATTCCTGTGATGCAAAGCTGAATTGTCTGCATAATTTCTCCAGTCTTCAATGTCACATGATCCTTCAAAAATCATTCTAATATACTGATTTGCTGCTCATGTAACATTTCTTATATTATCAATATTGAAAACACAATATTTTTATTTATTAAAAACGTACTGACCCCAAACTTTGAACAGTGTAGATATAAAGGGACGTGAATCTTGTGCCTACAGTCTAATGAGAAGATGAGATGAGAAATGACCTTTTTTTTCTCCATTCCTTCTCTCTTTAACTGCTTTTATTGTCTCCAGTTTCATCAGTCGGTGTCAGCTGAACTAAAGTCTCTGGGCAGAAGCTCCTACACACTTTGTGTGGACGGACCACTTCTTATCCGGCAGGTGCTGCACCCTGAGGCCTCCAAAAAGGTAATCCGCAAACACCTTCATCCTTGAGTGTATGTTTTAACTGAAACGAAAAAGTGTGTTTTTCTGACAATTCTAAATTAGCTGTCAGTTTGTGGTATAATCTGTTTAGCAGCAACATGTTATAATCTTCACAGGAATGTTATGCTCATCCAGAGGACATTAAAGCGCTCTCAATCCATTCTGCCTTATACCTTTTCCTCTTTCTTTACTGTTCTCTCTCTCTCTTCTGCCCTTCCCTCAGGCTCCTCCTGAACATATTTTCCTACCTGCATCCCCCTAATTTGCCTTTGTGTGTTTTGTTGTAGAATCTGGTCCTGCCAGAGTGCTTCTACACGTTTGTGGACTTGAAGAAAGAGTTTCACAAATGCTGCCCCAATGCAGGTCCCATCAAAGATCTCACTATGTCCTCCATGCTGGACTGTATCCTGCATATGCTTTTGGTTTTACCTGTGTGCACGTGTGCATGTTTTTATTTTATTTTTTTATTACCAAATGCCAATACTATTTTAGATTGGAAAAAAAAACTAATGTCATTTGGTAACCAAAATGAAGAATTTATATATATATATATATATATATATATATATATATATATATATATATATAAACACCAAAAATAAAAAGTGAGTCAATCAATCAATCAATTTTATTTATATATAGCACACTTAAAGCAACCAAGGTTGACCAAGGTGCTTCACAGGTTAAAAAAAGCAATAGGTCACTACTCACACAATAAAAAGTTGAACAGAAAAACAGACTTAAATGTATATATATATATTATTTTTGTTTTGTTTTTTGCATGTACTAGTTCTTTTCAAAAGAATGTTTGGCTGTTTTCGTAGGAATATGTGCATTCATGTGTGTGCATATGTCATGTATGTGCCTTGACGCTGCTGTCAGACGTGTGTATTCCGGCGGTGGTGGAGCAGGAGGCCGGACTGAGGGAAGTGGAGAACATGGTTCTGGTAATGCTGCACCTCCTGGCTGAGCCTTACAGTGAGTCATGCAGTGTTGTGGATTGATCTGTACAGTTTATATATTGATAATGTATTTCACTTTTGATGTGCACATCTGACTTGTTGCTTGTGATCTCATATTTCAACTTTTTCCTTTGTAGATCACACATTCTCCACTTTGGAAACCGTAAACTACAAGTTCGAATCTGGAGCGTGGTATGTACTCAGTCACATTTGTTGTTGTAAACTAACAAACAAAGAAGTTTCCCTTTTACTGCTGCTGACCAAAAAGTAATTTGTTGAGTTGTTGATTTTGACCATAGGTTTCAAAAATACATCTGTGGATGTTTTTTCATTATAAGACCCATAAGAACCCTGTGCATGAGGTTTATCTGTATGTCTGCATATGTGCACTGTTTCCAGCAGTAAGACAGAAGCTGTGGACAGCGAGACGGTCATCAGAGCTCGTGGGTTGCCATGGCAGTCGTCTGATCAGGACATCGCTCGCTTCTTCAAGGGCCTCAACATTGCCAAGTAAGATTACATCTCAGCGTAACACTGAAACACACACTCATAATGACACTGAGCATGCACTCAGAAAAGACCCTTTAGGACACATTAACAGTGTAATGCAAAACTCTGTAAGACCTCGAAGGCAAATCCAGCCAAATGTCACATCAGGACTTTCACTAGGGGAAAAGTAGGTTTATGTGGAATGTCAAAGCTGATTTATCATAACAAGCTAATTTTCAAGGTTACAATGTAGTTTTTAAATGTTGTATCTCTGTCTTTGATTTGTGTGTGTATCAGAGGCGGCGTTGCGCTGTGTTTAAATGCTCAGGGCCGGAGGAACGGGGAAGCTCTGGTGCGCTTCATAAACTCTGAGCACAGAGACATGGCACTGGATCGACATAAACACCACATGGGCAACAGATACATTGAAGTGAGTTCACCTCCTTACAGCATCTTAACCATGAGCTTGTTTTGTTTTACTCGCATCAGCTGTTCTAATAATATGCATAGTCCCAATACTCACTTTAGTCTGAGATGGTCCTAATTCTTCTATATTAAATTTAAACTAGGCACTAGGCTATTAAATATTAAATTTACACTAGGCTTTGAGTTGAGGATGAATTTAGAGACACCGCTTTTTGGGGAGTTTACCATGACAGTATAACAGCATGCTAAAGCACAGCACACCAAAGAAGCTGCATATCTAAATTTATTCCCTTTAAAGCATTAAAATCTACTGTTTAGGACCTTATAGTTCAGTAGCAATACTTTGTAACCTATATGAAACTTAATAGGCAACCAGTGTAGAGATGAGTGTAGAATGCAGACCAACAACCTATGCATTGCAGTAATCCAGTCCAGAGGTCATGAATTCCTGAACTAACTTTACTGCATAAGAAACCGTTAACATGTTCCATAGCTAAGTGATTTTTCTGAGGTGGAAAAAAATCAGTTTTTGTAATGTATGTAATATGATTTTTGAAAGACATGTTGCTGTCTAATAACACCATGTCTTTAACTTGGGGCAGCGTTGGCAAGAAGTTTCTGAGCTCCTGAATGTTTCTGTGTGCGCAGAGCGATCTCTGATCTTTGTGTATGCACTTCAATGAAAGCAGTGCATTAATATAGAAAAGTGATTAAACTGACTTGGAACTACCTGTGCATTAAACAATTTTTAAAATAGAGTATTCAGACAGACCATGGCATAAATGGCTACAATAAGCATCATGGTTGACATTCTGCGTTTTTGTTACAGGTGTATAAAGCGACTGGGGAGGAATTTCTGAAGATTGCGGGAGGTGAGACATTTACATGAAGTCTTCAGTTGTAATGGAGTAGACTCTTAGCATTTGTAGAGTAAATCTCTGTCCGTTATTCCCAGGTGTGTGTGTTTGTGTGTGTTCACCCCCCCTGTGGGAATGAAAGGCTCTTTGTGAGTCTTTTTCCTTTGCTGACTCATGTTGGGCAGGTAGATGGGGAAACTACTCCCCCTCTCTCCTGCCCCCCAATCTGGCCAGGCCACAAAGAAAGGGAGCCGTTCCCTCAGGGAGGAAGATGGGTCTGCAGCCTCTCAAAAGCCTCACACTTCCCTCACACACAGCAGGTGTAAAAGTACAGCGGCCTGCCGAGATATCATTACAGTGCGTGTGGATGTGTCTGCTGAAAGCTTTTAGACCAGCTGAGTGTGTCTATGGCATTTTGTAACTACTCACCATTTTAAATGTAAAATTCCCCCTCTTTTGACAGGCACGTCCAATGAGGTAGCTCAGTTCCTTTCTAAGGAAAACCAGGTGATAATCCGAATGCGCGGGCTTCCATTCACCGCAACTCCTCAGGATGTTCTGGGCTTCCTGGGCCCAGAGAGCCCAGTCACGGACGGGATGGAGGGGCTTTTGTTTGTGAAGTACCCAGATGGACGTCCCACAGGCGATGCATTTGTTCTCTTTGCTTGTGAGGAATATGCCCAGAATTCCCTGAAGAAGCACAAACAGATCCTGGGAAAGAGATACATTGAGCTGTTCCGCAGCACTGCAGCTGAGGTCCAGCAGGTACAGATGTGTTTTATTTAACCCTTAGTTAAAATGCATTATCTTAAAATGCTAAATAAATGAACTAATGCATGTATACCATTTAATAAATAATAAAATTATCAACGAGAAAATGACGAAACAGCTCAGAAAACAGCTAAAAACAAGGAATAGTTTTGTACCCTTCATTTTGATTTGTGTAAGAACAACAGAAATGTTTTGACCCCCTAATGCCCACTGTGCATTTTTGCTAAAAAGGGTTTAAAAAGTTATGTATTTTTAAAATTAAGGCATGTAAACCTTCTCCCGTCAGTAGACGCACAGAAATTTTATTCAAAAACTAGATGTCAAATACTTGCTTGGTAGAGGATATAAGCTGTGGCAGTTAATATGTATTTTCCCCCTAACAAGTAGCTGGCACACTGACATGTATTACAGCAGTTATGTTTTTACCCACATTTAGTGATTTTTTTTATTTTTATTGCTTTATACATTTGCTACAATTCTGCTACGCTGAGGACTAATCGGAACAAAAAAACAACAACAAATTGAATTGGTTTTTATTGCCATTTCCTTGACCTCTTGTATCTTTAAACTAGGTGTTGAATCGCTACATGTCCACTCCACTGATCTCTACACTTCCTCCTCCACCTCCGATGGTATCTATGCCCATGTTAGCCACGCCACCCTTCATCACCACCGGCAACACACGAGACTGCATCAGACTGAGAGGTCTGCCATACACCGCCGCCATCGAGGACATCCTAGAGTTTATGGGGGAACACACCATTGATATCAAACCACATGGAGTGCACATGGTCCTTAACCAGCAGGTGACTTAATTAGGAATTTAATGAAACAAAAATTATCAGGCCTTATTAGAATGACACTTTGACCTACCTTTTTTTTTTGTCTCTTCTCTGTCCATCTTTCTAGGGTCGACCCTCTGGTGATGCCTTCATTCAGATGAAGTCATCTGACCGTGCATTTATGGTGTCTCAGAAGTGCCACAAGAAGATGATGAAGGATCGTTATGTGGAGGTGTTCCAGTGCTCCACCGAGGAGATGAGCTTTGTGCTGATGGGGGGAACGCTTAACCGCAGCGGCCTGTCGCCGCCTCCTTGCAAACTACCTTGTAAGAGACTGTCCGAAACTTTCATTTTATTGAGATTTTTATTTTTATTTCAGGTGCTTGTAGATGGAACTGCTCTGTTCATTTGGGTTAGTATTTAGCGTGAGCCAGCAGCTGTAATCGGTTCCTGTTTTAAAGACTCTGATCTGTGTGCAGTGTTCCAGTCTGTTTGAGATTAGATTTCAGCTTATCTGCAAGAAAGCAGTGTGATCACCTCTTTCATGGATCTAAAGGTGCAACATTTTGGCATTTAGAAAGAGCAAGCCTGTAGCGGCACTAAAGGAAGGGCTGTTTACTGAGTGATTCGATCTGGTTGTTTGACCTTGGCTTGAGAATGGGCCGTATGTGCTCACGCCACATCAGAGGACACAGTAGTTGTTCCTGTGCCATATGAGCTAAGTATACATGACATTCACATACTTGTGCAATGTCAGCTGTGTGTGTGTATGAGAGAGATTTACTTATTGCCTGTTTTGGTGAAAATAAATGTATTTATTTATTTTAATATAAAGCACTTTATCTTGTCCCACTCAGGTCTATCGCCACCAACATACACGGCATTTCATGCGACTCCAACTATGATTCCCACTGAGGCAGCGTTGTATCAGTCCCCCCTGCTGGCCACTCCAAGAACTCCACAGGCCCCAACACACAGCCCTGCACATGCTTTAGCTTACTATTCTCCACAGCTTTACATGAACATGAACATGAGCTACACCACCTACTACCCAAGGTACAAGACAAAAATCTGTGCAAAGATTTTACCATTTTTCATTCCACCCGGTTAAAGGGTTGGCACATGGTGAAAGTAAAATTCACTGTAATGTATCAAAACACCTTTTTAGAAAAAAATGTGTGTGTATTAGTAGCAATATTAATCTCTAACTATACTTTCAGCAAGTAAAATACACTACTATTGTACGATAGGTGTCAAAATATTTCAATATTTCAAATAGATCATGTTCTTTTGAACTTTCTATTCAAAAAAATTCTGAAAAATAAATGTATCAGTTTTCGCAAAACCATTAAGCAGCACAACTTTTCAACATTGCTAACAGTAAGAAATGTTTCTTAACACCTTGTGGACTTTGTGTACACAGGATGCGAGCAGCGCGACTTAAAACAATGGGCCTCATTTATCAATCCAAAATGGATCCAAGCACAGAAATCATCTTACGACAGGGTTCACATGTGATTTATGAAACATTTGTGCGCCGGCAATCCAATTGTAGGGTGTCTTAGAATGATTTCTGAAGGATTATGTGACACTGAAGTAATGATGCTCAAAATTCAAATATATTAAAATAGAAAACCGTTTTTTTATTGTAATATTTTGCAACATTACTGCTTTATGGCATTTTTTGATCAAATAAATGAAGCCTTTGAGAGCATAAGTGACCCCAAACTTTTGAATGGTAGTGTAGTTTATTCGTCTAATTGTGCCATTTAACAGTTGCCAAGCAACTTATCAACTTCACCCATTAACATAAAATGTGTGTTCACGTATACATAAATCAGCTGTTTTACAACAGCTTCAAATGTAGTTCCAATCAGAATTTAAATTCTAAACTGTCCATTTTATAGTGTAATTTGTTTTATCACTTCATAAATCTATTTTCCATGATTTAAAACCTCACTTTTTCTCACTGTTGTATAGTCCACCGGTCTCTCCCTCCACGATGAGCTATTTTGCGGCCCCGCCGGGTTCAGTAGCGGCAGCTGTGGCGGCCCAGTCTGCCCCTGCCCTCCTCCCCCCTCAGCCCGGAGCACTGGTGCGAATGCAGGGCCTGCCGTACAACGCCGGGGTCAAAGACATCCTCAGCTTCTTTCAGGGATATCAGGTGACTCTTCATTCCACTACTCACTCATTCATTCATTTAGGTTCTCAAGTTCAAAAACAAGTGTAAAAAAAAAAACTAGGGTTTCCCAAGCAGTGCACCGCTTACCTGAGACGTTATCAGGACCCTGCTTATGTTGGTTAAGCAGCAGACATCTTAAGATGTTTCTATTGTATTGTAGTGTTGTATAGCATAGTGTTTTATGATGAATCATTGTGTACATTTTGTCCTCTCATTAGCTGACAGCCGATTAGGCGGAGACTTCAGAGGACGGTATGACACCTGAACGAGGGAAAGGGGTTATAACAGACAGAGGGATGGTTAGGTGGAAAAGAGTGCTGCTTTGTTTTGGGCACGGGTCTGTGTGTGCTCTCTCTCTCTCTCTCTCTCTCTCTTTCCCTCACAGTATATTAATGTCTAGTTATGGAGATTTTCCAGATGTGTGGTGGGGATGGTAGTACAACTGTCTTCGACATGCAGAGTACCTGCGCTCTCCTCTAAGGCGTGCGTTTACCTGAGCGGTGTGCGTGTTACACTGTTCACAAAGCGTAGCACAGTGGCGCGTGTGTGAAATGCTGAGTTCAGGTTTGACTCCTGGCTGAACCAATGAAATGGATCCGAGCCCAGTCCACCCTCCAAGTGTGCTTTTAACCTCTGATACAAAATGCACACTATGGGACTCTGTGTGCGGGAAGTGTTTCTTTTTTGGCAGGTGGTCTACAGGCCCCCCTTTCTTTCTTTCTATATAGTGCATTCATGCTTAAACATCTTATATGCAACCCTGTACGATGCATACTGTTCTTCTCTTGTTTTTTCTTTTCTGCAGTGCAGTGAATTTTGGGTGGTGTGTTGAATGTCTGGGCATACACTGGTGTCACTACTTTTTTCTGAATGATAAAAGGCCTACGCTTCAGACCCGTGTTTGAACCTTTAAAATTAACTGTAATACTTGAAGAATTAGTCTTTAATGAATACTTCAGTATGCCCAGGACTTTTAGTTTACATTTTAGTTTTACATTTTCAAACATTCTGTAGACTTAGGGGTGTGAATATGTGCTCTGACAATGATTTGATCCTTAATAAATGAAATCAGGAATTTGGAATTACACTGATACCAATAATGACACTAATAATGACACTAATTAGACTGATACCAAGATTACGGTAGTCTGTCTGAATACTAGTAAAATTTCCCACATTCTCGATACATTAATTGTTATATACAAATAAATAAATACATTTTAAAATAATATTTTTATAAATTAGACATTTATTTGACAAAAGATTTCCATGTCAGATTCTGTTCTTTTGAACTTTATATTCATCAAAGATTCCCTAAAAAATATATTACGGTAAATAATAAATAAATATTATAAAACGGATAGTTCCGGTCCTTTATTCTGATTGGTTGAGCCGTGTTCGAAGCCGTTGTAAATTACTCAACAAACATACACCTGCGACTGCATTACATTAGTATTACTGCGCAACTGCCGTTTGTGATTCTTTGTTGCTGCATGTGTTGCTTGGCAACCTCTTTAGAACTACATTGCTTTGGCGGAGGAGTAAATGTGTTAATAATGTTATATTTTTGTTGCTGGTGTTTATTTTAGAAATAAAAGAAATATTAAAATGAATATTTTTATGGAGTAACCGTTTTATAAAAGCAATAAACCCCTTGAAGCTGTGTTTTACAGTGGATTTAGAACTCCGAGTCGTGCCTAACAACACCCCTTAGCTGTTCTAAATCCACTGTAAAACACGGCTTCAAGGAGATTATTGCTTTGTATAAAAGCTTACACAAATATATGTAGCATTGATTCAATATTTATATTTATCATATTGAAGATATTTCTGTAAAAAAAAAAAAAAAAAATCAAAACATTATAACCGGTATTGACCACTGTAATATTATCTTTCAGGATGCTTTGAATAGAAAGGTCAAAAGAATTTATTTAGAAATGGAAATCTTTGATTAATTTAATACATCAACTTTTTTATAAAATGATGATGATCAATTCAACACTGTAATTGAAGTATTTTCATTGCCATGTCAATGCATATGTTTTGACACCCTTAGTAGAAAAGCATACTCCTCTAGCGTCACCTGTAGCTGAAGTGCTGATGTTGTGAGTGTAACGTGAGGCCTGTTGTTGTGCTGTAGTACGCTCCTGAAGACTACAGCAGCTTGGTTGGAGTGAGTGAGCAGGGCCGGAGCCTGATTCAGCCTAAAGAGTGGCTTTGTCTGTAAGGGCAGCCCCTCCAGGTAAGCTCCCATCATGCCCCGTGACCCGAACCCCTTGCTTCTGCATGGACTAATACCCTAACTCCTCCTCAAATCGGTACTGCGGTGCAGTAATGCTCTTCTGTTTTTGAATGTGTAAATGAATCTTCACTCTCTGCTTCATGCATCATTTACTCCCAGTATGCTGAAATGATCTGTGTTGCTGTTTTAAGAAGCTTGTTGTAATAATGCTCTTTCTCTCCGATGTGACTTATTGGTTTGGGGTTTGATTGTCATCATTGTTTTTAACTTGCCGCAAGTCTCCAGGCTTTATACGGGTTTCCTAATGAATGGCTAAGTATATACTTTCACATCTTTTCTGCTGATTTGATTGACTGTAAAGATGACATTCTGTGTGTGGAGGGTTTATGCAAAAATGCTTCAATGGTGTTTAATCCAAACTCAAATCCTGTCTCTCTCTATAGAACTCTAATGTGTGCTGTATGTGCATGTGGAGGGATCTTGCCCTTCTATATATTTAAAAATGAATGCCACCACTGGAACATATGTACAATAGTGGCCAAAAGTGATCTTTATTCAAAATCTCCCTTATTCAAATATTACAAACTGTTCATTTGTAAATTAAGTTGTACTTTGAATCAATGTTGTGATAACGCAATGAAACTGCAATATTATGTCCGCACAATTTGGCATAAGTCATGCAAAGAAATTATGAGCGCATGCAAAAACAAAAGAGAACCAATGAAATATTAATTGATTGTTGTAGTCAGCGTGCTTTTTTCCTGTGAGCATTTTGCATAGTAAAAATTATTATTATATATATATATATTTTGCAAATATTTTAACCAAGTTTACCGTTTTTGTTCTTCCCCCATATTTACAAGTCAAAATGAGGAATTTTTAAACCTTTTAGAGTCATTAAAATGAATATCCCCTCCGGACATCACTTTTGACCACTACTGCGTGTGTGTACTTGGAAATAGTTTGGAAACATTACTGTTTAATGTTTTTAAAAGAAGTCTCTTTTGCTCATCAAGCCTGCATTTTATTTGATCAAAAATACAGTAAAAACTGTAATTTTGTAAAATATTATTAAAATTGAACATAATGGTTTTCTATTTGAATATACTTTCAAATATAATTTATTTCTGTGATGCAAAGGTGAATTTTCATAATCTAATCTACAGTGCCTCATGATCCTTCAGAAATCATTCTAATATACTGCTTTATATATATATATATATATATATATATATATCTTTTTTTCAGGATTCTTTGATGAATTAAAAAGTTAAAGATTTTTTTATATAAATATTTTTTCTGTATTTTTTTTTTTTATTAAGGCTTGGCGAGCATAAGAGACTTAAAAACATTACAAATAATTATGATTCCAAACTTTTGAGTGATACTGTGTATATCTAAATGCATGTATATATTGATTTGGTTTTTAAATGTTGTTTTGGTGTAGCTCCAGGCGGACTCAGTGCTCGTGCTGTATAACTGGAGTGGTCAGCGTAGTGGGGAGGCACTGGTGACCTTCCCCAGTGAGAAAGCAGCGAGACACGCTGTAGCCGAATGCTCCAATCTCCCCTTCTCCGGCCATCCCATCCGCCTGGTTTGCTGCGAGTGACCACACACACAGACCGCTACACCCACTAAGGGAGGACCGCACTTCACCTGTCTTACCCCTTTCTCCATCATTGCCTGTCTTTTGGCTTTTCAGACAGTTGTCCCGTTGTTCCTGACACAAAGTAGTAGTTTAGGAGGGGACCTGACGCAGAAGCACTGTATATATGTTTATATACACACAAGCTAAACATCTCAGTAGCACTGCCTCACTGCTTGTGTATGTGTGTGAGGAAAATTGAGATCAATGGCATGCATACTAAACTCTTCCTGTCTTTTGATGTCAACAGCTCTTCTATCCTAACTCAAGACCTTAAAGCAAACTTATAAGCCTTGCAAGCCATCAGTTTATGGAACAAGAGATCTTCCTGTTGGGCACTAGAGAAACCAAATGCAATGCAATACTTATTGCCATTATGGATAAAGGAATGCTATGTAAAAAGCCAAATATGTTCTTTAAAATACTGCAAGACCATAAAAAGCATGATGGTTTTCCCAGTGTACCTCTGCACTATTGGACTGACACAGCCTTCAGACTTCTTCCTTATTTAATAGAGATCAGACCAAGTATGTACTCCATAGACTTGCATGAACTGATTTTTAGTTTAATCCATTCGAAAAGTGAAATTTTTATTTAAAGTTAAAGATGAGTTGTTTGTGTGATCTACACGCGTCACTGCTCATTCTTTAAACTAAAGGAATTGAATTGATAGAGGTGTGTATTCTGTTGCCCCCAGTCTGACCCCATGAGAGATTATGTGCAGATTGAACTATGCTGTGGTCTCACCTTGTTTTGGACTTTGCAATGTTTTGGAATTGTCTACGTCAGTTTTTTTTTTCTACTGATGGTAGACTGCTTGAATCATGAATTTTTTTTTATATGTATTTCATGACTACATTACCCGGAGTGCAATACAGGCTGAACAAAATGTCACACCTCTCTAGTGAAAGAAGGGGCATTTTTCCTTAAAATGAAATGTGTATGTATGTGTAAATGTGATTCTTATATGCAACAAATAAATTGATATTGCTCAGACCATCAGCATGTCAAAGTGGTAACGTGAAATGTTTTGGACCAGCTTTGAGTGATTGTTTAGATAGTTTTCAACCTTTTTAAAAGGCTCCTCACTGTCCACAACAAAGGCCCATGACTTTTCCAGTTTTACTGAATAAGGGTTACGGATTTTAAAGGTATATTTTTATTTATTCACAACTCCATGGCATAATTAGAATAATTTATTTTCAGTAAAAGTTTAGTGAAGTTTAATTTTGACGTTTCTAGGTCTAGAAATTGCTCTTACAATCTGGCGACCATATATCCTATTCTTTATGGTAAAAATGTTGGAGTGAATTGTAATAAGAAATGGATTGATTTTTTTGGGGGGTATTTATGTATTTATTTTTCTCTTCAATATTCATCTTGAGGCCATGTTGTTGAAGCACTGGTTTAGACTGAGCAATCATGAACCATGCTCTATCAATCAGATGCTAAATGCAAAGAATAAATGGTGCTAATATACACTTGTAGTGTGCTGTAACAATACTGAAAATACCATGATCCTAACCTTAATCTTCATATTAAAATCTCAGACAATGATTCATCTTTTACGAATTGTTACAATATTGATTTCTGGAATGCAGGGTTTTTAAAAGCTTTGTTTAAATGTGATATGAGTAAATAGTGCTCATAAATTACTGTTAAGGTATTTTCAGTTAAAACGAGTAGAGGCTTGGACCAAGAAACCGTATTCTTACATCACTACTTAGTTTTATTTATTTGCTTTGGTACTATTTTCACAGGTAAGGTGTACATTTTCAAAACTCTTAGTACACACTTGTAACACAGCTTTCAAAACCTGATCCCATGCTTTCATTAGTTATATTTCAGTCCACATAATCATTGTTTCAAACACAAGATTATTGTAATATGTAATGAGAACATTTGGTTTAATCAACAAAACACAACAGTTTGATGATCTTTCAATTTAGTACTTTTAACAATCAATTAGTTCAAACAGCAAACAATGCTAGATACATGTTTCAATTCACCCTTGTCGCTAAAATAATTACAGTAATACAGACTACAGTTGCCACATTAGAAAATACACTTACATTACATAACTTATGAAATTGAATCCATATGTATAATAGTATCTATAGTGTGTTATCAAAAGGTGTGATGAAGTTATGAAACTGCTGTGAGGTTTTGTGCTAGAACACAGTTTGCTGGCAATACAGTAAATGTTTTCACTATGCCATATAACTGTATACTGTAGTTGACCTTTACAGATGAAATATGGCAGTCTCCATCATGGTAATCCGTTTACAATTCCACATGGCATACATGCATACATACTGTAATGTACTATTTTCTGCCATCTGTCTCCCTTCGTCTGATGCATCTCTGATCAATCTGATACTATACAGTCATTGCCTGTTTCCTCTCCTTTGTACTCTATCCTGTTTTATGTTCACAAATTGCAACCCCTCACCACCACCACCACCACACGTTGTGTTTAAATGTTTTATTTTTATTCTGTACAAACTGTATAGGCCTATTCTAAGACTAAGACAGTGTATATGAGGTTCGGGGCAACGTCAGTTTTAACGGAATGTTTTCATTTTAAGGAAGTTGAAGAAATTAGGATTTTAGGGATTTTAATGGGAAAGGATGGGAGACAAGTAAGAGAAAAAATGTGGGAGGAATTGATAACAGGAATAGAACGGAGGTTCAATTTTTGGAGAATGAGGGCTTTAAATTTGAAAGGGAAGATTTTAGTATTGAATGTTTTAATGGCTTCAAAGTTGTGGTATGTTTTATATGTGACAGAAATGCCTTTGTGGGTAGAAGGGAGGTTGAAGAAATGTTTTCTCAGTTTTTTTTGTGGGAGGGTAAACCCTCGAGAATAGCATACAACACTTTATTAGGACCATTAGAAGAGGGTGGGTTGGGGTTAATGGATATTAAACAAAGGAAAAACTGCTTAAGAGTTAAAATAGTCAAAAAATTGTTGCAAGAAGAAAATTAAACAGAATGGAAGAAAGTTATGAAATATTTTTTAAACAAATGTGGGAATTTTAATTTGGGGGAGGATATTTTATGAAAACAAAAAACTGGATGGCGGAAGGATTTCCTGACTTCTATAAGGAAATTTTAAGTGCTAGGGGGATTTCTTAACTGTAATTGATTATAATCTGAAAGGAAGAGAAAACATTTTAAACCAACCTCTGTTTTTAAACAAAAGTATTTTAAGAGATGGGAAAGATATCTTTTTTTTTAAAAAATGGTGGGAATAACAAGGGTAAGGGATGTTTTGTATGAATTTAAAGAAGGTTTTTTTACCATCACAATTTATAATGGATGCAAAGGAGGAAGCAAAAGAGGAATGCAACAAACGAGAAATAGAAAATAAATGCAAAATTATCAAAAACGCAATACCGAAGGAATGGATTAAAAGAATAGAAAACATGGGAGGAATGGAAGGAAGAGAAAGACATTTATGTCAGACTGAAAGGGAAACTATGTAATTTTAAGGAGTGTAATGTTAAACGGTTTTATTGTTATTTTAGAGATGGTGTTTTTAAAGAACCAGTTGCTAACGAGTTTTGGGTACAGAGAATTAAAGATCTGAAAAAAGAAAGTATATGGAGAAATATTAGGGGAAAGATTGTGGAAACCAAACTGGAATGTTTAGAGTATTTTATAAGGCACAAAGCAATTTTTACCGAATGTATTAACGATTGGAATGGAACAGAATGCAACATATAAAGTATGCAAAGACGAAGGAATTTTACACTTGTTTTTATACTGTAAAGAGTTGGAGGGCTTTTACAGAAAATGCAAAAAGATGATAAAATAATTGAGAGCTGTGACGAAGAAGTAATAGAATGGAAGAGGATAGTAATGTTTGGATGGGAGGAAAATTGTCAAAGTAAAAAGTTTGTGAACCTGTTAGTAATGTTGATAAAAAATGCAGTATGGGAAAGAAGAAATGTGGCCAAAAAAGCAAAAGTGCTGCTTGATGTTTGGAATGTTCTTAAAAGGAAAACAGAAAGATATATTGAAGGACTGCCCATAAGGTAAAAAAATATATTTTCACTTATATTTTCACATATATTTCAAAATATACAAAAAATGGCCAAAAAATATATTTCATAAAATATATTTTAAAATGGGTAAATATGTTTCCTAAAATATATTTTTGGGCCATTTTTAAAATATATTTTCAAAATATAAATATAATTTTCAAAAGCTTTAAAAATATATATTTTATGGCCATTTTTAAAATATATTTTCAAAATATAAATATATTTAAAATCAAGAAAATACATTCACATCTTGCATTTGAAGAAAAAATGTATTTCTCTATAACACGTGAACATTTGGATAAAACTCAGTAAGGAATTATGGAATCAGCAGTGAATTTCCCCGTTTTGGACACTTGACTCTTCTTGACTGCCACTGCAAGATAAAAAATTTTTTACAGCTGTATTTTAACTGAATTTTTCAAATTTTCCTCTTACCAAGTATTGACTTACCATATATGGCTGCCTTGATTGCCTTCCCGGTTCATCGTTTTTTTTTTTTTTTTTTTTCATACTTTTGGGATTTTGACGACAGGTCCCGGGTCATCGTTTTTTTTTTTTTTTTTCATACTTTCCTATCATGGTTAAAAGGCAAAAGATATTCTTTAAACTGATGGCAGTTAAGCTCCATCCACAAAAAAATTGAATCAGCCTTTTTTTAAGCCACTTCATCAAAACCTCTCAAAATGAGAGTTGGGGGAACGGATTCCGACAGCTGTTTTTTTGCCGTCGGATTCTGTTCCCCCCCCCTCTCATTTTTCTTAGCAGTGAGGTTCAAATACTCAACAAACGTTTGTTTTCCAGTTGTCCCCTATAGCCTAGTGGTCTAAGCACTGACATTTAACCCTTTTGGGATTTTGACGACCAGAGTTCAAGTCCCGGGTCATCGTTTTTTTTTGTTTTTTTGTTTCATACTTTTGGGATTTTGACGACAGGTCCCGGAACATCGTTTTTTTTTTTTTTTTTTTTCCATACTTCCCTATCATGGTTAAAAGGCAAAATATATTCTTTAAACTGATGGCAGTTAAGCTCCATCCACAAAAAAAATTGAATCAGCCTTTTTTAAGCCACTTCATCAAAACCTCTCAAAATGAGAGTGGGGGAACGGATTCCGACAGCTGTTTTTTTTGCCGTCGGATTCTGTTCCCCCCCCCTCTAATTTTTCTTAGCAGTGAGGTTCAAATACTCAACCAACTTCTGTTTTCCAGTTGTCTCCTATAGCCTAGTGGTCTAAGCACTGACATTCAACACTTTTGGGATTTTGACGACCAGAGTTCAAGTCCCGGGTCATCGTTTTTTTTTTTTTTTTTTTTTCATACTTTTGGGATTTTGACGACAGGTCCCGGGTCATCGTTTTTTTTTTTTTTTTTTTTTTCATACTTTCCTATCATGGTTAAATACGGTGGCCGAGACAGCTCAACGCGCTGCAACTGAAGAAAACACATGCAAATAAAAAAAAAACACATGCAAATAGAAAAAAACACATGCAAATAGAAAAAACACATGCAAATAAAAAAACACACATGCAAATAGAAAAAAACACATGCAAATAGAAAAAAACACATGCAAATAGAAAAAAACACATGCAAATAGAAAAAAACAAATGCAAATTAAGAAAACATCTTCATCAGTTTCACAACACACGTGTGCTCCAAATACTCACAACACAACCAAATACAGAAACGCGCTGCAAATAGAACAGAACACAACGGAAATGTTTCCGGGGAACCCAATAAGTGACGGACCCGGCTGTTACGTGCTTGGTGCTTACTGCTTATAGCTACTTTCATTTTATTTATTATTATTATTTTTTTTTTGCAAAACATACAGAGATGACACGTTTATGACATACAACTTTGTATACAATATACAAAACGTATTTACAATATGTTCAATGTTATAAGAATACTAATCAGATAAGAACAATGAGCTGAAGACTCAAATAAATAAATAAATAAAAAGATAGAGAAAAAGAACATGAGGGAAAGATATTAATCTATACATCAGTTACATTGTACACATTTTGTCATGTTACGTTAAAATAAGTTTCATAAGAAATGTTAGAATGCAGGGTCCAAATATGAGATACTCACACACAGATATAACGCATATTTTAAAAACTGTGTTGTATAAAATCTATATTTATTTGCAAACAGTTATGTTAACAGCAATAAAACTATATTTCTGGTAAGAACAGCTATTCAGCTGACGGACACCGCGCTGCGTTGTCATGGGAACGTCCCAGGTGAAAATAATGAGGAAATTACGTTGTCTTTCGTTGCTCCCTTCATCAAGTCCCGTTCCAAGCGGCTACACAAGTGCCCTGCTCCCTCCAAAGTCCCCACTTCAAGGGCTCTACCGTCTGCCCTTCTAAGGGCGTAGGGCATAGGGATGCTCACGAGCAATAAGCACGTACCAGCCGGGTCCGTCACTTATTGGGTTCCCCGGAAACATTTCCGTTGTGTTCTGTTCTATTTGCAGCGCGTTTCTGTATTTGGTTGTGTTGTGAACTTTTGCAGCGCGTTTCTGTATTTGGTTGTGTTGTGTGTTGTGAAACTGATGAAGATGTTTTCTTAATTTGCATGTGTTTTTTTCTATTTGCATGTGTTTTTTTTTATTTGCATGTGTTTTTTTCTATTTGCATGTGTTTTTTTCTATTTGCATGTGTTTTTTTTATTTGCATGTGTTTTCTTCAGTTGCAGCGGCCACCGTAGTTAAAAGGCAAAAGATATTCTTTAAACTGATGGCAGTTAAGCTCCATCCACAAAAAAATTTAATAAGCCTTTTTTTAAGCCACTTCATCAAAACCTCTCAAAATGAGGGTGGGGGAACGGATTTCGACAGCTGTTTCTTTGCCGTCGGATTCTGTTTCCCCCCCCCTCTCATTTTTCTTAGCAGTGAGGTTCAAATACTCAACAAACGTTTGTTTTCCAGTTGTGCCCTATAGCCTAGTGGTCTAATCACTGACATTTAACCCTTTTGGGATTTTGACGACCAGAGTTCAAGTCCCGGGTCATCGTTTTTTTTTGTTTTTTTTTTCATACTTTTGGGATTTTGACGACAGGTCCCGGGTCATCGTTTTTTTTTTTTTTTTTTTCATACTTTCCTATCATGGTTAAAAGGCAAAATATATTCTTTAAACTGATGGCAGTTAAGCTCCATCCACAAAAAAATTTAATAAGCCTTTTTTTAAGCCACTTCATCAAAACCTCTCAAAATGAGGGTGGGGGAACGGATTTCGACAGCTGTTTCTTTGCCGTCGGATTCTGTTCCCCCCCCCCCCCCTCTCATTTTTCTTAGCAGTGAGGTTCAAATACTCAACAAACGTTTGATTTCCAGTTGTCCCCTATAGCCCAATGGTCTAAGCACTGACATTTAACACTTTTGGGATTTTGACGACCAGAGTTCAAGTCCCGGGTCATCGTTTTTTTTTTTTTTTTTGTTCATACTTTTGGGATTTTGACGACAGGTCCCGGGTCATCGTTTTTTTTTTTTTTTTCATACTTTCCTATCATGGTTAAAAGGCAAAAGATATTCTTTAAACTGATGGCAGTTAAGCTCCATCCACAAAAAAATGTAATCAGCCTTTTTTTAAGCCACTTCATCAAAACCTCTCAAAATGAGGGTGGGGGAACGGATTCCGACAGCTGTTTTTTTGCCGTCGGATTCTGTTCCCCCCCCCCCCTCTCATTTTTCTTAGCAGTGAGGTTCAAATAATCAACAAACGTTTGTTTTCCAGTTGTCTCCTATAGCATAGTGGTCTAAGCACTGACATTTAACACTTTTGGGATTTTGACGACCAGAGTTCAAGTCCCGGGTCATAGTTTTTTTTTTTTTTTTTTTTCATACTTTTGGGATTTTGACGACAGGTCCCGGGTCATCGTTTTTTTTTTTTTTTTTTTTTTTTCATACTTTCCTATCATGGTTAAAAGGCAAAAGATATTCTTTAAACTGATGGCAGTTAAGCTCCATCCACAAAAAAATTTAATAAGCCTTTTTTTAAGCCACTTCATCAAAACATCTCAAAATGAGGGTGGGGGAACGGATTTCGACAGCTGTTTTTTTGCCGTCGGACTCTGTTCCCCCCCCCCCTCTCATTTTTCTTAGCAGTGAGGTTCAAATAGTCAACAAACTTTTGTTTTCCAGTTGTCTCCTATAGCATAGTGGTTTAATCACTGACATTTAACCCTTTTGGGATTTTGACGACCAGAGTTCAAGTCCCGGGTCATCGTTTTTTTTTTTTTTTTTTTTCATACTTTTGGGATTTTGACGACAGGTCCCGGGTCATCGTTTTTTTTTTTTTTTTTCATACTTTCCTATCATGGTTAAAAGGCAAAATATATTCTTTAAACTGATGGCAGTTAAGCTCCATCCACAAAAAAATTTAATAAGCCTTTTTTTAAGCCACTTCATCAAAACCTCTCAAAATGAGGGTGGGGGAACGGATTTCGACAGCTGTTTCTTTGCCGTCGGATTCTGTTCCCCCCCCCCCCTCTCATTTTTCTTAGCAGTGAGGTTCAAATACTCAACAAACGTTTGTTTTCCAGTTGTCCCCTATAGCCCAATGGTCTAAGCACTGACATTTAACACTTTATGGATTTTGACGACCAGAGTTCAAGTCCCGGGTCATCGTTTTTTTTTTTTTTTT
Source organism: Phoxinus phoxinus (assembly GCF_949152265.1). NCBI lineage: Eukaryota > Metazoa > Chordata > Actinopteri > Cypriniformes > Leuciscidae > Phoxinus > Phoxinus phoxinus. Next base: position 33,030,429 of record NC_136877.1, on the reverse strand, counting down.
TTTCATACTTTTGGGATTTTGACGACAGGTCCCGGGTCATCGTTTTTTTTTTTTTTTTTTTATACTTTCCTATCATGGTTAAAAGGCAAAAGATATTCTTTAAACTGATGGCAGTTAAGCTCCATCCACAAAAAAATTGAATCAGCCTTTTTTTAAGCCACTTCATCAAAACCTCTCAAAATGAGGGTGGGGGAACGGATTCCGACAGCTGTTTTTTTGCCGTCGGATTCTGTTCCCCCCCCCTCTCATTTTTCTTAGCAGTGAGGTTCAAATACTCAACAAACGTTTGTTTTCAGTTGTCCCCTATAGCCTAGTGGTCTAAGCACTGACAGTTAACCCTTTTGGGATTTTGACGACCAGAGTTCAAGTCCCGGGTCATCGTTTTTTTTTTTTTTTTTTTTCATACTTTTGGGATTTTGACGACAGGTCCCGGGTCATCGTTTTTTTTTTTTTTTCATACTTTCCTATCATGGTTAAAAGGCAAAATATATTCTTTAAACTGATGGCAGTTAAGCTCCATCCACAAAAAAAATTGAATCATCCTTTTTTTAAGCCACTTCATCAAAACCTCTCAAAATGAGGGTGGGGGAACGGATTCCGACAGCTGTTTTTTTGCCGTCGGATTCTGTTCCCCCCCCTCTCAATTTTCTTAGCAGTGAGGTTCAAATACTCAACAGACGTTTGTTTTCCAGTTGTGCCCTATAGCCTAGTGGTCTAATCACTGACATTTAACCCTTTTGGGATTTTGACGACCAGAGTTCAAGTCCCGGGTCATCGTTTTTTTTTTTTTTTTTTTTCATACTTTTGGGATTTTGACGACAGGTCCCGGGTCATCGTTTTTTTTTTTGTTTGTTTTTTTTCATACTTTCCTATCATGGTTAAAAGGCAAAATATATTCTTTAAACTGATGGCAGTTAAGCTCCATCCACAAAAAAAATTGAATCATCCTTTTTTTAAGCCACTTCATCAAAACCTCTCAAAATGAGGGTGGGGGAACGGATTCCGACAGCTGTTTTTTTGCCGTCGGATTCTGTTCCCCCCCTCTCATTTTTCTTAGCAGTGAGGTTCAAATACTCAACAAACGTTTGTTTTCAGTTGTCCCCTATAGCCTAGTGGTCTAAGCACTAACATTTAACACTTTTGGGATTTTGACGACCAGAGTTCAAGTCCCGGGTCATCGTTTTTTTTTGTTTTTTTTTTCATACTTTTGGGATTTTGACGACAGGTCCCGGGTCATCGTTTTTTTTTTTTTTTTTTTTTTTTTTTTTTTCATACTTTCCTATCATGGTTAAAAGGCAAAATATATTCTTTAAACTGATGGCAGTTAAGCTCCATCCACAAAAAAAATTGAATCATCCTTTTTTTAAGCCACTTCATCAAAACCTCTCAAAATGAGGGTGGGGGAACGGATTCCGACAGCTGTTTTTTTGCCGTCGGATTCTGTTCCCCCCCCTCTCAATTTTCTTAGCAGTGAGGTTCAAATACTCAACAGACGTTTGTTTTCCAGTTGTCCCCTATAGCCTAGTGGTCTAATCACTGACATTTAACCCTTTTGGGATTTTGACGACCAGAGTTCAAGTCCCGGGTCATAGTTTTTTTTTTTTTTTTTTTTCATACTTTTGGGATTTTGACGACAGGTCCCGGGTCATCGTTTTTTTTTTTTTTTCATACTTTCCTATCATGGTTAAAAGGCAAAAGATATTCTTTAAACTGATGGCAGTTAAGCTCCATCCACAAAAAAATGTAATCAGCCTTTTTTTAAGCCACTTCATCAAAACCTCTCAAAATGAGGGTGGGGGAACGGATTCCGACAGCTGTTTTTTTGCCGTCGGATTCTGTTCCCCCCCCTCTCATTTTTCTTAGCAGTGAGGTTCAAATACTCAACAAACGTTTGTTTTCAGTTGTCCCCTATAGCCTAGTGGTCTAAGCACTAACATTTAACACTTTTGGGATTTTGACGACCAGAGTTCAAGTCCCGGGTCATCGTTTTTTTTTGTTTTTTTTTTCATACTTTTGGGATTTTGACGACAGGTCCCGGGTCATCGTTTTTTTTTTTTTTTTTTTTTTTTTTTTTTTTTTTTCATACTTTCCTATCATGGTTAAAAGGCAAAAGATATTCTTTAAACTGATGGCAGTTAAGCTCCATCCACAAAAAAATTGAATAAGCCTTTTTTTAAGCCACTTCATCAAAACCTCTCAAAATGAGGGTGGGGGAACGGATTCCGACAGCTGTTTTTTTGCCGTCGGATTCTGTTCCCCCCCCCCCCCCCCCCCCCCCTCTCATTTTTCTTAGCGAGGTTCAAATACTCAACAAACGTTTGTTTTCCAGTTGTCTCCTATAGCCTAGTGGTCTAAGCACTGACATTTAACACTTTTGGGATTTTGACGACCAGAGTTCAAGTCCCGGGTCATAGTTTTTTTTTTTTTTTTTTTTCCATACTTTTGGGGTTTTGACGACAGGTCCCGGGTCATCGTTTTTTTTTTTTTTTTTTTTTTTTTTCATACTTTCCTATCATGGTTAAAAGGCAAATATTCTTTAAACTGATGGCTAAGCTCCATCCACAAAAAAATTGAATCAGCCTTTTTTTAAGCCACTTCATCAAAACCTCTCAAAATGAGGGTGGGGGAACGGATTCCGACAGCTGTTTTTTTGCCGTCGGATTCTGTTCCCCCCCCCTCTCATTTTTCTTAGCGGTGAGGTTCAAATACTCAACAAACGTTTGTTTTCAGTTGTCCCCTATAGCCTAGTAGTCTAAGCACTGACATTTAACCCTTTTGGGATTTTGACGACCAGAGTTCAAGTCCCGGGTCATCGTTTTTTTTTGTTTTTTTTTTCCATACTTTTGGGATTTTGACGACAGGTCCCGGGTCATCGTTTTTTTTTTTTTTTTCATACTTTCCTATCATGGTTAAAAGGCAAAAGATATTCTTTAAACTGATGGCAGTTAAGCTCCATCCACAAAAAAATGTAATCAGCCTTTTTTTAAGCCACTTCATCAAAACCTCTCAAAATGAGGGTGGGGGAACGGATTCCGACAGCTGTTTTTTTGCCGTCGGATTCTGTTCCCCCCCCCTCTCATTTTTCTTAGCAGTGAGGTTCAAATACTCAACAAACGTTTGCTTTCAGTTGTCCCCTATAGCCTAGTGGTCTAAGCACTGACAGTTAACCCTTTTGGGATTTTGACGACCAGAGTTCAAGTCCCGGGTCATCGTTTTTTTTTTTTTTTTTTTTCATACTTTTGGGATTTTGACGACAGGTCCCGGGTCATCGTTTTTTTTTTTTTTTTTTTTTTTTTTTTTCATACTTTCCTATCATGGTTAAAAGGCAAAATATATTCTTTAAACTGATGGCAGTTAAGCTCCATCCACAAAAAAAATTGAATCATCCTTTTTTTAAGCCACTTCATCAAAACCTCTCAAAATGAGGGTGGGGGAACGGATTCCGACAGCTGTTTTTTTGCCGTCGGATTCTGTTCCCCCCCCCCCCCCCCCTCTCAATTTTCTTAGCAGTGAGGTTCAAATACTCAACAGACGTTTGTTTTCCAGTTGTCCCCTATAGCCTAGTGGTCTAATCACTGACATTTAACCCTTTTGGGATTTTGACGACCAGAGTTCAAGTCCCGGGTCATCGTTTTTTTTTTTTTTTTTGTTCATACTTTTGGGATTTTGACGACAGGTCCCGGGTCATCGTTTTTTTTTTTTTTTTTCATACTTTCCTATCATGGTTAAAAGGCAAAAGATATTCTTTAAACTGATGGCAGTTAAGCTCCATCCACAAAAAAAATTGAATCATCCTTTTTTTAAGCCACTTCATCAAAACCTCTCAAAATGAGGGTGGGGGAACGGATTCCGACAGCTGTTTTTTTGCCGTCGGATTCTGTTCCCCCCCCCTCTCATTTTTCTTAGCAGTGAGGTTCAAATACTCAACAAACGTTTGTTTTCAGTTGTCCCCTATAGCCTAGTGGTCTAAGCACTAACATTTAACACTTTTGGGATTTTGACGACCAGAGTTCAAGTCCCGGGTCATCGTTTTTTTTTGTTTTTTTTTTCATACTTTTGGGATTTTGACGACAGGTCCCGGGTCATCGTTTTTTTTTTTTTTTTTTTTTTTTTTTTTTTTTTTCATACTTTCCTATCATGGTTAAAAGGCAAAAGATATTCTTTAAACTGATGGCAGTTAAGCTCCATCCACAAAAAAATTGAATAAGCCTTTTTTTAAGCCACTTCATCAAAACCTCTCAAAATGAGGGTGGGGGAACGGATTCCGACAGCTGTTTTTTTGCCGTCGGATTCTGTTCCCCCCCCCCCCCCCCCTCTCATTTTTCTTAGCGAGGTTCAAATACTCAACAAACGTTTGTTTTCCAGTTGTCTCCTATAGCCTAGTGGTCTAAGCACTGACATTTAACACTTTTGGGATTTTGACGACCAGAGTTCAAGTCCCGGGTCATAGTTTTTTTTTTTTTTTTTTTTTCATACTTTTGGGGTTTTGACGACAGGTCCCGGGTCATCGTTTTTTTTTTTTTTTTGTTTTTTTTTCATACTTTCCTATCATGGTTAAAAGGCAAATATTCTTTAAACTGATGGCTAAGCTCCATCCACAAAAAAATTGAATCAGCCTTTTTTTAAGCCACTTCATCAAAACCTCTCAAAATGAGGGTGGGGGAACGGATTCCGACAGCTGTTTTTTTGCCGTCGGATTCTGTTCCCCCCCCCTCTCATTTTTCTTAGCGGTGAGGTTCAAATACTCAACAAACGTTTAGTTTGCAGTTGTCCCCTATAGCCTAGTGGTCTAAGCACTGACATTTAACCCTTTTGGGATTTTGACGACCAGAGTTCAAGTCCCGGGTCATCGTTTTTTTTTGTTTTTTTTTTCATACTTTTGGGATTTTGACGACAGGTCCCGGGTCATCGTTTTTTTTTTTTTTTTCATACTTTCCTATCATGGTTAAAAGGCAAAATATATTCTTTAAACTGATGGCAGTTAAGCTCCATCCACAAAAAAATGTAATCAGCCTTTTTTTAAGCCACTTCATCAAAACCTCTCAAAATGAGGGTGGGGGAACGGATTCCGACAGCTGTTTTTTTGCCGTCGGATTCTGTTCCCCCCCCCCCCCCCCTCTCATTTTTCTTAGCAGTGAGGTTCAAATACTCAACAAACGTTTGTTTTCCAGTTGTCTCCTATAGCATAGTGGTCTAATCACTGACATTTAACCCTTTTGGGATTTTGACGACCAGAGTTCAAGTCCCGGGTCATCGTTTTTTTTTTTTTTTTTTTTCATACTTTTGGGATTTTGACGACAGGTCCCGGGTCATCGTTTTTTTTTTTTTTTTTCATACTTTCCTATCATGGTTAAAAGGCAAAATATATTCTTTAAACTGATGGCAGTTAAGCTCCATCCACAAAAAAATTTAATAAGCCTTTTTTTAAGCCACTTCATCAAAACCTCTCAAAATGAGGGTGGGGGAACGGATTTCGACAGCTGTTTCTTTGCCGTCGGATTCTGTCCCCCCCCCCCCCCCCTCTCATTTTTCTTAGCAGTGAGGTTCAAATACTCAACAAACGTTTGTTTTCCAGTTGTCCCCTATAGCCCAGTGGTCTAAGCACTGACATTTAACACTTTTGGGATTTTGACGACCAGAGTTCAAGTCCCGGGTCATCGTTTTTTTTTTTTTTTTTTTCATACTTTTGGGATTTTGACGACAGGTCCCGGGTCATCGTTTTTTTTTTTTTTTTTTTTATACTTTCCTATCATGGTTAAAAGGCAAAAGATATTCTTTAAACTGATGGCAGTTAAGCTCCATCCACAAAAAAATTGAATCAGCCTTTTTTTAAGCCACTTCATCAAAACCTCTCAAAATGAGGGTGGGGGAACGGATTCCGACAGCTGTTTTTTTGCCGTCGGATTCTGTTCCCCCCCCCTCTCATTTTTCTTAGCAGTGAGGTTCAAATACTCAACAAACGTTTGCTTTCAGTTGTCCCCTATAGCCTAGTGGTCTAAGCACTGACAGTTAACCCTTTTGGGATTTTGACGACCAGAGTTCAAGTCCCGGGTCATCGTTTTTTTTTTTTTTTTTTTTCATACTTTTGGGATTTTGACGACAGGTCCCGGGTCATCGTTTTTTTTTTTTTTTTTTTTTTTTTTTTTCATACTTTCCTATCATGGTTAAAAGGCAAAATATATTCTTTAAACTGATGGCAGTTAAGCTCCATCCACAAAAAAAATTGAATCATCCTTTTTTTAAGCCACTTCATCAAAACCTCTCAAAATGAGGGTGGGGGAACGGATTCCGACAGCTGTTTTTTTGCCGTCGGATTCTGTTCCCCCCCCTCTCATTTTTCTTAGCAGTGAGGTTCAAATACTCAACAAACGTTTGTTTTAGTTGTCCCCTATAGCCTAGTGGTCTAAGCACTAACATTTAACACTTTTGGGATTTTGACGACCAGAGTTCAAGTCCCGGGTCATCGTTTTTTTTTTGTTTTTTTTTTCATACTTTTGGGATTTTGACGACAGGTCCCGGGTCATCGTTTTTTTTTTTTTTTTTTTTTTTTCATACTTTCCTATCATGGTTAAAAGGCAAAAGATATTCTTTAAACTGATGGCAGTTAAGCTCCATCCACAAAAAAATTGAATAAGCCTTTTTTTAAGCCACTTCATCAAAACCTCTCAAAATGAGGGTGGGGGAACGGATTCCGACAGCTGTTTTTTTGCCGTCGGATTCTGTTCCCCCCCCCCCCCTCTCATTTTTCTTAGCGAGGTTCAAATACTCAACAAACGTTTGTTTTCCAGTTGTCTCCTATAGCCTAGTGGTCTAAGCACTGACATTTAACACTTTTGGGATTTTGACGACCAGAGTTCAAGTCCCGGGTCATAGTTTTTTTTTTTTTTTTTTTTTTCATACTTTTGGGGTTTTGACGACAGGTCCCGGGTCATCGTTTTTTTTTTTTTTTTTTTTTTTTTTCATACTTTCCTATCATGGTTAAAAGGCAAAATATATTCTTTAAACTGATGGCAGTTAAGCTCCATCCACAAAAAAATTGAATCAGCCTTTTTTTAAGCCACTTCATCAAAACCTCTCAGAATGAGGGTGGGGGAACGGATTCCGACAGCTGTTTTTTTGCCGTCGGATTCTGTTCCCCCCCCCCCCCCCCCCTCTCATTTTTCTTAGCAGTGAGGTTCAAATACTCAACAAACGTTTGTTTTCCAGTTGTCTCCTATTGCCTAGTGGTCTAAGCACTGACATTTAACACTTTTGGGATTTTGACGACCAGAGTTCAAGTCCCGGGTCATATTTTTTTTTTTTTTTTTTTTTTTCATACTTTTGGGATTTTGACGACAGGTCCCGGGTCATCGTTTTTTTTTTTTTTTTTTTTTTTTTTCATACTTTCCTATCATGGTTAAAAGGCAAAATATATTCTTTAAACTGATGGCAGTTAAGCTCCATCCACAAAAAAATTGAATCAGCCTTTTGTTAAGCCACTTCATCAAAACCTCTCAAAATGAGGGTGGGGGAACGGATTCCGACAGCTGTTTTTTTGCCGTCGGATTCTGTTCCCCCCCCCTCTCATTTTTCTTAGCAGTGAGGTTCAAATACTCAACAAACGTTTGTTTTCAGCTGTCCCCTATAGCCTAGTGGTCTAAGCACTGACATTTAACCCTTTTGGGATTTTGACGACCAGAGTTCAAGTCCCGGGTCATCGTTTTTTTTTTTTTTTTTTTTCATACTTTTGGGATTTTGACGACAGGTCCCGGGTCATCGTTTTTTTTTTTTTTTTTTTTTTTTTTCATACTTTCCTATCATGGTTAAAAGGCAAAATATATTATTTAAACTGATGGCAGTTAAGCTCCATCCACAAAAAAAATTGAATCATCCTTTTTTTAAGCCACTTCATCAAAACCTCTCAAAATGAGGGTGGGGGAACGGATTCCGACAGCTGTTTTTTTGCCGTCGGATTCTGTTCCCCCCCCCTCTCAATTTTCTTAGCAGTGAGGTTCAAATACTCAACAAACGTTTGTTTTCCAGTTGTGCCCTATAGCCTAGTGGTCTAATCACTGACATTTAACCCTTTTGGGATTTTGACGACCAGAGTTCAAGTCCCGGGTCATCGTTTTTTTTTGTTTTTTTTTTCATACTTTTGGGATTTTGACGACAGGTCCCGGGTCATCGTTTTTTTTTTTTTTTTCATACTTTCCTATCATGGTTAAAAGGCAAAAGATATTCTTTAAACTGATGGCAGTTAAGCTCCATCCACAAAAAAATTGAATCAGCCTTTTTTTAAGCCACTTCATCAAAACCTCTCAAAATGAGGGTGGGGGAACGGATTCCGACAGCTGTTTTTTTGCCGTCGGATTCTGTTCCCCCCCCCCTCTCATTTTTCTTAACAGTGAGGTTCAAATACTCAACAAACGTTTGTTTTCCATTTATCCCCTATAGCCTAGTGGTCTAAGCACTGACATTTAACACTTTTGGGATTTTGATGACCAGAGTTCAAGTCCCGGGTCATCGTTTTTTTTTTTTTTTTTTTTCATACTTTTGGGATTTTGACGACAGGTCCCGGGTCATCGTTTTTTTTTTTTTTTTTTTTTTTTTTCATACTTTCCTATCATGGTTAAAAGGCAAAATATATTCTTTAAACTGATGGCAGTTAAGCTCCATCCACAAAAAAATTTAATAAGCCTTTTTTTAAGCCACTTCATCAAAACATCTCAAAATGAGGGTGGGGGAACGGATTTCGACAGCTGTTTTTTTGCCGTCGGATTCTGTTCCCCCCCCCCCCCCCCCTCTCATTTTTCTTAGCAGTGAGGTTCAAATAGTCAACAAACTTTTGTTTTTGAATTGTCCCCTATAGCCTAGTGGTCTAAGCACTGACATTTAACACTTTTGGGATTTTGACGACCAGAGTTCAAGTCCCGGGTCATCGTTTTTTTTTGTTTTTTTTTTCATACTTTTGGGATTTTGACGACAGGTCCTGGGTCATCGTTTTTTTTTTTTTTTTTTTTTTTTTCATACTTTCCTATCATGGTTAAAAGGCAAAAGATATTCTTTAAACTGATGGCAGTTAAGCTCCATCCACAAAAAAATTTAATAAGCCTTTTTTTAAGCCACTTCATCAAAACATCTCAAAATGAGGGTGGGGGAACGGATTTCGACAGCTGTTTTTTTGCCGTCGGATTCTGTTCCCCCCCCCCTCTCATTTTTCTTAGCAGTGAGGTTCAAATAGTCAACAAACTTTTGTTTTCGAATTGTCCCCTATAGCCTAGTGGTCTAAGCACTGACATTTAACACTTTTGGGATTTTGACGACCAGAGTTCAAGTCCCGGGTCATCGTTTTTTTTTGTTTTTTTTTTCATACTTTTGGGATTTTGACGACAGGTCCCGGGTCATCGTTTTTTTTTTTTTTTTTTTTTTTTTCATACTTTCCTATCATGGTTAAAAGGCAAAAGATATTCTTTAAACTGATGGCAGTTAAGCTCCATCCACAAAAAAATTGAATCAGCCTTTTTTTAAGCCACTTCATCAAAACCTCTCAGAATGAGGGTGGGGGAACGGATTCCGACAGCTGTTATTTTGCCGTCGGATTCTGTTCCCCCCCCCTCTCATTTTTCTTAGCAGTGAGGTTCAAATACTCAACAAACGTTTGTTTTCCAGTTGTCCCCTATAGCCCGATGGTCTAAGCACTGACATTTAACACTTTGGGGATTTTGACGACCAGAGTTCAAGTCCCGGGTCATCGTTTTTTTTTTTTTTTTTTTTCATACTTTTGGGATTTTGACGACAGGTCCCGGGTCATCGTTTTTTTTTTTTTTTTCATACTTTCCTATCATGGTTAAAAGGCAAAAGATATTCTTTAAACTGATGGCAGTTAAGCTCCATCCACAAAAAAATGTAATCAGCCTTTTTTTAAGCCACTTCATCAAAACCTCTCAAAATGAGGGTGGGGGAACGGATTCCGACAGCTGTTTTTTTGCCGTCGGATTCTGTTCCCCCCCCTCTCATTTTTCTTAGCAGTGAGGTTCAAATACTCAACAAACGTTTGTTTTCCAGTTGCCCCTATAGCCCAATGGTCTAAGCACTGACATTTAACACTTTTGGGATTTTGACGACCAGAGTTCAAGTCCCGGGTCATCGTTTTTTTTTTGTTTTGTTTTTTCATACTTTTGGGATTTTGACGACAGGTCCCGGGTCATCGTTTTTTTTATTTTTTTCATACTTTCCTATCATGGTTAAAAGGCAAAAGATATTCTTTAAACTGATGGCAGTTAAGCTCCATCCACAAAAAAATTGAATCAGCCTTTTTTTAAGCCACTTCATCAAAACCTCTCAAAATGAGGGTGGGGGAACGGATTCCGACAGCTGTTTTTTTGCCGTCGGATTCTGTCCCCCCCCCCTCTCATTTTTCTTAGCAGTGAGGTTCAAATACTCAACAAACGTTTGTTTTCCAGTTGCCCCTATAGCCCAATGGTCTAAGCACTGACATTTAACACTTTTGGGATTTTGACGACCAGAGTCCAAGTCCCGGGTCATCGTTTTTTTTTTTTTTTTTTTCATACTTTTGGGATTTTGACGACAGGTCCCGGGTCATCGTTTTTTTTTTTTTTTTCATACTTTCCTATCATGGTTAAAAGGCAAAAGATATTCTTTAAACTGATGGCAGTTAAGCTCCATCCACAAAAAAATTGAATCAGCCTTTTTTTAAGCCACTTCATCAAAACCTCTCAGAATGAGGGTGGGGGAACGGATTCCGACAGCTGTTTTTTTGCCGTCGGATTCTGTTCCCCCCCCCCCCCCCCCCCTCTCATTTTTCTTAGCAGTGAGGTTCAAATACTCAACAAACGTTTGTTTTCCAGTTGTCTCCTATTGCCTAGTGGTCTAAGCACTGACATTTAACACTTTTGGGATTTTGACGACCAGAGTTCAAGTCCCGGGTCATATTTTTTTTTTTTTTTTTTTTTTTCATACTTTTGGGATTTTGACGACAGGTCCCGGGTCATCGTTTTTTTTTTTTTTTTTTTTTTTTTTCATACTTTCCTATCATGGTTAAAAGGCAAAATATATTCTTTAAACTGATGGCAGTTAAGCTCCATCCACAAAAAAATTGAATCAGCCTTTTGTTAAGCCACTTCATCAAAACCTCTCAAAATGAGGGTGGGGGAACGGATTCCGACAGCTGTTTTTTTGCCGTCGGATTCTGTTCCCCCCCCCTCTCATTTTTCTTAGCAGTGAGGTTCAAATACTCAACAAACGTTTGTTTTCAGCTGTCCCCTATAGCCTAGTGGTCTAAGCACTGACATTTAACCCTTTTGGGATTTTGACGACCAGAGTTCAAGTCCCGGGTCATCGTTTTTTTTTTTTTTTTTTTTCATACTTTTGGGATTTTGACGACAGGTCCCGGGTCATCGTTTTTTTTTTTTTTTTTTTTTTTTTCATACTTTCCTATCATGGTTAAAAGGCAAAATATATTATTTAAACTGATGGCAGTTAAGCTCCATCCACAAAAAAAATTGAATCATCCTTTTTTTAAGCCACTTCATCAAAACCTCTCAAAATGAGGGTGGGGGAACGGATTCCGACAGCTGTTTTTTTGCCGTCGGATTCTGTTCCCCCCCCCTCTCAATTTTCTTAGCAGTGAGGTTCAAATACTCAACAAACGTTTGTTTTCCAGTTGTGCCCTATAGCCTAGTGGTCTAATCACTGACATTTAACCCTTTTGGGATTTTGACGACCAGAGTTCAAGTCCCGGGTCATCGTTTTTTTTTGTTTTTTTTTCATACTTTTGGGATTTTGACGACAGGTCCCGGGTCATCGTTTTTTTTTTTTTTTTCATACTTTCCTATCATGGTTAAAAGGCAAAAGATATTCTTTAAACTGATGGCAGTTAAGCTCCATCCACAAAAAAATTGAATCAGCCTTTTTTTAAGCCACTTCATCAAAACCTCTCAAAATGAGGGTGGGGGAACGGATTCCGACAGCTGTTTTTTTGCCGTCGGATTCTGTTCCCCCCCCCCTCTCATTTTTCTTAACAGTGAGGTTCAAATACTCAACAAACGTTTGTTTTCCATTTATCCCCTATAGCCTAGTGGTCTAAGCACTGACATTTAACACTTTTGGGATTTTGATGACCAGAGTTCAAGTCCCGGGTCATCGTTTTTTTTTTTTTTTTTTTTCATACTTTTGGGATTTTGACGACAGGTCCCGGGTCATCGTTTTTTTTTTTTTTTTTTTTTTTTTCATACTTTCCTATCATGGTTAAAAGGCAAAATATATTCTTTAAACTGATGGCAGTTAAGCTCCATCCACAAAAAAATTTAATAAGCCTTTTTTTAAGCCACTTCATCAAAACATCTCAAAATGAGGGTGGGGGAACGGATTTCGACAGCTGTTTTTTTGCCGTCGGATTCTGTTCCCCCCCCCCCCCCCCCCCTCTCATTTTTCTTAGCAGTGAGGTTCAAATAGTCAACAAACTTTTGTTTTTGAATTGTCCCCTATAGCCTAGTGGTCTAAGCACTGACATTTAACACTTTTGGGATTTTGACGACCAGAGTTCAAGTCCCGGGTCATCGTTTTTTTTTGTTTTTTTTTTCATACTTTTGGGATTTTGACGACAGGTCCTGGGTCATCGTTTTTTTTTTTTTTTTTTTTTTTTTCATACTTTCCTATCATGGTTAAAAGGCAAAAGATATTCTTTAAACTGATGGCAGTTAAGCTCCATCCACAAAAAAATTTAATAAGCCTTTTTTTAAGCCACTTCATCAAAACATCTCAAAATGAGGGTGGGGGAACGGATTTCGACAGCTGTTTTTTTGCCGTCGGATTCTGTTCCCCCCCCCCTCTCATTTTTCTTAGCAGTGAGGTTCAAATAGTCAACAAACTTTTGTTTTCGAATTGTCCCCTATAGCCTAGTGGTCTAAGCACTGACATTTAACACTTTTGGGATTTTGACGACCAGAGTTCAAGTCCCGGGTCATCGTTTTTTTTTGTTTTTTTTTTCATACTTTTGGGATTTTGACGACAGGTCCCGGGTCATCGTTTTTTTTTTTTTTTTTTTTTTTTTTCATACTTTCCTATCATGGTTAAAAGGCAAAAGATATTCTTTAAACTGATGGCAGTTAAGCTCCATCCACAAAAAAATTGAATCAGCCTTTTTTTAAGCCACTTCATCAAAACCTCTCAGAATGAGGGTGGGGGAACGGATTCCGACAGCTGTTATTTTGCCGTCGGATTCTGTTCCCCCCCCCTCTCATTTTTCTTAGCAGTGAGGTTCAAATACTCAACAAACGTTTGTTTTCCAGTTGTCCCCTATAGCCCGATGGTCTAAGCACTGACATTTAACACTTTGGGGATTTTGACGACCAGAGTTCAAGTCCCGGGTCATCGTTTTTTTTTTTTTTTTTTTTCATACTTTTGGGATTTTGACGACAGGTCCCGGGTCATCGTTTTTTTTTTTTTTTTCATACTTTCCTATCATGGTTAAAAGGCAAAAGATATTCTTTAAACTGATGGCAGTTAAGCTCCATCCACAAAAAAATGTAATCAGCCTTTTTTTAAGCCACTTCATCAAAACCTCTCAAAATGAGGGTGGGGGAACGGATTCCGACAGCTGTTTTTTTGCCGTCGGATTCTGTTCCCCCCCCCCCCCCCCCCCCCTCTCATTTTTCTTAGCAGTGAGGTTCAAATACTCAACAAACGTTTGTTTTCCAGTTTTCTCCTATAGCATAGTGGTCTAAGCACTGACATTTAACACTTTTGGGATTTTGACGACCAGAGTTCAAGTCCCGGGTCATAGTTTTTTTTTTTTTTTTTTATCATACCTTTGGGATTTTGACGACAGGTCCCGGGTCATCGTTTTTTTTTTTTTTTTTTTTTTTTTCATACTTTCCTATCATGGTTAAAAGGCAAAAGATATTCTTTAAACTGATGGCAGTTAAGCTCCATCCACAAAAAAATTGAATCAGCCTTTTTTTAAGCCACTTCATCAAAACCTCTCAAAATGAGGGTGGGGGAACGGATTCCGACAGCTGTTTTTTTGCCGTCGGATTCTGTTCCCCCCCCCTCTCATTTTTCTTAGCAGTGAGGTTCAAATACTCAACAAACGTTTGTTTTCAGTTGTCCCCTATAGCCTAGTGGTCTAAGCACTGACATTTAACCCTTTTGGGATTTTGACGACCAGAGTTCAAGTCCCGGGTCATCGTTTTTTTTCATTTTTTTTTTCATACTTTTGGGATTTTGACGACAGGTCCCGGGTCATCGTTTTTTTTTTTTTTTTTCATACTTTCCTATCATGGTTAAAAGGCAAAATATATTCTTTAAACTGATGGCAGTTAAGCTCCATCCACAAAAAAAATTGAATCATCCTTTTTTTAAGCCACTTCATCAAAACCTCTCAAAATGAGGGTGGGGGAACGGATTCCGACAGCTGTTTTTTTGCCGTCGGATTCTGTTCCCCCCCCCTCTCAATTTTCTTAGCAGTGAGGTTCAAATACTCAACAAACGTTTGTTTTCCAGTTGTCCCCTATAGCCTAGTGGTCTAATCACTGACATTTAACCCTTTTGGGATTTTGACGACCAGAGTTCAAGTCCCGGGTCATCGTTTTTTTTTTTTTTTTTTTTCATACTTTTGGGATTTTGACGACAGGTCCCGGGTCATCGTTTTTTTTTTTTTTTTTTTTCATACTTTCCTATCATGGTTAAAAGGCAAAAGATATTCTTTAAACTGATGGCAGTTAAGCTCCATCCACAAAAAAATTGAATCAGCCTTTTTTTAAGCCACTTCATCAAAACCTCTCAGAATGAGGGTGGGGGAACGGATTTCGACAGCTGTTATTTTGCCGTCGGATTCTGTTCCCCCCCTCTCATTTTTCTTAGCAGTGAGGTTCAAATACTCAAACAACTTTTGTTTTTCAGTTGTCCCCTATAGCCTAGTTGTCTAAGCACTGACATTTAACACTTTTGGGATTTTGACGACCAGAGTTCAAGTCCCGGGTCATCGTTTTTTTTTTTTTTTTTTTCATACTTTTGGGATTTTGACGACAGGTCCCGGGTCATCGTTTTTTTTTTTTTTTTTTTTTTTTTCATACTTTCCTATCATGGTTAAAAGGCAAAAGATATTCTTTAAACTGATGGCAGTTAAGCTCCATCCACAAAAAAAATTGAATCAGCCTTTTTTTAAGCCACTTCATCAAAACCTCTCAAAATGAGGGTGGGGGAACGGATTCCGACAGCTGTTTTTTTGCCGTTGGATTCTGTCCCCCCCCCCTCTCAATTTTCTTAGCAGTGAGGTTCAAATACTCAACAAACGTTTGTTTTCAGTTGTCCCCTATAGCCTAGTGGTCTAAGCACTGACATTTAACCCTTTTGGGATTTTGACGACCAGAGTTCAAGTCCCGGGTCATCGTTTTTTTTTTTGTTTTTTTTTCATACTTTTGGGATTTTGACGACAGGTCCCGGGTCATCGTTTTTTTTTTTTTTTTTTTTTTTTTTTTTCATACTTTCCTATCATGGTTAAAAGGCAAAATATATTCTTTAAACTGATGGCAGTTAAGCTCCATCCACAAAAAAATTTAATAAGCCTTTTTTTAAGCCACTTCATCAAAACCTCTCAAAATGAGGGTGGGGGAACGGATTTCGACAGCTGTTTCTTTGCCGTCGGATTCTGTCCCCCCCCCCCTCTCATTTTTCTTAGCAGTGAGGTTCAAATACTCAACAAACGTTTGTTTTCCAGTTGTCCCCTATAGCCCAATGGTCTAAGCACTGACATTTAACACTTTTGGGATTTTGACGACCAGAGTTCAAGTCCCGGGTCATCGTTTTTTTTTTTTTTTTTTTCATACTTTTGGGATTTTGACGACAGGTCCCGGGTCATCGTTTTTTTTTTTTTTTTCATACTTTCCTATCATGGTTAAAAGGCAAAAGATATTCTTTAAACTGATGGCAGTTAAGCTCCATCCACAAAAAAATTTAATAAGCCTTTTTTTAAGCCACTTCATCAAAACCTCTCAAAATGAGGGTGGGGGAACGGATTCCGACAGCTGTTTTTTTGCCGTCGGATTCTGTTCCCCCCCCCTCTCATTTTTCTTAGCAGTGAGGTTCAAATACTCAACAAACGTTTGTTTTCAGTTGTCCCCTATAGCCTAGTGGTCTAAGCACTGACAGTTAACCCTTTTGGGATTTTGACGACCAGAGTTCAAGTCCCGGGTCATCGTTTTTTTTTTTTTTTTTTTTCATACTTTTGGGATTTTGACGACAGGTCCCGGGTCATCGTTTTTTTTTTTTTTTCATACTTTCCTATCATGGTTAAAAGGCAAAATATATTCTTTAAACTGATGGCAGTTAAGCTCCATCCACAAAAAAAATTGAATCATCCTTTTTTTAAGCCACTTCATCAAAACCTCTCAAAATGAGGGTGGGGGAACGGATTCCGACAGCTGTTTTTTTGCCGTCGGATTCTGTTCCCCCCCCCTCTCAATTTTCTTAGCAGTGAGGTTCAAATACTCAACAAACGTTTGTTTTCCAGTTGTGCCCTATAGCCTAGTGGTCTAATCACTGACATTTAACCCTTTTGGGATTTTGACGACCAGAGTTCAAGTCCCGGGTCATCGTTTTTTTTTGTTTTTTTTTCATACTTTTGGGATTTTGACGACAGGTCCCGGGTCATCGTTTTTTTTTTTTTTTTCATACTTTCCTATCATGGTTAAAAGGCAAAAGATATTCTTTAAACTGATGGCAGTTAAGCTCCATCCACAAAAAAATTGAATCAGCCTTTTTTTAAGCCACTTCATCAAAACCTCTCAAAATGAGGGTGGGGGAACGGATTCCGACAGCTGTTTTTTTGCCGTCGGATTCTGTTCCCCCCCCCCTCTCATTTTTCTTAACAGTGAGGTTCAAATACTCAACAAACGTTTGTTTTCCATTTATCCCCTATAGCCTAGTGGTCTAAGCACTGACATTTAACACTTTTGGGATTTTGATGACCAGAGTTCAAGTCCCGGGTCATCGTTTTTTTTTTTTTTTTTTTTCATACTTTTGGGATTTTGACGACAGGTCCCGGGTCATCGTTTTTTTTTTTTTTTTTTTTTTTTTCATACTTTCCTATCATGGTTAAAAGGCAAAATATATTCTTTAAACTGATGGCAGTTAAGCTCCATCCACAAAAAAATTTAATAAGCCTTTTTTTAAGCCACTTCATCAAAACATCTCAAAATGAGGGTGGGGGAACGGATTTCGACAGCTGTTTTTTTGCCGTCGGATTCTGTTCCCCCCCCCCCCCCCCCCCTCTCATTTTTCTTAGCAGTGAGGTTCAAATAGTCAACAAACTTTTGTTTTTGAATTGTCCCCTATAGCCTAGTGGTCTAAGCACTGACATTTAACACTTTTGGGATTTTGACGACCAGAGTTCAAGTCCCGGGTCATCGTTTTTTTTTGTTTTTTTTTTCATACTTTTGGGATTTTGACGACAGGTCCTGGGTCATCGTTTTTTTTTTTTTTTTTTTTTTTTTCATACTTTCCTATCATGGTTAAAAGGCAAAAGATATTCTTTAAACTGATGGCAGTTAAGCTCCATCCACAAAAAAATTTAATAAGCCTTTTTTTAAGCCACTTCATCAAAACATCTCAAAATGAGGGTGGGGGAACGGATTTCGACAGCTGTTTTTTTGCCGTCGGATTCTGTTCCCCCCCCCCTCTCATTTTTCTTAGCAGTGAGGTTCAAATAGTCAACAAACTTTTGTTTTCGAATTGTCCCCTATAGCCTAGTGGTCTAAGCACTGACATTTAACACTTTTGGGATTTTGACGACCAGAGTTCAAGTCCCGGGTCATCGTTTTTTTTTGTTTTTTTTTTCATACTTTTGGGATTTTGACGACAGGTCCCGGGTCATCGTTTTTTTTTTTTTTTTTTTTTTTTTTCATACTTTCCTATCATGGTTAAAAGGCAAAAGATATTCTTTAAACTGATGGCAGTTAAGCTCCATCCACAAAAAAATTGAATCAGCCTTTTTTTAAGCCACTTCATCAAAACCTCTCAGAATGAGGGTGGGGGAACGGATTCCGACAGCTGTTATTTTGCCGTCGGATTCTGTTCCCCCCCCCTCTCATTTTTCTTAGCAGTGAGGTTCAAATACTCAACAAACGTTTGTTTTCCAGTTGTCCCCTATAGCCCGATGGTCTAAGCACTGACATTTAACACTTTGGGGATTTTGACGACCAGAGTTCAAGTCCCGGGTCATCGTTTTTTTTTTTTTTTTTTTTCATACTTTTGGGATTTTGACGACAGGTCCCGGGTCATCGTTTTTTTTTTTTTTTTCATACTTTCCTATCATGGTTAAAAGGCAAAAGATATTCTTTAAACTGATGGCAGTTAAGCTCCATCCACAAAAAAATGTAATCAGCCTTTTTTTAAGCCACTTCATCAAAACCTCTCAAAATGAGGGTGGGGGAACGGATTCCGACAGCTGTTTTTTTGCCGTCGGATTCTGTTCCCCCCCCCCCCCCCCCCCCCCCTCTCATTTTTCTTAGCAGTGAGGTTCAAATACTCAACAAACGTTTGTTTTCCAGTTTTCTCCTATAGCATAGTGGTCTAAGCACTGACATTTAACACTTTTGGGATTTTGACGACCAGAGTTCAAGTCCCGGGTCATAGTTTTTTTTTTTTTTTTTTATCATACCTTTGGGATTTTGACGACAGGTCCCGGGTCATCGTTTTTTTTTTTTTTTTTTTTTTTTTCATACTTTCCTATCATGGTTAAAAGGCAAAAGATATTCTTTAAACTGATGGCAGTTAAGCTCCATCCACAAAAAAATTGAATCAGCCTTTTTTTAAGCCACTTCATCAAAACCTCTCAAAATGAGGGTGGGGGAACGGATTCCGACAGCTGTTTTTTTGCCGTCGGATTCTGTTCCCCCCCCCCTCTCATTTTTCTTAGCAGTGAGGTTCAAATACTCAACAAACGTTTGTTTTCAGTTGTCCCCTATAGCCTAGTGGTCTAAGCACTGACATTTAACCCTTTTGGGATTTTGACGACCAGAGTTCAAGTCCCGGGTCATCGTTTTTTTTCATTTTTTTTTTCATACTTTTGGGATTTTGACGACAGGTCCCGGGTCATCGTTTTTTTTTTTTTTTTTCATACTTTCCTATCATGGTTAAAAGGCAAAATATATTCTTTAAACTGATGGCAGTTAAGCTCCATCCACAAAAAAAATTGAATCATCCTTTTTTTAAGCCACTTCATCAAAACCTCTCAAAATGAGGGTGGGGGAACGGATTCCGACAGCTGTTTTTTTGCCGTCGGATTCTGTTCCCCCCCCCTCTCAATTTTCTTAGCAGTGAGGTTCAAATACTCAACAAACGTTTGTTTTCCAGTTGTCCCCTATAGCCTAGTGGTCTAATCACTGACATTTAACCCTTTTGGGATTTTGACGACCAGAGTTCAAGTCCCGGGTCATCGTTTTTTTTTTTTTTTTTTTTCATACTTTTGGGATTTTGACGACAGGTCCCGGGTCATCGTTTTTTTTTTTTTTTTTTTTCATACTTTCCTATCATGGTTAAAAGGCAAAAGATATTCTTTAAACTGATGGCAGTTAAGCTCCATCCACAAAAAAATTGAATCAGCCTTTTTTTAAGCCACTTCATCAAAACCTCTCAGAATGAGGGTGGGGGAACGGATTTCGACAGCTGTTATTTTGCCGTCGGATTCTGTTCCCCCCCTCTCATTTTTCTTAGCAGTGAGGTTCAAATACTCAAACAACTTTTGTTTTTCAGTTGTCCCCTATAGCCTAGTTGTCTAAGCACTGACATTTAACACTTTTGGGATTTTGACGACCAGAGTTCAAGTCCCGGGTCATCGTTTTTTTTTTTTTTTTTTTCATACTTTTGGGATTTTGACGACAGGTCCCGGGTCATCGTTTTTTTTTTTTTTTTTTTTTTTTTCATACTTTCCTATCATGGTTAAAAGGCAAAAGATATTCTTTAAACTGATGGCAGTTAAGCTCCATCCACAAAAAAAATTGAATCAGCCTTTTTTTAAGCCACTTCATCAAAACCTCTCAAAATGAGGGTGGGGGAACGGATTCCGACAGCTGTTTTTTTGCCGTTGGATTCTGTCCCCCCCCCCTCTCAATTTTCTTAGCAGTGAGGTTCAAATACTCAACAAACGTTTGTTTTCAGTTGTCCCCTATAGCCTAGTGGTCTAAGCACTGACATTTAACCCTTTTGGGATTTTGACGACCAGAGTTCAAGTCCCGGGTCATCGTTTTTTTTTTTTTTTTTTTTTCATACTTTTGGGATTTTGACGACAGGTCCCGGGTCATCGTTTTTTTTTTTTTTTTTTTTTTTTTTTTTCATACTTTCCTATCATGGTTAAAAGGCAAAATATATTCTTTAAACTGATGGCAGTTAAGCTCCATCCACAAAAAAATTTAATAAGCCTTTTTTTAAGCCACTTCATCAAAACCTCTCAAAATGAGGGTGGGGGAACGGATTTCGACAGCTGTTTCTTTGCCGTCGGATTCTGTCCCCCCCCCCCTCTCATTTTTCTTAGCAGTGAGGTTCAAATACTCAACAAACGTTTGTTTTCCAGTTGTCCCCTATAGCCCAATGGTCTAAGCACTGACATTTAACACTTTTGGGATTTTGACGACCAGAGTTCAAGTCCCGGGTCATCGTTTTTTTTTTTTTTTTTTTCATACTTTTGGGATTTTGACGACAGGTCCCGGGTCATCGTTTTTTTTTTTTTTTTCATACTTTCCTATCATGGTTAAAAGGCAAAAGATATTCTTTAAACTGATGGCAGTTAAGCTCCATCCACAAAAAAATTTAATAAGCCTTTTTTTAAGCCACTTCATCAAAACCTCTCAAAATGAGGGTGGGGGAACGGATTCCGACAGCTGTTTTTTTGCCGTCGGATTCTGTTCCCCCCCCCTCTCATTTTTCTTAGCAGTGAGGTTCAAATACTCAACAAACGTTTGTTTTCAGTTGTCCCCTATAGCCTAGTGGTCTAAGCACTGACAGTTAACCCTTTTGGGATTTTGACGACCAGAGTTCAAGTCCCGGGTCATCGTTTTTTTTTTTTTTTTTTTTCATACTTTTGGGATTTTGACGACAGGTCCCGGGTCATCGTTTTTTTTTTTTTTTCATACTTTCCTATCATGGTTAAAAGGCAAAATATATTCTTTAAACTGATGGCAGTTAAGCTCCATCCACAAAAAAAATTGAATCATCCTTTTTTTAAGCCACTTCATCAAAACCTCTCAAAATGAGGGTGGGGGAACGGATTCCGACAGCTGTTTTTTTGCCGTCGGATTCTGTTCCCCCCCCTCTCAATTTTCTTAGCAGTGAGGTTCAAATACTCAACAGACGTTTGTTTTCCAGTTGTGCCCTATAGCCTAGTGGTCTAATCACTGACATTTAACCCTTTTGGGATTTTGACGACCAGAGTTCAAGTCCCGGGTCATCGTTTTTTTTTTTTTTTTTTTTCATACTTTTGGGATTTTGACGACAGGTCCCGGGTCATCGTTTTTTTTTTTGTTTGTTTTTTTTCATACTTTCCTATCATGGTTAAAAGGCAAAAGATATTCTTTAAACTGATGGCAGTTAAGCTCCATCCACAAAAAAAATTGAATCATCCTTTTTTTAAGCCACTTCATCAAAACCTCTCAAAATGAGGGTGGGGGAACGGATTCCGACAGCTGTTTTTTTGCCGTCGGATTCTGTTCCCCCCCCTCTCATTTTTCTTAGCAGTGAGGTTCAAATACTCAACAAACGTTTGTTTTCAGTTGTCCCCTATAGCCTAGTGGTCTAAGCACTAACATTTAACACTTTTGGGATTTTGACGACCAGAGTTCAAGTCCCGGGTCATCGTTTTTTTTTGTTTTTTTTTTCATACTTTTGGGATTTTGACGACAGGTCCCGGGTCATCGTTTTTTTTTTTTTTTTTTTTTTTTTTTTTTCATACTTTCCTATCATGGTTAAAAGGCAAAATATATTCTTTAAACTGATGGCAGTTAAGCTCCATCCACAAAAAAAATTGAATCATCCTTTTTTTAAGCCACTTCATCAAAACCTCTCAAAATGAGGGTGGGGGAACGGATTCCGACAGCTGTTTTTTTGCCGTCGGATTCTGTTCCCCCCCCTCTCAATTTTCTTAGCAGTGAGGTTCAAATACTCAACAGACGTTTGTTTTCCAGTTGTCCCCTATAGCCTAGTGGTCTAATCACTGACATTTAACCCTTTTGGGATTTTGACGACCAGAGTTCAAGTCCCGGGTCATAGTTTTTTTTTTTTTTTTTTTTTCATACTTTTGGGATTTTGACGACAGGTCCCGGGTCATCGTTTTTTTTTTTTTTTTCATACTTTCCTATCATGGTTAAAAGGCAAAAGATATTCTTTAAACTGATGGCAGTTAAGCTCCATCCACAAAAAAATGTAATCAGCCTTTTTTTAAGCCACTTCATCAAAACCTCTCAAAATGAGGGTGGGGGAACGGATTCCGACAGCTGTTTTTTTTGCCGTCGGATTCTGTTCCCCCCCCTCTCATTTTTCTTAGCAGTGAGGTTCAAATACTCAACAAACGTTTGTTTTCAGTTGTCCCCTATAGCCTAGTGGTCTAAGCACTAACATTTAACACTTTTGGGATTTTGACGACCAGAGTTCAAGTCCCGGGTCATCGTTTTTTTTTGTTTTTTTTTTCATACTTTTGGGATTTTGACGACAGGTCCCGGGTCATCGTTTTTTTTTTTTTTTTTTTTTTTCTTCATACTTTCCTATCATGGTTAAAAGGCAAAAGATATTCTTTAAACTGATGGCAGTTAAGCTCCATCCACAAAAAAATTGAATAAGCCTTTTTTTAAGCCACTTCATCAAAACCTCTCAAAATGAGGGTGGGGGAACGGATTCCGACAGCTGTTTTTTTGCCGTCGGATTCTGTTCCCCCCCCCCCCCTCTCATTTTTCTTAGCGAGGTTCAAATACTCAACAAACGTTTGTTTTCCAGTTGTCTCCTATAGCCTAGTGGTCTAAGCACTGACATTTAACACTTTTGGGATTTTGACGACCAGAGTTCAAGTCCCGGGTCATAGTTTTTTTTTTTTTTTTTTTTTCATACTTTTGGGGTTTTGACGACAGGTCCCGGGTCATCGTTTTTTTTTTTTTTTTTTTTTTTTTTCATACTTTCCTATCATGGTTAAAAGGCAAATATTCTTTAAACTGATGGCTAAGCTCCATCCACAAAAAAATTGAATCAGCCTTTTTTTAAGCCACTTCATCAAAACCTCTCAAAATGAGGGTGGGGGAACGGATTCCGACAGCTGTTTTTTTGCCGTCGGATTCTGTTCCCCCCCCCTCTCATTTTTCTTAGCGGTGAGGTTCAAATACTCAACAAACGTTTGTTTTCAGTTGTCCCCTATAGCCTAGTGGTCTAAGCACTGACATTTAACCCTTTTGGGATTTTGACGACCAGAGTTCAAGTCCCGGGTCATCGTTTTTTTTTTTTTTTTTTTCCATACTTTTGGGATTTTGACGACAGGTCCTGGGTCATCGTTTTTTTTTTTTTTTTCATACTTTCCTATCATGGTTAAAAGGCAAAAGATATTCTTTAAACTGATGGCAGTTAAGCTCCATCCACAAAAAAATGTAATCAGCCTTTTTTTAAGCCACTTCATCAAAACCTCTCAAAATGAGGGTGGGGGAACGGATTCCGACAGCTGTTTTTTTGCCGTCGGATTCTGTCCCAACCCCCCCCCCCCCTCTCATTTTTCTTAGCAGTGAGGTTCAAATACTCAACAAACGTTTGTTTTCCAGTTGTCTCCTATAGCATAGTGGTCTAATCACTGACATTTATCCCTTTTGGGATTTTGACGACCAGAGTTCAAGTCCCGGGTCATAGTTTTTTTTTTTTTTTTTTTTCATACTTTTGGGATTTTGACGACAGGTCCCGGGTCATCGTTTTTTTTTTTTTTTTTCATACTTTCCTATCATGGTTAAAAGGCAAAATATATTCTTTAAACTGATGGCAGTTAAGCTCCATCCACAAAAAAATTTAATAAGCCTTTTTTTAAGCCACTTCATCAAAACCTCTCAAAATGAGGGTGGGGGAACGGATTTCGACAGCTGTTTCTTTGCCGTCGGATTCTGTTCCCCCCCCCCCCCTCTCATTTTTCTTAGCAGTGAGGTTCAAATACTCAACAAACGTTTGTTTTCCAGTTGTCCCCTATAGCCAAATGGTCTAAGCACTGACATTTAACACTTTTGGGATTTTGACGACCAGAGTTCAAGTCCCGGGTCATCGTTTTTTTTTTTTTTTTTTTCATACTTTTGGGATTTTGACGACAGGTCCCGGGTCATCGTTTTTTTTATTTTTTTTTTATACTTTCCTATCATGGTTAAAAGGCAAAAGATATTCTTTAAACTGATGGCAGTTAAGCTCCATCCACAAAAAAATTGAATCAGCCTTTTTTTAAGCCACTTCATCAAAACCTCTCAAAATGAGGGTGGGGGAACGGATTCCGACAGCTGTTTTTTTGCCGTCGGATTCTGTTCCCCCCCCCTCTCATTTTTCTTAGCAGTGAGGTTCAAATACTCAACAAACGTTTGCTTTCAGTTGTCCCCTATAGCCTAGTGGTCTAAGCACTGACAGTTAACCCTTTTGGGATTTTGACGACCAGAGTTCAAGTCCCGGGTCATCGTTTTTTTTTTTTTTTTTTTTCATACTTTTGGGATTTTGACGACAGGTCCCGGGTCATCGTTTTTTTTTTTTTTTTTTTTTTTTTTTTTTCATACTTTCCTATCATGGTTAAAAGGCAAAATATATTCTTTAAACTGATGGCAGTTAAGCTCCATCCACAAAAAAAATTGAATCATCCTTTTTTTAAGCCACTTCATCAAAACCTCTCAAAATGAGGGTGGGGGAACGGATTCCGACAGCTGTTTTTTTGCCGTCGGATTCTGTTCCCCCCCCTCTCAATTTTCTTAGCAGTGAGGTTCAAATACTCAACAGACGTTTGTTTTCCAGTTGTCCCCTATAGCCTAGTGGTCTAATCACTGACATTTAACCCTTTTGGGATTTTGACGACCAGAGTTCAAGTCCCGGGTCATCGTTTTTTTTTGTTTTTTTGTTCATACTTTTGGGATTTTGACGACAGGTCCCGGGTCATCGTTTTTTTTTTTTTTTTCATACTTTCCTATCATGGTTAAAAGGCAAAAGATATTCTTTAAACTGATGGCAGTTAAGCTCCATCCACAAAAAAATTGAATCAGCCTTTTTTTAAGCCACTTCATCAAAACCTCTCAAAATGAGGGTGGGGGAACGGATTCCGACAGCTGTTTTTTTGCCGTCGGATTCTGTTCCCCCCCCCCTCTCATTTTTCTTAACAGTGAGGTTCAAATACTCAACAAACGTTTGTTTTCCATTTATCCCCTATAGCCTAGTGGTCTAAGCACTGACATTTAACACTTTTGGGATTTTGATGACCAGAGTTCAAGTCCCGGGTCATCGTTTTTTTTTTTTTTTTTTTTCATACTTTTGGGATTTTGACGACAGGTCCCGGGTCATCGTTTTTTTTTTTTTTTTTTTTTTTTTCATACTTTCCTATCATGGTTAAAAGGCAAAATATATTCTTTAAACTGATGGCAGTTAAGCTCCATCCACAAAAAAATTTAATAAGCCTTTTTTTAAGCCACTTCATCAAAACATCTCAAAATGAGGGTGGGGGAACGGATTTCGACAGCTGTTTTTTTGCCGTCGGATTCTGTTCCCCCCCCCCCCCCCCCCTCTCATTTTTCTTAGCAGTGAGGTTCAAATAGTCAACAAACTTTTGTTTTTGAATTGTCCCCTATAGCCTAGTGGTCTAAGCACTGACATTTAACACTTTTGGGATTTTGACGACCAGAGTTCAAGTCCCGGGTCATCGTTTTTTTTTGTTTTTTTTTTTCATACTTTTGGGATTTTGACGACAGGTCCTGGGTCATCGTTTTTTTTTTTTTTTTTTTTTTTTTCATACTTTCCTATCATGGTTAAAAGGCAAAAGATATTCTTTAAACTGATGGCAGTTAAGCTCCATCCACAAAAAAATTTAATAAGCCTTTTTTTAAGCCACTTCATCAAAACATCTCAAAATGAGGGTGGGGGAACGGATTTCGACAGCTGTTTTTTTGCCGTCGGATTCTGTTCCCCCCCCCCTCTCATTTTTCTTAGCAGTGAGGTTCAAATAGTCAACAAACTTTTGTTTTCGAATTGTCCCCTATAGCCTAGTGGTCTAAGCACTGACATTTAACACTTTTGGGATTTTGACGACCAGAGTTCAAGTCCCGGGTCATCGTTTTTTTTTGTTTTTTTTTTCATACTTTTGGGATTTTGACGACAGGTCCCGGGTCATCGTTTTTTTTTTTTTTTTTTTTTTTTTCATACTTTCCTATCATGGTTAAAAGGCAAAAGATATTCTTTAAACTGATGGCAGTTAAGCTCCATCCACAAAAAAATTGAATCAGCCTTTTTTTAAGCCACTTCATCAAAACCTCTCAGAATGAGGGTGGGGGAACGGATTCCGACAGCTGTTATTTTGCCGTCGGATTCTGTTCCCCCCCCCTCTCATTTTTCTTAGCAGTGAGGTTCAAATACTCAACAAACGTTTGTTTTCCAGTTGTCCCCTATAGCCCGATGGTCTAAGCACTGACATTTAACACTTTGGGGATTTTGACGACCAGAGTTCAAGTCCCGGGTCATCGTTTTTTTTTTTTTTTTTTTTCATACTTTTGGGATTTTGACGACAGGTCCCGGGTCATCGTTTTTTTTTTTTTTTTCATACTTTCCTATCATGGTTAAAAGGCAAAAGATATTCTTTAAACTGATGGCAGTTAAGCTCCATCCACAAAAAAATGTAATCAGCCTTTTTTTAAGCCACTTCATCAAAACCTCTCAAAATGAGGGTGGGGGAACGGATTCCGACAGCTGTTTTTTTGCCGTCGGATTCTGTTCCCCCCCCCCCCCCCCCCCCCCCTCTCATTTTTCTTAGCAGTGAGGTTCAAATACTCAACAAACGTTTGTTTTCCAGTTTTCTCCTATAGCATAGTGGTCTAAGCACTGACATTTAACACTTTTGGGATTTTGACGACCAGAGTTCAAGTCCCGGGTCATAGTTTTTTTTTTTTTTTTTTATCATACCTTTGGGATTTTGACGACAGGTCCCGGGTCATCGTTTTTTTTTTTTTTTTTTTTTTTTTCATACTTTCCTATCATGGTTAAAAGGCAAAAGATATTCTTTAAACTGATGGCAGTTAAGCTCCATCCACAAAAAAATTGAATCAGCCTTTTTTTAAGCCACTTCATCAAAACCTCTCAAAATGAGGGTGGGGGAACGGATTCCGACAGCTGTTTTTTTGCCGTCGGATTCTGTTCCCCCCCCCTCTCATTTTTCTTAGCAGTGAGGTTCAAATACTCAACAAACGTTTGTTTTCAGTTGTCCTCTATAGCCTAGTGGTCTAAGCACTGACATTTAACCCTTTTGGGATTTTGACGACCAGAGTTCAAGTCCCGGGTCATCGTTTTTTTTCATTTTTTTTTTCATACTTTTGGGATTTTGACGACAGGTCCCGGGTCATCGTTTTTTTTTTTTTTTTTCATACTTTCCTATCATGGTTAAAAGGCAAAATATATTCTTTAAACTGATGGCAGTTAAGCTCCATCCACAAAAAAAATTGAATCATCCTTTTTTTAAGCCACTTCATCAAAACCTCTCAAAATGAGGGTGGGGGAACGGATTCCGACAGCTGTTTTTTTGCCGTCGGATTCTGTTCCCCCCCCCTCTCATTTTTCTTAGCAGTGAGGTTCAAATACTCAACAAACGTTTGTTTTCAGTTGTCCCCTATAGCCTAGTGGTCTAAGCACTGACATTTAACCCTTTTGGGATTTTGACGACCAGAGTTCAAGTCCCGGGTCATCGTTTTTTTTCATTTTTTTTTTCATACTTTTGGGATTTTGACGACAGGTCCCGGGTCATCGTTTTTTTTTTTTTTTTTCATACTTTCCTATCATGGTTAAAAGGCAAAATATATTCTTTAAACTGATGGCAGTTAAGCTCCATCCACAAAAAAAATTGAATCATCCTTTTTTTAAGCCACTTCATCAAAACCTCTCAAAATGAGGGTGGGGGAACGGATTCCGACAGCTGTTTTTTTGCCGTCGGATTCTGTTCCCCCCCCTCTCAATTTTCTTAGCAGTGAGGTTCAAATACTCAACAGACGTTTGTTTTCCAGTTGTCCCCTATAGCCTAGTGGTCTAATCACTGACATTTAACCCTTTTGGGATTTTGACGACCAGAGTTCAAGTCCCGGGTCATAGTTTTTTTTTTTTTTTTTTTTTCATACTTTTGGGATTTTGACGACAGGTCCCGGGTCATCGTTTTTTTTTTTTTTTTTTTTCATACTTTCCTATCATGGTTAAAAGGCAAAAGATATTCTTTAAACTGATGGCAGTTAAGCTCCATCCACAAAAAAATTGAATCAGCCTTTTTTTAAGCCACTTCATCAAAACCTCTCAGAATGAGGGTGGGGGAACGGATTTCGACAGCTGTTATTTTGCCGTCGGATTCTGTTCCCCCCCTCTCATTTTTCTTAGCAGTGAGGTTCAAATACTCAAACAACTTTTGTTTTTCAGTTGTCCCCTATAGCCTAGTTGTCTAAGCACTGACATTTAACACTTTTGGGATTTTGACGACCAGAGTTCAAGTCCCGGGTCATCGTTTTTTTTTTTTTTTTTTTCATACTTTTGGGATTTTGACGACAGGTCCCGGGTCATCGTTTTTTTTTTTTTTTTTTTTTTTTTCATACTTTCCTATCATGGTTAAAAGGCAAAAGATATTCTTTAAACTGATGGCAGTTAAGCTCCATCCACAAAAAAAATTGAATCAGCCTTTTTTTAAGCCACTTCATCAAAACCTCTCAAAATGAGGGTGGGGGAACGGATTCCGACAGCTGTTTTTTTGCCGTTGGATTCTGTCCCCCCCCCCTCTCAATTTTCTTAGCAGTGAGGTTCAAATACTCAACAAACGTTTGTTTTCAGTTGTCCCCTATAGCCTAGTGGTCTAAGCACTGACATTTAACCCTTTTGGGATTTTGACGACCAGAGTTCAAGTCCCGGGTCATCGTTTTTTTTTTTTTTTTTTTTTCATACTTTTGGGATTTTGACGACAGGTCCCGGGTCATCGTTTTTTTTTTTTTTTTTTTTTTTTTTTTTCATACTTTCCTATCATGGTTAAAAGGCAAAATATATTCTTTAAACTGATGGCAGTTAAGCTCCATCCACAAAAAAATTTAATAAGCCTTTTTTTAAGCCACTTCATCAAAACCTCTCAAAATGAGGGTGGGGGAACGGATTTCGACAGCTGTTTCTTTGCCGTCGGATTCTGTCCCCCCCCCCCTCTCATTTTTCTTAGCAGTGAGGTTCAAATACTCAACAAACGTTTGTTTTCCAGTTGTCCCCTATAGCCCAATGGTCTAAGCACTGACATTTAACACTTTTCGGATTTTGACGACCAGAGTTCAAGTCCCGGGTCATCGTTTTTTTTTTTTTTTTTTTCATACTTTTGGGATTTTGACGACAGGTCCCGGGTCATCGGTTTTTTTTTTTTTTTCATACTTTCCTATCATGGTTAAAAGGCAAAAGATATTCTTTAAACTGATGGCAGTTAAGCTCCATCCACAAAAAAAATTAATAAGCCTTTTTTTAAGCCACTTCATCAAAACCTCTCAAAATGAGGGTGGGGGAACGGATTCCGACAGCTGTTTTTTTGCCGTCGGATTCTGTTCCCCCCCCCTCTCATTTTTCTTAGCAGTGAGGTTCAAATACTCAACAAACGTTTGTTTTCAGTTGTCCCCTATAGCCTAGTGGTCTAAGCACTGACAGTTAACCCTTTTGGGATTTTGACGACCAGAGTTCAAGTCCCGGGTCATCGTTTTTTTTTTTTTTTTTTTTTCATACTTTTGGGATTTTGACGACAGGTCCCGGGTCATCGTTTTTTTTTTTTTTTCATACTTTCCTATCATGGTTAAAAGGCAAAATATATTCTTTAAACTGATGGCAGTTAAGCTCCATCCACAAAAAAAATTGAATCATCCTTTTTTTAAGCCACTTCATCAAAACCTCTCAAAATGAGGGTGGGGGAACGGATTCCGACAGCTGTTTTTTTGCCGTCGGATTCTGTTCCCCCCCCTCTCAATTTTCTTAGCAGTGAGGTTCAAATACTCAACAGACGTTTGTTTTCCAGTTGTGCCCTATAGCCTAGTGGTCTAATCACTGACATTTAACCCTTTTGGGATTTTGACGACCAGAGTTCAAGTCCCGGGTCATCGTTTTTTTTTTTTTTTTTTTTCATACTTTTGGGATTTTGACGACAGGTCCCGGGTCATCGTTTTTTTTTTTGTTTGTTTTTTTTCATACTTTCCTATCATGGTTAAAAGGCAAAAGATATTCTTTAAACTGATGGCAGTTAAGCTCCATCCACAAAAAAAATTGAATCATCCTTTTTTTAAGCCACTTCATCAAAACCTCTCAAAATGAGGGTGGGGGAACGGATTCCGACAGCTGTTTTTTTGCCGTCGGATTCTGTTCCCCCCCCTCTCATTTTTCTTAGCAGTGAGGTTCAAATACTCAACAAACGTTTGTTTTCAGTTGTCCCCTATAGCCTAGTGGTCTAAGCACTAACATTTAACACTTTTGGGATTTTGACGACCAGAGTTCAAGTCCCGGGTCATCGTTTTTTTTTGTTTTTTTTTTTCATACTTTTGGGATTTTGACGACAGGTCCCGGGTCATCGTTTTTTTTTTTTTTTTTTTTTTTTTTTTTTCATACTTTCCTATCATGGTTAAAAGGCAAAATATATTCTTTAAACTGATGGCAGTTAAGCTCCATCCACAAAAAAAATTGAATCATCCTTTTTTTAAGCCACTTCATCAAAACCTCTCAAAATGAGGGTGGGGGAACGGATTCCGACAGCTGTTTTTTTGCCGTCGGATTCTGTTCCCCCCCCTCTCAATTTTCTTAGCAGTGAGGTTCAAATACTCAACAGACGTTTGTTTTCCAGTTGTCCCCTATAGCCTAGTGGTCTAATCACTGACATTTAACCCTTTTGGGATTTTGACGACCAGAGTTCAAGTCCCGGGTCATAGTTTTTTTTTTTTTTTTTTTTTCATACTTTTGGGATTTTGACGACAGGTCCCGGGTCATCGTTTTTTTTTTTTTTTTCATACTTTCCTATCATGGTTAAAAGGCAAAAGATATTCTTTAAACTGATGGCAGTTAAGCTCCATCCACAAAAAAATGTAATCAGCCTTTTTTTAAGCCACTTCATCAAAACCTCTCAAAATGAGGGTGGGGGAACGGATTCCGACAGCTGTTTTTTTGCCGTCGGATTCTGTTCCCCCCCCTCTCATTTTTCTTAGCAGTGAGGTTCAAATACTCAACAAACGTTTGTTTTCAGTTGTCCCCTATAGCCTAGTGGTCTAAGCACTAACATTTAACACTTTTGGGATTTTGACGACCAGAGTTCAAGTCCCGGGTCATCGTTTTTTTTTGTTTTTTTTTTCATACTTTTGGGATTTTGACGACAGGTCCCGGGTCATCGTTTTTTTTTTTTTTTTTTTTTTTTCTTCATACTTTCCTATCATGGTTAAAAGGCAAAAGATATTCTTTAAACTGATGGCAGTTAAGCTCCATCCACAAAAAAATTGAATAAGCCTTTTTTTAAGCCACTTCATCAAAACCTCTCAAAATGAGGGTGGGGGAACGGATTCCGACAGCTGTTTTTTTGCCGTCGGATTCTGTTCCCCCCCCCCCCCTCTCATTTTTCTTAGCGAGGTTCAAATACTCAACAAACGTTTGTTTTCCAGTTGTCTCCTATAGCCTAGTGGTCTAAGCACTGACATTTAACACTTTTGGGATTTTGACGACCAGAGTTCAAGTCCCGGGTCATAGTTTTTTTTTTTTTTTTTTTTTCATACTTTTGGGGTTTTGACGACAGGTCCCGGGTCATCGTTTTTTTTTTTTTTTTTTTTTTTTTTCATACTTTCCTATCATGGTTAAAAGGCAAATATTCTTTAAACTGATGGCTAAGCTCCATCCACAAAAAAATTGAATCAGCCTTTTTTTAAGCCACTTCATCAAAACCTCTCAAAATGAGGGTGGGGGAACGGATTCCGACAGCTGTTTTTTTGCCGTCGGATTCTGTTCCCCCCCCCTCTCATTTTTCTTAGCGGTGAGGTTCAAATACTCAACAAACGTTTGTTTTCAGTTGTCCCCTATAGCCTAGTGGTCTAAGCACTGACATTTAACCCTTTTGGGATTTTGACGACCAGAGTTCAAGTCCCGGGTCATCGTTTTTTTTTTTTTTTTTTTCCATACTTTTGGGATTTTGACGACAGGTCCCGGGTCATCGTTTTTTTTTTTTTTTTCATACTTTCCTATCATGGTTAAAAGGCAAAAGATATTCTTTAAACTGATGGCAGTTAAGCTCCATCCACAAAAAAATGTAATCAGCCTTTTTTTAAGCCACTTCATCAAAACCTCTCAAAATGAGGGTGGGTGAACGGATTCCGACAGCTGTTTTTTTGCCGTCGGATTCTGTCCCCCCCCCCCCCCCCCCCCTCTCATTTTTCTTAGCAGTGAGGTTCAAATACTCAACAAACGTTTGTTTTCCAGTTGTCTCCTATAGCATAGTGGTCTAATCACTGACATTTAACCCTTTTGGGATTTTGACGACCAGAGTTCAAGTCCCGGGTCATAGTTTTTTTTTTTTTTTTTTTTCATACTTCTGGGATTTTGACGACAGGTCCCGGGTCATCGTTTTTTTTTTTTTTTTTCATACTTTCCTATCATGGTTAAAAGGCAAAATATATTCTTTAAACTGATGGCAGTTAAGCTCCATCCACAAAAAAATTTAATAAGCCTTTTTTTAAGCCACTTCATCAAAACCTCTCAAAATGAGGGTGGGGGAACGGATTTCGACAGCTGTTTCTTTGCCGTCGGATTCTGTTCCCCCCCCCCCCTCTCATTTTTCTTAGCAGTGAGGTTCAAATACTCAACAAACGTTTGTTTTCCAGTTGTCCCCTATAGCCAAATGGTCTAAGCACTGACATTTAACACTTTTGGGATTTTGACGACCAGAGTTCAAGTCCCGGGTCATCGTTTTTTTTTTTTTTTTTTTCATACTTTTGGGATTTTGACGACAGGTCCCGGGTCATCGTTTTTTTTTTTTTTTTTTATACTTTCCTATCATGGTTAAAAGGCAAAAGATATTCTTTAAACTGATGGCAGTTAAGCTCCATCCACAAAAAAATTGAATCAGCCTTTTTTTAAGCCACTTCATCAAAACCTCTCAAAATGAGGGTGGGGGAACGGATTCCGACAGCTGTTTTTTTGCCGTCGGATTCTGTTCCCCCCCCCTCTCATTTTTCTTAGCAGTGAGGTTCAAATACTCAACAAACGTTTGCTTTCAGTTGTCCCCTATAGCCTAGTGGTCTAAGCACTGACAGTTAACCCTTTTGGGATTTTGACGACCAGAGTTCAAGTCCCGGGTCATCGTTTTTTTTTTTTTTTTTTTTCATACTTTTGGGATTTTGACGACAGGTCCCGGGTCATCGTTTTTTTTTTTTTTTTTTTTTTTTTTTTTCATACTTTCCTATCATGGTTAAAAGGCAAAATATATTCTTTAAACTGATGGCAGTTAAGCTCCATCCATAAAAAAAATTGAATCATCCTTTTTTTAAGCCACTTCATCAAAACCTCTCAAAATGAGGGTGGGGGAACGGATTCCGACAGCTGTTTTTTTGCCGTCGGATTCTGTTCCCCCCCCTCTCAATTTTCTTAGCAGTGAGGTTCAAATACTCAACAGACGTTTGTTTTCCAGTTGTCCCCTATAGCCTAGTGGTCTAATCACTGACATTTAACCCTTTTGGGATTTTGACGACCAGAGTTCAAGTCCCGGGTCATCGTTTTTTTTTTTTTTTTTGTTCATACTTTTGGGATTTTGACGACAGGTCCCGGGTCATCGTTTTTTTTTTTTTTTTCATACTTTCCTATCATGGTTAAAAGGCAAAAGATATTCTTTAAACTGATGGCAGTTAAGCTCCATCCACAAAAAAATGTAATCAGCCTTTTTTTAAGCCACTTCATCAAAACCTCTCAAAATGAGGGTGGGGGAACGGATTCCGACAGCTGTTTTTTTGCCGTCGGATTCTGTTCCCCCCCCCCCCCTCTCATTTTTCTTAGCAGTGAGGTTCAAATACTCAACAAACGTTTGTTTTCCAGTTGTCTCCTATAGCATAGTGGTCTAAGCACTGACATTTAACACTTTTGGGATTTTGACGACCAGAGTTCAAGTCCCGGGTCATAGTTTTTTTTTTTTTTTTTTTTTCATACTTTTGGGATTTTGACGACAGGTCCCGGGTCATCGTTTTTTTTTTTTTTTTTTTTTTTTCATACTTTCCTATCATGGTTAAAAGGCAAAAGATATTCTTTAAACTGATGGCAGTTAAGCTCCATCCACAAAAAAATTTAATAAGCCTTTTTTTAAGCCACTTCATCAAAACATCTCAAAATGAGGGTGGGGGAACGGATTTCGACAGCTGTTTTTTTGCCGTCGGACTCTGTTCCCCCCCCCCTCTCATTTTTCTTAGCAGTGAGGTTCAAATAGTCAACAAACTTTTGTTTTCCAGTTGTCTCCTATAGCATAGTGATTTAATCACTGACATTTAACCCTTTTGGGATTTTGACGACCAGAGTTCAAGTCCCGGGTCATCGTTTTTTTTTTTTTTTTTTTTCATACTTTTGGGATTTTGACGACAGGTCCCGGGTCATCGTTTTTTTTTTTTTTTTTCATACTTTCCTATCATGGTTAAAAGGCAAAATATATTCTTTAAACTGATGGCAGTTAAGCTCCATCCACAAAAAAATTTAATAAGCCTTTTTTTAAGCCACTTCATCAAAACCTCTCAAAATGAGGGTGGGGGAACGGATTTCGACAGCTGTTTCTTTGCCGTCGGATTCTGTTCCCCCCCCCCCCCCTCTCATTTTTCTTAGCAGTGAGGTTCAAATACTCAACAAACGTTTGTTTTCCAGTTGTCCCCTATAGCCCAATGGTCTAAGCACTGACATTTAACACTTTATGGATTTTGACGACCAGAGTTCAAGTCCCGGGTCATCGTTTTTTTTTTTTTTTTTTTCATACTTTTGGGATTTTGACGACAGGTCCCGGGTCATCGTTTTTTTTTTTTTTTTTTTATACTTTCCTATCATGGTTAAAAGGCAAAAGATATTCTTTAAACTGATGGCAGTTAAGCTCCATCCACAAAAAAATTGAATCAGCCTTTTTTTAAGCCACTTCATCAAAACCTCTCAAAATGAGGGTGGGGGAACGGATTCCGACAGCTGTTTTTTTGCCGTCGGATTCTGTTCCCCCCCCCTCTCATTTTTCTTAGCAGTGAGGTTCAAATACTCAACAAACGTTTGTTTTCAGTTGTCCCCTATAGCCTAGTGGTCTAAGCACTGACAGTTAACCCTTTTGGGATTTTGACGACCAGAGTTCAAGTCCCGGGTCATCGTTTTTTTTTTTTTTTTTTTTCATACTTTTGGGATTTTGACGACAGGTCCCGGGTCATCGTTTTTTTTTTTTTTCATACTTTCCTATCATGGTTAAAAGGCAAAATATATTCTTTAAACTGATGGCAGTTAAGCTCCATCCACAAAAAAAATTGAATCATCCTTTTTTTAAGCCACTTCATCAAAACCTCTCAAAATGAGGGTGGGGGAACGGATTCCGACAGCTGTTTTTTTGCCGTCGGATTCTGTTCCCCCCCCTCTCAATTTTCTTAGCAGTGAGGTTCAAATACTCAACAGACGTTTGTTTTCCAGTTGTGCCCTATAGCCTAGTGGTCTAATCACTGACATTTAACCCTTTTGGGATTTTGACGACCAGAGTTCAAGTCCCGGGTCATCGTTTTTTTTTTTTTTTTTTTTCATACTTTTGGGATTTTGACGACAGGTCCCGGGTCATCGTTTTTTTTTTTGTTTTTTTTTTTTCATACTTTCCTATCATGGTTAAAAGGCAAAAGATATTCTTTAAACTGATGGCAGTTAAGCTCCATCCACAAAAAAAATTGAATCATCCTTTTTTTAAGCCACTTCATCAAAACCTCTCAAAATGAGGGTGGGGGAACGGATTCCGACAGCTGTTTTTTTGCCGTCGGATTCTGTTCCCCCCCCTCTCATTTTTCTTAGCAGTGAGGTTCAAATACTCAACAAACGTTTGTTTTCAGTTGTCCCCTATAGCCTAGTGGTCTAAGCACTAACATTTAACACTTTTGGGATTTTGACGACCAGAGTTCAAGTCCCGGGTCATCGTTTTTTTTTGTTTTTTTTTTCATACTTTTGGGATTTTGACGACAGGTCCTGGGTCATCGTTTTTTTTTTTTTTTTTTTTTTTTTCATACTTTCCTATCATGGTTAAAAGGCAAAAGATATTCTTTAAACTGATGGCAGTTAAGCTCCATCCACAAAAAAATTTAATAAGCCTTTTTTTAAGCCACTTCATCAAAACATCTCAAAATGAGGGTGGGGGAACGGATTTCGACAGCTGTTTTTTTGCCGTCGGATTCTGTTCCCCCCCCCCTCTCATTTTTCTTAGCAGTGAGGTTCAAATAGTCAACAAACTTTTGTTTTCGAATTGTCCCCTATAGCCTAGTGGTCTAAGCACTGACATTTAACACTTTTGGGATTTTGACGACCAGAGTTCAAGTCCCGGGTCATCGTTTTTTTTTGTTTTTTTTTTCATACTTTTGGGATTTTGACGACAGGTCCCGGGTCATCGTTTTTTTTTTTTTTTTTTTTTTTTTCATACTTTCCTATCATGGTTAAAAGGCAAAAGATATTCTTTAAACTGATGGCAGTTAAGCTCCATCCACAAAAAAATTGAATCAGCCTTTTTTTAAGCCACTTCATCAAAACCTCTCAGAATGAGGGTGGGGGAACGGATTCCGACAGCTGTTATTTTGCCGTCGGATTCTGTTCCCCCCCCCTCTCATTTTTCTTAGCAGTGAGGTTCAAATACTCAACAAACGTTTGTTTTCCAGTTGTCCCCTATAGCCCGATGGTCTAAGCACTGACATTTAACACTTTGGGGATTTTGACGACCAGAGTTCAAGTCCCGGGTCATCGTTTTTTTTTTTTTTTTTTTTCATACTTTTGGGATTTTGACGACAGGTCCCGGGTCATCGTTTTTTTTTTTTTTTTCATACTTTCCTATCATGGTTAAAAGGCAAAAGATATTCTTTAAACTGATGGCAGTTAAGCTCCATCCACAAAAAAATGTAATCAGCCTTTTTTTAAGCCACTTCATCAAAACCTCTCAAAATGAGGGTGGGGGAACGGATTCCGACAGCTGTTTTTTTGCCGTCGGATTCTGTTCCCCCCCCTCTCATTTTTCTTAGCAGTGAGGTTCAAATACTCAACAAACGTTTGTTTTCAGTTGTCCCCTATAGCCTAGTGGTCTAAGCACTAACATTTAACACTTTTGGGATTTTGACGACCAGAGTTCAAGTCCCGGGTCATCGTTTTTTTTTGTTTTTTTTATCATACCTTTGGGATTTTGACGACAGGTCCCGGGTCATCGTTTTTTTTTTTTTTTTTTTTTTTTTCATACTTTCCTATCATGGTTAAAAGGCAAAAGATATTCTTTAAACTGATGGCAGTTAAGCTCCATCCACAAAAAAATTGAATCAGCCTTTTTTTAAGCCACTTCATCAAAACCTCTCAAAATGAGGGTGGGGGAACGGATTCCGACAGCTGTTTTTTTGCCGTCGGATTCTGTTCCCCCCCCCTCTCAATTTTCTTAGCAGTGAGGTTCAAATACTCAACAAACGTTTGTTTTCCAGTTGTCCCCTATAGCCTAGTGGTCTAATCACTGACATTTAACCCTTTTGGGATTTTGACGACCAGAGTTCAAGTCCCGGGTCATCGTTTTTTTTTTTTTTTTTTTTCATACTTTTGGGATTTTGACGACAGGTCCCGGGTCATCGTTTTTTTTTTTTTTTTTTTTCATACTTTCCTATCATGGTTAAAAGGCAAAAGATATTCTTTAAACTGATGGCAGTTAAGCTCCATCCACAAAAAAATTGAATCAGCCTTTTTTTAAGCCACTTCATCAAAACCTCTCAGAATGAGGGTGGGGGAACGGATTTCGACAGCTGTTATTTTGCCGTCGGATTCTGTTCCCCCCCTCTCATTTTTCTTAGCAGTGAGGTTCAAATACTCAAACAACTTTTGTTTTTCAGTTGTCCCCTATAGCCTAGTTGTCTAAGCACTGACATTTAACACTTTTGGGATTTTGACGACCAGAGTTCAAGTCCCGGGTCATCGTTTTTTTTTTTTTTTTTTTCATACTTTTGGGATTTTGACGACAGGTCCCGGGTCATCGTTTTTTTTTTTTTTTTTTTTTTTTTCATACTTTCCTATCATGGTTAAAAGGCAAAAGATATTCTTTAAACTGATGGCAGTTAAGCTCCATCCACAAAAAAAATTGAATCAGCCTTTTTTTAAGCCACTTCATCAAAACCTCTCAAAATGAGGGTGGGGGAACGGATTCCGACAGCTGTTTTTTTGCCGTTGGATTCTGTCCCCCCCCCCTCTCAATTTTCTTAGCAGTGAGGTTCAAATACTCAACAAACGTTTGTTTTCAGTTGTCCCCTATAGCCTAGTGGTCTAAGCACTGACATTTAACCCTTTTGGGATTTTGACGACCAGAGTTCAAGTCCCGGGTCATCGTTTTTTTTTTTTTTTTTTTTTCATACTTTTGGGATTTTGACGACAGGTCCCGGGTCATCGTTTTTTTTTTTTTTTTTTTTTTTTTTTTCATACTTTCCTATCATGGTTAAAAGGCAAAATATATTCTTTAAACTGATGGCAGTTAAGCTCCATCCACAAAAAAATTTAATAAGCCTTTTTTTAAGCCACTTCATCAAAACCTCTCAAAATGAGGGTGGGGGAACGGATTTCGACAGCTGTTTCTTTGCCGTCGGATTCTGTCCCCCCCCCCCTCTCATTTTTCTTAGCAGTGAGGTTCAAATACTCAACAAACGTTTGTTTTCCAGTTGTCCCCTATAGCCCAATGGTCTAAGCACTGACATTTAACACTTTTGGGATTTTGACGACCAGAGTTCAAGTCCCGGGTCATCGTTTTTTTTTTTTTTTTTTTCATACTTTTGGGATTTTGACGACAGGTCCCGGGTCATCGTTTTTTTTTTTTTTTTCATACTTTCCTATCATGGTTAAAAGGCAAAAGATATTCTTTAAACTGATGGCAGTTAAGCTCCATCCACAAAAAAATTTAATAAGCCTTTTTTTAAGCCACTTCATCAAAACCTCTCAAAATGAGGGTGGGGGAACGGATTCCGACAGCTGTTTTTTTGCCGTCGGATTCTGTTCCCCCCCCCTCTCATTTTTCTTAGCAGTGAGGTTCAAATACTCAACAAACGTTTGTTTTCAGTTGTCCCCTATAGCCTAGTGGTCTAAGCACTGACAGTTAACCCTTTTGGGATTTTGACGACCAGAGTTCAAGTCCCGGGTCATCGTTTTTTTTTTTTTTTTTTTTCATACTTTTGGGATTTTGACGACAG
The DNA here is from genome assembly GCF_949152265.1 of Phoxinus phoxinus. NCBI lineage: Eukaryota > Metazoa > Chordata > Actinopteri > Cypriniformes > Leuciscidae > Phoxinus > Phoxinus phoxinus. The sequence goes on along the minus strand of NC_136877.1, from coordinate 32,990,788 downwards.
GTCCCGGGTCATCGTTTTTTTTTTTTTTTCATACTTTCCTATCATGGTTAAAAGGCAAAATATATTCTTTAAACTGATGGCAGTTAAGCTCCATCCACAAAAAAAATTGAATCATCCTTTTTTTAAGCCACTTCATCAAAACCTCTCAAAATGAGGGTGGGGGAACGGATTCCGACAGCTGTTTTTTTGCCGTCGGATTCTGTTCCCCCCCCTCTCAATTTTCTTAGCAGTGAGGTTCAAATACTCAACAGACGTTTGTTTTCCAGTTGTGCCCTATAGCCTAGTGGTCTAATCACTGACTTTTAACCCTTTTGGGATTTTGACGACCAGAGTTCAAGTCCCGGGTCATCGTTTTTTTTTTTTTTTTTTTTCATACTTTTGGGATTTTGACGACAGGTCCCGGGTCATCGTTTTTTTTTTTTTTTGTTTTTTTTCATACTTTCCTATCATGGTTAAAAGGCAAAAGATATTCTTTAAACTGATGGCAGTTAAGCTCCATCCACAAAAAAAATTGAATCATCCTTTTTTTAAGCCACTTCATCAAAACCTCTCAAAATGAGGGTGGGGGAACGGATTCCGACAGCTGTTTTTTTGCCGTCGGATTCTGTTCCCCCCCCTCTCATTTTTCTTAGCAGTGAGGTTCAAATACTCAACAAACGTTTGTTTTCAGTTGTCCCCTATAGCCTAGTGGTCTAAGCACTAACATTTAACACTTTTGGGATTTTGACGACCAGAGTTCAAGTCCCGGGTCATCGTTTTTTTTTGTTTTTTTTTTCATACTTTTGGGATTTTGACGACAGGTCCCGGGTCATCGTTTTTTTTTTTTTTTTTTTTTTTTTTTTTTCATACTTTCCTATCATGGTTAAAAGGCAAAATATATTCTTTAAACTGATGGCAGTTAAGCTCCATCCACAAAAAAAATTGAATCATCCTTTTTTTAAGCCACTTCATCAAAACCTCTCAAAATGAGGGTGGGGGAACGGATTCCGACAGCTGTTTTTTTGCCGTCGGATTCTGTTCCCCCCCCTCTCAATTTTCTTAGCAGTGAGGTTCAAATACTCAACAGACGTTTGTTTTCCAGTTGTCCCCTATAGCCTAGTGGTCTAATCACTGACATTTAACCCTTTTGGGATTTTGACGACCAGAGTTCAAGTCCCGGGTCATAGTTTTTTTTTTTTTTTTTTTTTCATACTTTTGGGATTTTGACGACAGGTCCCGGGTCATCGTTTTTTTTTTTTTTTTCATACTTTCCTATCATGGTTAAAAGGCAAAAGATATTCTTTAAACTGATGGCAGTTAAGCTCCATCCACAAAAAAATGTAATCAGCCTTTTTTTAAGCCACTTCATCAAAACCTCTCAAAATGAGGGTGGGGGAACGGATTCCGACAGCTGTTTTTTTGCCGTCGGATTCTGTTCCCCCCCCTCTCATTTTTCTTAGCAGTGAGGTTCAAATACTCAACAAACGTTTGTTTTCAGTTGTCCCCTATAGCCTAGTGGTCTAAGCACTAACATTTAACACTTTTGGGATTTTGACGACCAGAGTTCAAGTCCCGGGTCATCGTTTTTTTTTGTTTTTTTTTTCATACTTTTGGGATTTTGACGACAGGTCCCGGGTCATCGTTTTTTTTTTTTTTTTTTTTTTTTTTTTTTTTTTTTCATACTTTCCTATCATGGTTAAAAGGCAAAAGATATTCTTTAAACTGATGGCAGTTAAGCTCCATCCACAAAAAAATTGAATAAGCCTTTTTTTAAGCCACTTCATCAAAACCTCTCAAAATGAGGGTGGGGGAACGGATTCCGACAGCTGTTTTTTTGCCGTCGGATTCTGTTCCCCCCCCCCCCCCTCTCATTTTTCTTAGCGAGGTTCAAATACTCAACAAACGTTTGTTTTCCAGTTGTCTCCTATAGCCTAGTGGTCTAAGCACTGACATTTAACACTTTTGGGATTTTGACGACCAGAGTTCAAGTCCCGGGTCATAGTTTTTTTTTTTTTTTTTTTTTCATACTTTTGGGGTTTTGACGACAGGTCCCGGGTCATCGTTTTTTTTTTTTTTTTTTTTTTTTTTCATACTTTCCTATCATGGTTAAAAGGCAAATATTCTTTAAACTGATGGCTAAGCTCCATCCACAAAAAAATTGAATCAGCCTTTTTTTAAGCCACTTCATCAAAACCTCTCAAAATGAGGGTGGGGGAACGGATTCCGACAGCTGTTTTTTTGCCGTCGGATTCTGTTCCCCCCCCCTCTCATTTTTCTTAGCGGTGAGGTTCAAATACTCAACAAACGTTTGTTTTCAGTTGTCCCCTATAGCCTAGTGGTCTAAGCACTGACATTTAACCCTTTTGGGATTTTGACGACCAGAGTTCAAGTCCCGGGTCATCGTTTTTTTTTTTTTTTTTTTCCATACTTTTGGGATTTTGACGACAGGTCCCGGGTCATCGTTTTTTTTTTTTTTTTCATACTTTCCTATCATGGTTAAAAGGCAAAAGATATTCTTTAAACTGATGGCAGTTAAGCTCCATCCACAAAAAAATGTAATCAGCCTTTTTTTAAGCCACTTCATCAAAACCTCTCAAAATGAGGGTGGGGGAACGGATTCCGACAGCTGTTTTTTTGCCGTCGGATTCTGTTCCCCCCCCCCCCCCCCCCTCTCATTTTTCTTAGCAGTGAGGTTCAAATACTCAACAAACGTTTGTTTTCCAGTTGTCTCCTATAGCATAGTGGTCTTATCACTGACATTTAACCCTTTTGGGATTTTGACGACCAGAGTTCAAGTCCCGGGTCATAGTTTTTTTTTTTTTTTTTTTTTCATACTTTTGGGATTTTGACGACAGGTCCCGGGTCATCGTTTTTTTTTTTTTTTTTCATACTTTCCTATCATGGTTAAAAGGCAAAATATATTCTTTAAACTGATGGCAGTTAAGCTCCATCCACAAAAAAATTTAATAAGCCTTTTTTTAAGCCACTTCATCAAAACCTCTCAAAATGAGGGTGGGGGAACGGATTTCGACAGCTGTTTCTTTGCCGTCGGATTCTGTTCCCCCCCCCCCCTCTCATTTTTCTTAGCAGTGAGGTTCAAATACTCAACAAACGTTTGTTTTCCAGTTGTCCCCTATAGCCAAATGGTCTAAGCACTGACATTTAACACTTTTGGGATTTTGACGACCAGAGTTCAAGTCCCGGGTCATCGTTTTTTTTTTTTTTTTTTTATACTTTCCTATCATGGTTAAAAGGCAAAAGATATTCTTTAAACTGATGGCAGTTAAGCTCCATCCACAAAAAAATTGAATCAGCCTTTTTTTAAGCCACTTCATCAAAACCTCTCAAAATGAGGGTGGGGGAACGGATTCCGACAGCTGTTTTTTTGCCGTCGGATTCTGTTCCCCCCCCCTCTCATTTTTCTTAGCAGTGAGGTTCAAATACTCAACAAACGTTTGCTTTCAGTTGTCCCCTATAGCCTAGTGGTCTAAGCACTGACAGTTAACCCTTTTGGGATTTTGACGACCAGAGTTCAAGTCCCGGGTCATCGTTTTTTTTTTTTTTTTTTTTCATACTTTTGGGATTTTGACGACAGGTCCCGGGTCATCGTTTTTTTTTTTTTTTTTTTTTTTTTTTTTCATACTTTCCTATCATGGTTAAAAGGCAAAATATATTCTTTAAACTGATGGCAGTTAAGCTCCATCCACAAAAAAAATTGAATCATCCTTTTTTTAAGCCACTTCATCAAAACCTCTCAAAATGAGGGTGGGGGAACGGATTCCGACAGCTGTTTTTTTGCCGTCGGATTCTGTCCCCCCCCCTCTCAATTTTCTTAGCAGTGAGGTTCAAATACTCAACAGACGTTTGTTTTCCAGTTGTCCCCTATAGCCTAGTGGTCTAATCACTGACATTTAACCCTTTTGGGATTTTGACGACCAGAGTTCAAGTCCCGGGTCATCGTTTTTTTTTTTTTTTTTGTTCATACTTTTGGGATTTTGACGACAGGTCCCGGGTCATCGTTTTTTTTTTTTTTTTCATACTTTCCTATCATGGTTAAAAGGCAAAAGATATTCTTTAAACTGATGGCAGTTAAGCTCCATCCACAAAAAAATGTAATCAGCCTTTTTTTAAGCCACTTCATCAAAACCTCTCAAAATGAGGGTGGGGGAACGGATTCCGACAGCTGTTTTTTTGCCGTCGGATTCTGTTCCCCCCCCCCCCTCTCATTTTTCTTAGCAGTGAGGTTCAAATACTCAACAAACGTTTGTTTTCCAGTTGTCTCCTATAGCATAGTGGTCTAAGCACTGACATTTAACACTTTTGGGATTTTGACGACCAGAGTTCAAGTCCCGGGTCATAGTTTTTTTTTTTTTTTTTTTTTCATACTTTTGGGATTTTGACGACAGGTCCCGGGTCATCGTTTTTTTTTTTTTTTTTTTTTTTTCATACTTTCCTATCATGGTTAAAAGGCAAAAGATATTCTTTAAACTGATGGCAGTTAAGCTCCATCCACAAAAAAATTTAATAAGCCTTTTTTTAAGCCACTTCATCAAAACATCTCAAAATGAGGGTGGGGGAACGGATTTCGACAGCTGTTTTTTTGCCGTCGGACTCTGTTCCCCCCCCCCTCTCATTTTTCTTAGCAGTGAGGTTCAAATAGTCAACAAACTTTTGTTTTCCAGTTGTCTCCTATAGCATAGTGGTTTAATCACTGACATTTAACCCTTTTGGGATTTTGACGACCAGAGTTCAAGTCCCGGGTCATCGTTTTTTTTTTTTTTTTTTTTCATACTTTTGGGATTTTGACGACAGGTCCCGGGTCATCGTTTTTTTTTTTTTTTTTCATACTTTCCTATCATGGTTAAAAGGCAAAATATATTCTTTAAACTGATGGCAGTTAAGCTCCATCCACAAAAAAATTTAATAAGCCTTTTTTTAAGCCACTTCATCAAAACCTCTCAAAATGAGGGTGGGGGAACGGATTTCGACAGCTGTTTCTTTGCCGTCGGATTCTGTTCCCCCCCCCCCCCCCTCTCATTTTTCTTAGCAGTGAGGTTCAAATACTCAACAAACGTTTGTTTTCCAGTTGTCCCCTATAGCCCAATGGTCTAAGCACTGACATTTAACACTTTATGGATTTTGACGACCAGAGTTCAAGTCCCGGGTCATCGTTTTTTTTTTTTTTTTTTTCATACTTTTGGGATTTTGACGACAGGTCCCGGGTCATCGTTTTTTTTTATTTTTTTTTATACTTTCCTATCATGGTTAAAAGGCAAAAGATATTCTTTAAACTGATGGCAGTTAAGCTCCATCCACAAAAAAATTGAATCAGCCTTTTTTTAAGCCACTTCATCAAAACCTCTCAAAATGAGGGTGGGGGAACGGATTCCGACAGCTGTTTTTTTGCCGTCGGATTCTGTTCCCCCCCCCTCTCATTTTTCTTAGCAGTGAGGTTCAAATACTCAACAAACGTTTGTTTTCAGTTGTCCCCTATAGCCTAGTGGTCTAAGCACTGACAGTTAACCCTTTTGGGATTTTGACGACCAGAGTTCAAGTCCCGGGTCATCGTTTTTTTTTTTTTTTTTTTTTATACTTTTGGGATTTTGACGACAGGTCCCGGGTCATCGTTTTTTTTTTTTTTCATACTTTCCTATCATGGTTAAAAGGCAAAATATATTCTTTAAACTGATGGCAGTTAAGCTCCATCCACAAAAAAAATTGAATCATCCTTTTTTTAAGCCACTTCATCAAAACCTCTCAAAATGAGGGTGGGGGAACGGATTCCGACAGCTGTTTTTTTGCCGTCGGATTCTGTTCCCCCCCCTCTCAATTTTCTTAGCAGTGAGGTTCAAATACTCAACAGACGTTTGTTTTCCAGTTGTGCCCTATAGCCTAGTGGTCTAATCACTGACATTTAATCCTTTTGGGATTTTGACGACCAGAGTTCAAGTCCCGGGTCATCGTTTTTTTTTTTTTTTTTTTTCATACTTTTGGGATTTTGACGACAGGTCCCGGGTCATCGTTTTTTTTTTTGTTTTTTTTTTTTCATACTTTCCTATCATGGTTAAAAGGCAAAAGATATTCTTTAAACTGATGGCAGTTAAGCTCCATCCACAAAAAAAATTGAATCATCCTTTTTTTAAGCCACTTCATCAAAACCTCTCAAAATGAGGGTGGGGGAACGGATTCCGACAGCTGTTTTTTTGCCGTCGGATTCTGTTCCCCCCCCTCTCATTTTTCTTAGCAGTGAGGTTCAAATACTCAACAAACGTTTGTTTTCAGTTGTCCCCTATAGCCTAGTGGTCTAAGCACTAACATTTAACACTTTTGGGATTTTGACGACCAGAGTTCAAGTCCCGGGTCATCGTTTTTTTTTGTTTTTTTTTTCATACTTTTGGGATTTTGACGACAGGTCCCGGGTCATCGTTTTTTTTTTTTTTTTTTTTTTTCTTTTTTTTTTTTCATACTTTCCTATCATGGTTAAAAGGCAAAATATATTCTTTAAACTGATGGCAGTTAAGCTCCATCCACAAAAAAAATTGAATCATCCTTTTTTTAAGCCACTTCATCAAAACCTCTCAAAATGAGGGTGGGGGAACGGATTCCGACAGCTGTTTTTTTGCCGTCGGATTCTGTTCCCCCCCCTCTCAATTTTCTTAGCAGTGAGGTTCAAATACTCAACAGACGTTTGTTTTCCAGTTGTCCCCTATAGCCTAGTGGTCTAATCACTGACATTTAACCCTTTTGGGATTTTGACGACCAGAGTTCAAGTCCCGGGTCATAGTTTTTTTTTTTTTTTTTTTTTCATACTTTTGGGATTTTGACGACAGGTCCCGGGTCATCGTTTTTTTTTTTTTTTTCATACTTTCCTATCATGGTTAAAAGGCAAAAGATATTCTTTAAACTGATGGCAGTTAAGCTCCATCCACAAAAAAATGTAATCAGCCTTTTTTTAAGCCACTTCATCAAAACCTCTCAAAATGAGGGTGGGGGAACGGATTCCGACAGCTGTTTTTTTGCCGTCGGATTCTGTTCCCCCCCCTCTCATTTTTCTTAGCAGTGAGGTTCAAATACTCAACAAACGTTTGTTTTCAGTTGTCCCCTATAGCCTAGTGGTCTAAGCACTATCATTTAACACTTTTGGGATTTTGACGACCAGAGTTCAAGTCCCGGGTCATCGTTTTTTTTTGTTTTTTTTTTCATACTTTTGGGATTTTGACGACAGGTCCCGGGTCATCGTTTTTTTTTTTTTTTTTTTTTTTTTTTTTTTTTTTTTTTCATACTTTCCTATCATGGTTAAAAGGCAAAAGATATTCTTTAAACTGATGGCAGTTAAGCTCCATCCACAAAAAAATTTAATAAGCCTTTTTTTAAGCCACTTCATCAAAACATCTCAAAATGAGGGTGGGGGAACGGATTTCGACAGCTGTTTTTTTGCCGTCGGATTCTGTTCCCCCCCCCCCCCCCCCCCCCCCCCTCTCATTTTTCTTAGCAGTGAGGTTCAAATAGTCAACAAACTTTTGTTTTTGAATTGTCCCCTATAGCCTAGTGGTCTAAGCACTGACATTTAACACTTTTGGGATTTTGACGACCAGAGTTCAAGTCCCGGGTCATCGTTTTTTTTTGTTTTTTTTTTCATACTTTTGGGATTTTGACGACAGGTCCTGGGTCATCGTTTTTTTTTTTTTTTTTTTTTTTTTCATACTTTCCTATCATGGTTAAAAGGCAAAAGATATTCTTTAAACTGATGGCAGTTAAGCTCCATCCACAAAAAAATTTAATAAGCCTTTTTTTAAGCCACTTCATCAAAACATCTCAAAATGAGGGTGGGGGAACGGATTTCGACAGCTGTTTTTTTGCCGTCGGATTCTGTTCCCCCCCCCCCTCTCATTTTTCTTAGCAGTGAGGTTCAAATAGTCAACAAACTTTTGTTTTCGAATTGTCCCCTATAGCCTAGTGGTCTAAGCACTGACATTTAACACTTTTGGGATTTTGACGACCAGAGTTCAAGTCCCGGGTCATCGTTTTTTTTTGTTTTTTTTTTCATACTTTTGGGATTTTGACGACAGGTCCCGGGTCATCTTTTTTTTTTTTTTTTTTTTTTTTTTCATACTTTCCTATCATGGTTAAAAGGCAAAAGATATTCTTTAAACTGATGGCAGTTAAGCTCCATCCACAAAAAAATTTAATCAGCCTTTTTTTAAGCCACTTCATCAAAACCTCTCAGAATGAGGGTGGGGGAACGGATTCCGACAGCTGTTATTTTGCCGTCGGATTCTGTTCCCCCCCCCCTCTCATTTTTCTTAGCAGTGAGGTTCAAATACTCAACAAACGTTTGTTTTCCAGTTGTCCCCTATAGCCCGATGGTCTAAGCACTGATATTTAACACTTTGGGGATTTTGACGACCAGAGTTCAAGTCCCGGGTCATCGTTTTTTTTTTTTTTTTTTTCATACTTTTGGGATTTTGACGACAGGTCCCGGGTCATCGTTTTTTTTTTTTTTTTCATACTTTCCTATCATGGTTAAAAGGCAAAAGATATTCTTTAAACTGATGGCAGTTAAGCTCCATCCACAAAAAAATTGAATCAGCCTTTTTTTAAGCCACTTCATCAAAACCTCTCAAAATGAGGGTGGGGGAACGGATTCCGACAGCTGTTTTTTTGCCGTCGGATTCTGTTCCCCCCCCCCCCCCCCCCTCATTTTTCTTAGCAGTGAGGTTCAAATACTCAACAAACGTTTGTTTTCCAGTTTTCTCCTATAGCATAGTGGTCTAAGCACTGACATTTAACACTTTTGGGATTTTGACGACCAGAGTTCAAGTCCCGGGTCATAGTTTTTTTTTTTTTTTTTTATCATACCTTTGGGATTTTGACGACAGGTCCCGGGTCATCGTTTTTTTTTTTTTTTTTTTTTTTTTCATACTTTCCTATCATGGTTAAAAGGCAAAAGATATTCTTTAAACTGATGGCAGTTAAGCTCCATCCACAAAAAAATTGAATCAGCCTTTTTTTAAGCCACTTCATCAAAACCTCTCAAAATGAGGGTGGGGGAACGGATTCCGACAGCTGTTTTTTTGCCGTCGGAATCTGTTCCCCCCCCCTCTCATTTTTCTTAGCAGTGAGGTTCAAATACTCAACAAACGTTTGTTTTCAGTTGTCCCCTATAGCCTAGTGGTCTAAGCACTGACATTTAACCCTTTTGGGATTTTGACGACCAGAGTTCAAGTCCCGGGTCATCGTTTTTTTTCATTTTTTTTTTCATACTTTTGGGATTTTGACGACAGGTCCCGGGTCATCGTTTTTTTTTTTTTTTTTCATACTTTCCTATCATGGTTAAAAGGCAAAATATATTCTTTAAACTGATGGCAGTTAAGCTCCATCCACAAAAAAAATTGAATCATCCTTTTTTTAAGCCACTTCATCAAAACCTCTCAAAATGAGGGTGGGGGAACGGATTCCGACAGCTGTTTTTTTGCCGTCGGATTCTGTTCCCCCCCCCTCTCAATTTTCTTAGCAGTGAGGTTCAAATACTCAACAAACGTTTGTTTTCCAGTTGTCCCCTATAGCCTAGTGGTCTAATCACTGACATTTAACCCTTTTGGGATTTTGACGACCAGAGTTCAAGTCCCGGGTCATCGTTTTTTTTTTTTTTTTTTTTCATACTTTTGGGATTTTGACGACAGGTCCCGGGTCATCGTTTTTTTTTTTTTTTTTTTTCATACTTTCCTATCATGGTTAAAAGGCAAAAGATATTCTTTAAACTGATGGCAGTTAAGCTCCATCCACAAAAAAAATTGAATCATCCTTTTTTTAAGCCACTTCATCAAAACCTCTCAAAATGAGGGTGGGGGAACGGATTCCGACAGCTGTTTTTTTGCCGTCGGATTCTGTTTCCCCCCCCCCCCCCCCCCTCATTTTTCTTAGCAGTGAGGTTCAAATACTCAGCAAAGGTTTGTTTTCCAGTTGTCTCCTATAGCATAGTGGTCTAAGCACTGACATTTAACACTTTTGGGATTTTGACGACCAGAGTTCAAGTCCCGGGTCATAGTTTTTTTTTTTTTTTTTTTTTCATACCTTTGGGATTTTGACGACAGGTCCCGGGTCATCGTTTTTTTTTTTTTTTTTTTTTTTTTTTCATACTTTCCTATCATGGTTAAAAGGCAAAAGATATTCTTTAAACTGATGGCAGTTAAGCTCCATCCACAAAAAAATTGAATCAGCCTTTTTTTAAGCCACTTCATCAAAACCTCTCAAAATGAGGGTGGGGGAACGGATTCCGACAGCTGTTTTTTTGCCGTCGGATTCTGTTCCCCCCCCCTCTCATTTTTCTTAGCAGTGAGGTTCAAATACTCAACAAACGTTTGTTTTCCAGTTGTCCCCTATAGCCTAGTGGTCTAATCACTGACATTTAATCCTTTTGGGATTTTGACGACCAGAGTTCAAGTCCCGGGTCATCGTTTTTTTTTTTTTTTTTTTTTCATACTTTTGGGATTTTGACGACAGGTCCCGGGTCATCGTTTTTTTTTTTTTTTTTTTTTTTTTCATACTTTCCTATCATGGTTAAAAGGCAAAAGATATTCTTTAAACTGATGGCAGTTAAGCTCCATCCACAAAAAAATTGAATCAGCCTTTTTTTAAGCCACTTCATCAAAACCTCTCAGAATGAGGGTGGGGGAACGGATTTCGACAGCTGTTATTTTGCCGTCGGATTCTGTTCCCCCCCTCTCATTTTTCTTAGCAGTGAGGTTCAAATACTCAAACAACTTTTGTTTTTCAGTTGTCCCCTATAGCCTAGTTGTCTAAGCACTGACATTTAACACTTTTGGGATTTTGACGACCAGAGTTCAAGTCCCGGGTCATCGTTTTTTTTTTTTTTTTTTTCATACTTTTGGGATTTTGACGACAGGTCCCGGGTCATCGTTTTTTTTTTTTTTTTTTTTTTTTTCATACTTTCCTATCATGGTTAAAAGGCAAAAGATATTCTTTAAACTGATGGCAGTTAAGCTCCATCCACAAAAAAAATTGAATCAGCCTTTTTTTAAGCCACTTCATCAAAACCTCTCAAAATGAGGGTGGGGGAACGGATTCCGACAGCTGTTTTTTTGCCGTCGGATTCTGTTCCCTGTTGTGTTGGGTTCTTAAGATAATAAAGAAGACGTAGCTGGATAGATTCACATGGAATACTTTATTATACACTCTTGTTCGCTAGCATTCTCCGCTGCCTTCGCACCCGAACGCCCCATACTGCCACCCAGTGTCCTGGCAGCATATATATATATAATAGATCACACCACATCTCCCTTTCTGAAAAGCAATAGACTGTGACCTATATAATTACATATATATATACTAGATTGGTAAAACTCTTAAACCAACTTTTGTATCCTTACAAAACGTATCTTAACTATAACATGTCTTTATAATAACACTTGTCTTTCCTGTAAACATTAGTGATACTGAATTACACCCAGAAATATTAACTCCTTGAGGCCTCTTTAAGCTACACATGAACACACATTAGTTACCCTAGACAGTTAACACCAACCAGGATTCAACTTATTACAATTATTAAACTGTTAGAACACTGAAATTACTAAACCTCCTTGTTTAACCCCAAAAACATTTAGCATACTTTTTCTATAGTTCTCACAGATTTAGTTTATCTGGCTTTCTAATAGCCCTGCCAGATCTGGTTCTCAAAGTTGTGGGAGTGTTCTTATGCCCCTCTGTAGACACATGTCCAGAGTCTGCAGAAGTATCCTGCACGCCAACCCCTGCAGCATGCTCTAGTATGTTACTGCTGTTGTCTGCCGACATGGGCATGAGGTGACGGCGATTCCTCCTTAAAGTGCCTTGTGGTCCACTGACCAGGTAAGATCTAGGTGTTTCATGTGCGGCTGTCACAGTACCTGTAGATCTTGTATCTGTGATCCACACTTGATCTCCTGGTGACAGGTCAGAGAGAATTCTCACTCTGTGTCTGCGGTTGTAGTTACTCGCATCCATCTTTCTCTTCTCCCTTTCTGTTCGCTGCACAGACCAAAGATCTGGGATGGCTGGCTCCAGCACTGCTGGGAACGTTGGCACCGTGGTGCGCAGGCGGCGCCCCATAAGCAGCTGTGCTGGACTAAAGCCGTTGCTCAAAGGAGTGCTCCTGTAAGCCAGCAGCGCACGGTACGGGTCAGTTGCTTTTTTCAGCAGGTTTTTAACCGTTTGGACCGCACGCTCGGCCTCACCGTTGCTTTGAGGGTATCTTGGGCTGCTCGTTACATGCTCAAACTCGTACTCGGTGGCGAAGGCTGACATGTGAGCACCCGCAAACTGAGGCCCGTTGTCTGTGACTAGAATTTCCGGTATGCCGTGCCTGGCAAAAATTGATTTGAGGTGTATTACCACATCCGCACTTCTTGTCGGGCTCAGCTGGGCCACCTCCACATACCTGGAAAAATAGTCCACCACAAGAAGGTAGTCCTTGTTTTTCAAAGTAAACAAATCAGCCCCTAGCTTCTGCCATGGCCTATCGGGTAGTTTGGAAGGCATAAGAGGCTCAGTCGCATTGGCACGTTCTTTAACGCACACAGTGCATTTCAACACCAGCTCTCCTATTTGGCTGCTTAGCCCCGGCCACCATACGGATTGCTGGGCTCGTTCACGACATTTAACTATCCCCTGGTGTCCTTCGTGAATTTTCTCAAGCACTTTATTCCTCATTACTGAAGGGATAACTAGTCTAGTACCCCGCAATAACAGTCCATTGTGAGTGCTGAGAACAGCCCTTTCTGTCCAGTAAGGTTTTACTAGCACGTCCAGTCTGCTGCGATCTGGCCAGCCCTCAATGCAGTACTTCATCACCTCGGCGCACACGCTGTCTGCACTCAGCTGTTTCCGCAGCTCGGACAGGTAAGACTCACTTGCAGGTAAGTGTTCCATTACAGAGTCCACATATATGTTTGTTTCCTCCATTAAGCCATCTCCATCTGTCACGCCATCTTTCAGCGGCGCCCGTGACAGTGTATCTGCAGTAGTAAGGCTTTTCCCTGGGACGTGCATGATTGTGTACCTGTACCTCATGAGCCTCATCCTGAATCTTTGTATTCTAGGTGGGAGAGAATCCAGCGCTTGTCCGCCCAGCAGGCTCACGAGGGGTTTGTGGTCTGTCTCCAGCTCAAAATGGAGACCGATGATGAAATCACTGAATCTTTCGCACGCCCAAGTCAAGGCCAGTGCTTCCTTCTCCACCTGAGCATAGCGTTGCTCCGTGCTTGTGAGCGCCCTGGACGCATATGCCACCGGCGCCCAGGTCCCCTTGCATTTCTGCAGAAGTACACTGCCTAGCCCATATGACGAGGCATCAGCTGAGATTTTCAGTTCTTGGTTTGGGTCGTATAACTGCAAGACTGGAGTGGACGCTAGCTCTTGTTTGAGGCTGGTGAATGCCATCTGCTGTTCAGACCCCCAATACCACATGTTCTTTTTAGACAACAGGTCTCTGAGAGCTTTGTCCTTTTCAGCCAGGTTGGGCACAAACTTGCCTAGCTGGTTCACCATGCCCAGAAAGCTCCTGAGCTCACTGATGTTTTGTGGCGGAGGCATCTCACGCACAGCACGTGTCTTATCTGGATCTGGACTTATCCCATATGCTGAGATGATGTATCCGAGAAACTTCACCTTGGTTTTGCTGAAGTCACACTTGGCTGTGTTCAGTGTGATGCCAGCCGCCTGCGCCCTCTGTAGGACCGCATGCACCCGTGCGTCGTGCTCTGTCTGTGTGGAACCCCATATAAGGACATCGTCCATGTGGCAGACGACTCCTTCCAAGCCCTCTGTCACTTCCGTTACCATCCTGTTTTGAAAATGTTCCGGAGCAGAAGCAATGCCGAATGGTAAGCGGTTGAAGAAGAAGCGCCCGAATGGGGTGATGAAAGTGGTGTAATGGGCACAGTCTTTTGATAATGGGATCTGCCAAAACCCCATGTTGGCGTCCAGTTTAGTGAATATCTTTGCTCCAGACAGCATGCCTAGCGTCTGGTCCACAGACGGGAGGATAAACTTCTCCCTGCACACCGCAGCGTTGAGGGGAGAAAGGTCAACACAGATCCGGATTTCATCTTTTGATTTCTTAGGTGCGACGACCATGCCAGAGCACCACTCTGTTGGCTGCTCAATGCGGCTGATTACTCCTAGCTGCTCCATGCGCTGGAGTTCCTGCTTTACTTTTCCCATTAAGGGCAGTGGGACACGACGAGGCACCTTCAAAGAAACGGGCTTGGCATCTGGTCTGAGCTTAATTGTGTACTGCTGCTGTACTAAGCCTAACCCACCGCACAGCTTTGGGTATTGTTGTTTTACAGAGTCCAAGTCGATGCCATTTACTCTGGCCACCAGTCTGAGGTTAACTGAGGCGGGCCTACTCAGCAGAGCTGTGTTTAGGTGCTTAACTACATAAACGTCCTCTGTGGTGTGTTTATCACCACTTTTCAGTATTTCTTTAGCCACACCCAATACAGAAAGAGGTACACGCCCTGGCCCAAACAGCACTTTATTACATGGAGTGAGGTTGTATGTGGTGCCGCTGCATATCTGTTTGTACACCTGCTCCGGTATGACAGTAACATCGGCACCTGTATCTATCTTGAACCTCACATTCGTTTGTCTTACTTGTAAGTTTACAGTCCATGCATCCTCTCCTGCATCAATAGTTCCCAGGAATATATCATCATCCTCTGTGACAGCACTCACGCTTTTAGTAGACTTGCATACTTTGCCGTAATGCCCTCTCTTACCGCAGTTGTGGCAGTCTGCATTCTTTGCTGGGCACTGGAATTTAGCATGCTGATTTCCACATTTAGGGCACGACTTATGCTCTGCTCCTGATTGTGCTTCATGTTTGTCTTTGTACTGTTTAGCTGGCTGTCTTTTATTTTTCCATGCTTGCTGTTTTGCTTTCTTAGTGTGCACTGCATCCACTGAAGATTTAATAGCATGTGTAGCATCTCCTCTCAGATCTGTTTGTTGCCGTTTAATGTCTTCTGCTTGTCTGACCATATTAATAGCTTTTGCCAGATCCAGCCTGCTCTCCATCTGCATTTTCTGTGAAAGCACGTTGTCTCTGATGCCTACTACGATCCTGTCCCTCAACAGTTCATCGCGCAGTGCCCCGTACTCACAGTTTTCAGCCAGTGCATATAGAGCAGTTATGAACGAATCGGCAGATTCGGACGGCCCCTGGGCTCGCTGATTAAATTTAGCCCTTTGATATATCACATTTTTCTTCGGCACGAAAAAGTTTGTGAAACCGTCTCTGACGGAGCTGTACACCAGTTTAGCTTCGGCGGTTAACGTCAGCCCTTTTAAAACGTCATCTGCCTCATCTCCCATGCAATATATCAGCGTGTTTACCTGATTAACATCTGTTGACTTATCCAGGTCGCTAGCCACTCTGAAGCGCTCGAACCGTCTAATCCATTTTTCCCAATCTTGTGGCTTTGAAAAGTCGAAGGATTCCGGCGGATTTATTGAGAACGTTGCACATGCTTTAGCAAGAGGCTGTGCTGGAGGGTCGTTCTGTTCGCCCCCGGCAGCTTGCTGTCCTCGTTGCGATTGCGACATTTTTGCTTAACTTTTGCTTCTCCACTTCTCATATAAGTCCGCTATCCATTCACTCACTCCAGCTCCACTTCTGACACCATGTTGTGTTGGGTTCTTAAGATAATAAAGAAGACGTAGCTGGATAGATTCACATGGAATACTTTATTATACACTCTTGTTCGCTAGCATTCTCCGCTGCCTTCGCACCCGAACGCCCCATACTGCCACCCAGTGTCCTGGCAGCATATATATATATAATAGATCACACCACATTCCCCCCCCCCTCTCATTTTTCTTAGCAGTGAGGTTCAAATACTCAACAAACGTTTGTTTTTCCAGTTGTCCCCTATAGCCTAGTGGTCTAATCACTGACATTTAATCCTTTTGGGATTTTGACGACCAGAGTTCAAGTCCCGGGTCATCGTTTTTTTTTTTTTTTTTTTTTCATACTTTTGGGATTTTGACGACAGGTCCCGGGTCATCGTTTTTTTTTTTTTTTTTTTTTTTTTCATACTTTCCTATCATGGTTAAAAGGCAAAAGATATTCTTTAAACTGATGGCAGTTAAGCTCCATCCACAAAAAAATTGAATCAGCCTTTTTTTAAGCCACTTCATCAAAACCTCTCAGAATGAGGGTGGGGGAACGGATTTCGACAGCTGTTATTTTGCCGTCGGATTCTGTTCCCCCCCTCTCATTTTTCTTAGCAGTGAGGTTCAAATACTCAAACAACTTTTGTTTTTCAGTTGTCCCCTATAGCCTAGTTGTCTAAGCACTGACATTTAACACTTTTGGGATTTTGACGACCAGAGTTCAAGTCCCGGGTCATCGTTTTTTTTTTTTTTTTTTTCATACTTTTGGGATTTTGACGACAGGTCCCGGGTCATCGTTTTTTTTTTTTTTTTTTTTTTTTTCATACTTTCCTATCATGGTTAAAAGGCAAAAGATATTCTTTAAACTGATGGCAGTTAAGCTCCATCCACAAAAAAAATTGAATCAGCCTTTTTTTAAGCCACTTCATCAAAACCTCTCAAAATGAGGGTGGGGGAACGGATTCCGACAGCTGTTTTTTTGCCGTCGGATTCTGTTCCCCCCCCCCTCTCATTTTTCTTAGCAGTGAGGTTCAAATACTCAACAAACGTTTGTTTTTCCAGTTGTCCCCTATAGCCTAGTGGTCTAATCACTGACATTTAATCCTTTTGGGATTTTGACGACCAGAGTTCAAGTCCCGGGTCATCGTTTTTTTTTTTTTTTTTTTTTCATACTTTTGGGATTTTGACGACAGGTCCCGGGTCATCGTTTTTTTTTTTTTTTTTTTTCATACTTTCCTATCATGGTTAAAAGGCAAAAGATATTCTTTAAACTGATGGCAGTTAAGCTCCATCCACAAAAAAATTGAATCAGCCTTTTTTTAAGCCACTTCATCAAAACCTCTCAGAATGAGGGTGGGGGAACGGATTTCGACAGCTGTTATTTTGCCGTCGGATTCTGTTCCCCCCCTCTCATTTTTCTTAGCAGTGAGGTTCAAATACTCAAACAACTTTTGTTTTTCAGTTGTCCCCTATAGCCTAGTTGTCTAAGCACTGACATTTAACACTTTTGGGATTTTGACGACCAGAGTTCAAGTCCCGGGTCATCGTTTTTTTTTTTTTTTTTTTCATACTTTTGGGATTTTGACGACAGGTCCCGGGTCATCGTTTTTTTTTTTTTTTTTTTTTTTTTCATACTTTCCTATCATGGTTAAAAGGCAAAAGATATTCTTTAAACTGATGGCAGTTAAGCTCCATCCACAAAAAAAATTGAATCAGCCTTTTTTTAAGCCACTTCATCAAAACCTCTCAAAATGAGGGTGGGGGAACGGATTCCGACAGCTGTTTTTTTGCCGTTGGATTCTGTCCCCCCCCCCTCTCAATTTTCTTAGCAGTGAGGTTCAAATACTCAACAAACGTTTGTTTTCAGTTGTCCCCTATAGCCTAGTGGTCTAAGCACTGACATTTAACCCTTTTGGGATTTTGACGACCAGAGTTCAAGTCCCGGGTCATCGTTTTTTTTTTTTTTTTTTTTTCATACTTTTGGGATTTTGACGACAGGTCCCGGGTCATCGTTTTTTTTTTTTTTTTTTTTTTTTTTTTCATACTTTCCTATCATGGTTAAAAGGCAAAATATATTCTTTAAACTGATGGCAGTTAAGCTCCATCCACAAAAAAATTTAATAAGCCTTTTTTTAAGCCACTTCATCAAAACCTCTCAAAATGAGGGTGGGGGAACGGATTTCGACAGCTGTTTCTTTGCCGTCGGATTCTGTCCCCCCCCCCCTCTCATTTTTCTTAGCAGTGAGGTTCAAATACTCAACAAACGTTTGTTTTCCAGTTGTCCCCTATAGCCCAATGGTCTAAGCACTGACATTTAACACTTTTGGGATTTTGACGACCAGAGTTCAAGTCCCGGGTCATCGTTTTTTTTTTTTTTTTTTTCATACTTTTGGGATTTTGACGACAGGTCCCGGGTCATCGTTTTTTTTTTTTTTTTTCATACTTTCCTATCATGGTTAAAAGGCAAAAGATATTCTTTAAACTGATGGCAGTTAAGCTCCATCCACAAAAAAATTTAATAAGCCTTTTTTTAAGCCACTTCATCAAAACCTCTCAAAATGAGGGTGGGGGAACGGATTCCGACAGCTGTTTTTTTGCCGTCGGATTCTGTTCCCCCCCCCTCTCATTTTTCTTAGCAGTGAGGTTCAAATACTCAACAAACGTTTGTTTTCAGTTGTCCCCTATAGCCTAGTGGTCTAAGCACTGACAGTTAACCCTTTTGGGATTTTGACGACCAGAGTTCAAGTCCCGGGTCATCGTTTTTTTTTTTTGTTTTTTTCATACTTTTGGGATTTTGACGACAGGTCCCGGGTCATCGTTTTTTTTTTTTTTTCATACTTTCCTATCATGGTTAAAAGGCAAAATATATTCTTTAAACTGATGGCAGTTAAGCTCCATCCACAAAAAAAATTGAATCATCCTTTTTTTAAGCCACTTCATCAAAACCTCTCAAAATGAGGGTGGGGGAACGGATTCCGACAGCTGTTTTTTTGCCGTCGGATTCTGTTCCCCCCCCTCTCAATTTTCTTAGCAGTGAGGTTCAAATACTCAACAGACGTTTGTTTTCCAGTTGTGCCCTATAGCCTAGTGGTCTAATCACTGACATTTAACCCTTTTGGGATTTTGACGACCAGAGTTCAAGTCCCGGGTCATCGTTTTTTTTTTTTTTTTTTTTCATACTTTTGGGATTTTGACGACAGGTCCCGGGTCATCGTTTTTTTTTTTGTTTGTTTTTTTTCATACTTTCCTATCATGGTTAAAAGGCAAAAGATATTCTTTAAACTGATGGCAGTTAAGCTCCATCCACAAAAAAAATTGAATCATCCTTTTTTTAAGCCACTTCATCAAAACCTCTCAAAATGAGGGTGGGGGAACGGATTCCGACAGCTGTTTTTTTGCCGTCGGATTCTGTTCCCCCCCCTCTCATTTTTCTTAGCAGTGAGGTTCAAATACTCAACAAACGTTTGTTTTCAGTTGTCCCCTATAGCCTAGTGGTCTAAGCACTAACATTTAACACTTTTGGGATTTTGACGACCAGAGTTCAAGTCCCGGGTCATCGTTTTTTTTTGTTTTTTTTTTCATACTTTTGGGATTTTGACGACAGGTCCCGGGTCATCGTTTTTTTTTTTTTTTTTTTTTTTTTTTTTTCATACTTTCCTATCATGGTTAAAAGGCAAAATATATTCTTTAAACTGATGGCAGTTAAGCTCCATCCACAAAAAAAATTGAATCATCCTTTTTTTAAGCCACTTCATCAAAACCTCTCAAAATGAGGGTGGGGGAACGGATTCCGACAGCTGTTTTTTTGCCGTCGGATTCTGTTCCCCCCCCTCTCAATTTTCTTAGCAGTGAGGTTCAAATACTCAACAGACGTTTGTTTTCCAGTTGTCCCCTATAGCCTAGTGGTCTAAGCACTGACATTTAACACTTTTGGGATTTTGACGACCAGAGTTCAAGTCCCGGGTCATAGTTTTTTTTTTTTTTTTTTATCATACCTTTGGGATTTTGACGACAGGTCCCGGGTCATCGTTTTTTTTTTTTTTTTTTTTTTTTTCATACTTTCCTATCATGGTTAAAAGGCAAAAGATATTCTTTAAACTGATGGCAGTTAAGCTCCATCCACAAAAAAATTGAATCAGCCTTTTTTTAAGCCACTTCATCAAAACCTCTCAAAATGAGGGTGGGGGAACGGATTCCGACAGCTGTTTTTTTGCCGTCGGATTCTGTTCCCCCCCCCTCTCATTTTTCTTAGCAGTGAGGTTCAAATACTCAACAAACGTTTGTTTTCAGTTGTCCCCTATAGCCTAGTGGTCTAAGCACTGACATTTAACCCTTTTGGGATTTTGACGACCAGAGTTCAAGTCCCGGGTCATCGTTTTTTTTCATTTTTTTTTTCATACTTTTGGGATTTTGACGACAGGTCCCGGGTCATCGTTTTTTTTTTTTTTTTTCATACTTTCCTATCATGGTTAAAAGGCAAAATATATTCTTTAAACTGATGGCAGTTAAGCTCCATCCACAAAAAAAATTGAATCATCCTTTTTTTAAGCCACTTCATCAAAACCTCTCAAAATGAGGGTGGGGGAACGGATTCCGACAGCTGTTTTTTTGCCGTCGGATTCTGTTCCCCCCCCCTCTCAATTTTCTTAGCAGTGAGGTTCAAATACTCAACAAACGTTTGTTTTCCAGTTGTCCCCTATAGCCTAGTGGTCTAATCACTGACATTTAACCCTTTTGGGATTTTGACGACCAGAGTTCAAGTCCCGGGTCATCGTTTTTTTTTTTTTTTTTTTTCATACTTTTGGGATTTTGACGACAGGTCCCGGGTCATCGTTTTTTTTTTTTTTTTTTTTCATACTTTCCTATCATGGTTAAAAGGCAAAAGATATTCTTTAAACTGATGGCAGTTAAGCTCCATCCACAAAAAAAATTGAATCATCCTTTTTTTAAGCCACTTCATCAAAACCTCTCAAAATGAGGGTGGGGGAACGGATTCCGACAGCTGTTTTTTTGCCGTCGGATTCTGTTTCCCCCCCCCCCCCCCCCTCATTTTTCTTAGCAGTGAGGTTCAAATACTCAGCAAAGGTTTGTTTTCCAGTTGTCTCCTATAGCATAGTGGTCTAAGCACTGACATTTAACACTTTTGGGATTTTGACGACCAGAGTTCAAGTCCCGGGTCATAGTTTTTTTTTTTTTTTTTTTTTCATACCTTTGGGATTTTGACGACAGGTCCCGGGTCATCGTTTTTTTTTTTTTTTTTTTTTTTTTTTCATACTTTCCTATCATGGTTAAAAGGCAAAAGATATTCTTTAAACTGATGGCAGTTAAGCTCCATCCACAAAAAAATTGAATCAGCCTTTTTTTAAGCCACTTCATCAAAACCTCTCAAAATGAGGGTGGGGGAACGGATTCCGACAGCTGTTTTTTTGCCGTCGGATTCTGTTCCCCCCCCCTCTCATTTTTCTTAGCAGTGAGGTTCAAATACTCAACAAACGTTTGTTTTCCAGTTGTCCCCTATAGCCTAGTGGTCTAATCACTGACATTTAATCCTTTTGGGATTTTGACGACCAGAGTTCAAGTCCCGGGTCATCGTTTTTTTTTTTTTTTTTTTTTCATACTTTTGGGATTTTGACGACAGGTCCCGGGTCATCGTTTATTTTTTTTTTTTTTTTTTTTTCATACTTTCCTATCATGGTTAAAAGGCAAAAGATATTCTTTAAACTGATGGCAGTTAAGCTCCATCCACAAAAAAATTGAATCAGCCTTTTTTTAAGCCACTTCATCAAAACCTCTCAGAATGAGGGTGGGGGAACGGATTTCGACAGCTGTTATTTTGCCGTCGGATTCTGTTCCCCCCCTCTCATTTTTCTTAGCAGTGAGGTTCAAATACTCAAACAACTTTTGTTTTTCAGTTGTCCCCTATAGCCTAGTTGTCTAAGCACTGACATTTAACACTTTTGGGATTTTGACGACCAGAGTTCAAGTCCCGGGTCATCGTTTTTTTTTTTTTTTTTTTCATACTTTTGGGATTTTGACGACAGGTCCCGGGTCATCGTTTTTTTTTTTTTTTTTTTTTTTTTCATACTTTCCTATCATGGTTAAAAGGCAAAAGATATTCTTTAAACTGATGGCAGTTAAGCTCCATCCACAAAAAAAATTGAATCAGCCTTTTTTTAAGCCACTTCATCAAAACCTCTCAAAATGAGGGTGGGGGAACGGATTCCGACAGCTGTTTTTTTGCCGTCGGATTCTGTTCCCCCCCCCCTCTCATTTTTCTTAGCAGTGAGGTTCAAATACTCAACAAACGTTTGTTTTTCCAGTTGTCCCCTATAGCCTAGTGGTCTAATCACTGACATTTAATCCTTTTGGGATTTTGACGACCAGAGTTCAAGTCCCGGGTCATCGTTTTTTTTTTTTTTTTTTTTTCATACTTTTGGGATTTTGACGACAGGTCCCGGGTCATCGTTTTTTTTTTTTTTTTTTTTCATACTTTCCTATCATGGTTAAAAGGCAAAAGATATTCTTTAAACTGATGGCAGTTAAGCTCCATCCACAAAAAAATTGAATCAGCCTTTTTTTAAGCCACTTCATCAAAACCTCTCAGAATGAGGGTGGGGGAACGGATTTCGACAGCTGTTATTTTGCCGTCGGATTCTGTTCCCCCCCTCTCATTTTTCTTAGCAGTGAGGTTCAAATACTCAAACAACTTTTGTTTTTCAGTTGTCCCCTATAGCCTAGTTGTCTAAGCACTGACATTTAACACTTTTGGGATTTTGACGACCAGAGTTCAAGTCCCGGGTCATCGTTTTTTTTTTTTTTTTTTTCATACTTTTGGGATTTTGACGACAGGTCCCGGGTCATCGTTTTTTTTTTTTTTTTTTTTTTTTTCATACTTTCCTATCATGGTTAAAAGGCAAAAGATATTCTTTAAACTGATGGCAGTTAAGCTCCATCCACAAAAAAAATTGAATCAGCCTTTTTTTAAGCCACTTCATCAAAACCTCTCAAAATGAGGGTGGGGGAACGGATTCCGACAGCTGTTTTTTTGCCGTTGGATTCTGTCCCCCCCCCCTCTCAATTTTCTTAGCAGTGAGGTTCAAATACTCAACAAACGTTTGTTTTCAGTTGTCCCCTATAGC
The DNA here is from genome assembly GCF_949152265.1 of Phoxinus phoxinus. Taxonomy (NCBI): domain Eukaryota; kingdom Metazoa; phylum Chordata; class Actinopteri; order Cypriniformes; family Leuciscidae; genus Phoxinus; species Phoxinus phoxinus. The sequence continues at coordinate 32,967,992 of NC_136877.1, read as the reverse complement.
CTAGTGGTCTAAGCACTGACATTTAACCCTTTTGGGATTTTGACGACCAGAGTTCAAGTCCCGGGTCATCGTTTTTTTTTTTTTTTTTTTTTCATACTTTTGGGATTTTGACGACAGGTCCCGGGTCATCGTTTTTTTTTTTTTTTTTTTTTTTTTTTTCATACTTTCCTATCATGGTTAAAAGGCAAAATATATTCTTTAAACTGATGGCAGTTAAGCTCCATCCACAAAAAAATTTAATAAGCCTTTTTTTAAGCCACTTCATCAAAACCTCTCAAAATGAGGGTGGGGGAACGGATTTCGACAGCTGTTTCTTTGCCGTCGGATTCTGTCCCCCCCCCCCTCTCATTTTTCTTAGCAGTGAGGTTCAAATACTCAACAAACGTTTGTTTTCCAGTTGTCCCCTATAGCCCAATGGTCTAAGCACTGACATTTAACACTTTTGGGATTTTGACGACCAGAGTTCAAGTCCCGGGTCATCGTTTTTTTTTTTTTTTTTTTCATACTTTTGGGATTTTGACGACAGGTCCCGGGTCATCGTTTTTTTTTTTTTTTTTCATACTTTCCTATCATGGTTAAAAGGCAAAAGATATTCTTTAAACTGATGGCAGTTAAGCTCCATCCACAAAAAAATTTAATAAGCCTTTTTTTAAGCCACTTCATCAAAACCTCTCAAAATGAGGGTGGGGGAACGGATTCCGACAGCTGTTTTTTTGCCGTCGGATTCTGTTCCCCCCCCTCTCAATTTTCTTAGCAGTGAGGTTCAAATACTCAACAGACGTTTGTTTTCCAGTTGTCCCCTATAGCCTAGTGGTCTAATCACTGACATTTAACCCTTTTGGGATTTTGACGACCAGAGTTCAAGTCCCGGGTCATAGTTTTTTTTTTTTTTTTTTTTTTTATACTTTTGGGATTTTGACGACAGGTCCCGGGTCATCGTTTTTTTTTTTTTTTTCATACTTTCCTATCATGGTTAAAAGGAAAAAGATATTCTTTAAACTGATGGCAGTTAAGCTCCATCCACAAAAAAATGTAATCAGCCTTTTTTTAAGCCACTTCATCAAAACCTCTCAAAATGAGGGTGGGGGAACGGATTCCGACAGCTGTTTTTTTGCCGTCGGATTCTGTTCCCCCCCCTCTCATTTTTCTTAGCAGTGAGGTTCAAATACTCAACAAACGTTTGTTTTCAGTTGTCCCCTATAGCCTAGTGGTCTAAGCACTAACATTTAACACTTTTGGGATTTTGACGACCAGAGTTCAAGTCCCGGGTCATCGTTTTTTTTTGTTTTTTTTTTCATACTTTTGGGATTTTGACGACAGGTCCCGGGTCATCGTTTTTTTTTTTTTTTTTTTTTTTTTTTTTTTTTTTTCATACTTTCCTATCATGGTTAAAAGGCAAAAGATATTCTTTAAACTGATGGCAGTTAAGCTCCATCCACAAAAAAATTGAATAAGCCTTTTTTTAAGCCACTTCATCAAAACCTCTCAAAATGAGGGTGGGGGAACGGATTCCGACAGCTGTTTTTTTGCCGTCGGATTCTGTTCCCCCCCCCCCCCCCCCCTCTCATTTTTCTTAGCGAGGTTCAAATACTCAACAAACGTTTGTTTTCCAGTTGTCTCCTATAGCCTAGTGGTCTAAGCACTGACATTTAACACTTTTGGGATTTTGACGACCAGAGTTCAAGTCCCGGGTCATAGTTTTTTTTTTTTTTTTTTTTTCATACTTTTGGGGTTTTGACGACAGGTCCCGGGTCATCGTTTTTTTTTTTTTTTTTTTTTTTTTTCATACTTTCCTATCATGGTTAAAAGGCAAATATTCTTTAAACTGATGGCTAAGCTCCATCCACAAAAAAATTGAATCAGCCTTTTTTTAAGCCACTTCATCAAAACCTCTCAAAATGAGGGTGGGGGAACGGATTCCGACAGCTGTTTTTTTGCCGTCGGATTCTGTTCCCCCCCCCCCCCCCCCCTCTCATTTTTCTTAGCAGTGAGGTTCAAATACTCAACAAACGTTTGTTTTCCAGTTGTCTCCTATAGCATAGTGGTCTAATCACTGACATTTAACCCTTTTGGGATTTTGACGACCAGAGTTCAAGTCCCGGGTCATAGTTTTTTTTTTTTTTTTTTTTCATACTTTTGGGATTTTGACGACAGGTCCCGGGTCATCGTTTTTTTTTTTTTTTTTCATACTTTCCTATCATGGTTAAAAGGCAAAATATATTCTTTAAACTGATGGCAGTTAAGCTCCATCCACAAAAAAATTTAATAAGCCTTTTTTTAAGCCACTTCATCAAAACCTCTCAAAATGAGGGTGGGGGAACGGATTTCGACAGCTGTTTCTTTGCCGTCGGATTCTGTTCCCCCCCCCCCTCTCATTTTTCTTAGCAGTGAGGTTCAAATACTCAACAAACGTTTGTTTTCCAGTTGTCCCCTATAGCCAAATGGTCTAAGCACTGACATTTAACACTTTTGGGATTTTGACGACCAGAGTTCAAGTCCCGGGTCATCGTTTTTTTTTTTTTTTTTTTCATACTTTTGGGATTTTGACGACAGGTCCCGGGTCATCGTTTTTTTTTTTTTTTTTTTATACTTTCCTATCATGGTTAAAAGGCAAAAGATATTCTTTAAACTGATGGCAGTTAAGCTCCATCCACAAAAAAATTGAATCAGCCTTTTTTTAAGCCACTTCATCAAAACCTCTCAAAATGAGGGTGGGGGAACGGATTCCGACAGCTGTTTTTTTGCCGTCGGATTCTGTTCCCCCCCCCTCTCATTTTTCTTAGCAGTGAGGTTCAAATACTCAACAAACGTTTGCTTTCAGTTGTCCCCTATAGCCTAGTGGTCTAAGCACTGACAGTTAACCCTTTTGGGATTTTGACGACCAGAGTTCAAGTCCCGGGTCATCGTTTTTTTTTTTTTTTTTTTTCATACTTTTGGGATTTTGACGACAGGTCCCGGGTCATCGTTTTTTTTTTTTTTTTTTTTTTTTTTTTTCATACTTTCCTATCATGGTTAAAAGGCAAAATATATTCTTTAAACTGATGGCAGTTAAGCTCCATCCACAAAAAAAATTGAATCATCCTTTTTTTAAGCCACTTCATCAAAACCTCTCAAAATGAGGGTGGGGGAACGGATTCCGACAGCTGTTTTTTTGCCGTCGGATTCTGTTCCCCCCCCTCTCAATTTTCTTAGCAGTGAGGTTCAAATACTCAACAGACGTTTGTTTTCCAGTTGTCCCCTATAGCCTAGTGGTCTAATCACTGCCATTTAACCCTTTTGGGATTTTGACGACCAGAGTTCAAGTCCCGGGTCATCGTTTTTTTTTTTTTTTTTGTTCATACTTTTGGGATTTTGACGACAGGTCCCGGGTCATCGTTTTTTTTTTTTTTTTCATACTTTCCTATCATGGTTAAAAGGCAAAAGATATTCTTTAAACTGATGGCAGTTAAGCTCCATCCACAAAAAAATGTAATCAGCCTTTTTTTAAGCCACTTCATCAAAACCTCTCAAAATGAGGGTGGGGGAACGGATTCCGACAGCTGTTTTTTTGCCGTCGGATTCTGTTCCCCCCCCCCCCTCTCATTTTTCTTAGCAGTGAGGTTCAAATACTCAACAAACGTTTGTTTTCCAGTTGTCTCCTATAGCATAGTGGTCTAAGCACTGACATTTAACACTTTTGGGATTTTGACGACCAGAGTTCAAGTCCCGGGTCATAGTTTTTTTTTTTTTTTTTTTTTCATACTTTTGGGATTTTGACGACAGGTCCCGGGTCATCGTTTTTTTTTTTTTTTTTTTTTTTTCATACTTTCCTATCATGGTTAAAAGGCAAAAGATATTCTTTAAACTGATGGCAGTTAAGCTCCATCCACAAAAAAATTTAATAAGCCTTTTTTTAAGCCACTTCATCAAAACATCTCAAAATGAGGGTGGGGGAACGGATTTCGACAGCTGTTTTTTTGCCGTCGGACTCTGTTCCCCCCCCCCTCTCATTTTTCTTAGCAGTGAGGTTCAAATAGTCAACAAACTTTTGTTTTCCAGTTGTCTCCTATAGCATAGTGGTTTAATCACTGACATTTAACCCTTTTGGGATTTTGACGACCAGAGTTCAAGTCCCGGGTCATCGTTTTTTTTTTTTTTTTTTTTCATACTTTTGGGATTTTGACGACAGGTCCCGGGTCATCGTTTTTTTTTTTTTTTTTCATACTTTCCTATCATGGTTAAAAGGCAAAATATATTCTTTAAACTGATGGCAGTTAAGCTCCATCCACAAAAAAATTTAATAAGCCTTTTTTTAAGCCACTTCATCAAAACCTCTCAAAATGAGGGTGGGGGAACGGATTTCGACAGCTGTTTCTTTGCCGTCGGATTCTGTTCCCCCCCCCCCCCCCCCCCTCTCATTTTTCTTAGCAGTGAGGTTCAAATACTCAACAAACGTTTGTTTTCCAGTTGTCCCCTATAGCCCAATGGTCTAAGCACTGACATTTAACACTTTATGGATTTTGACGACCAGAGTTCAAGTCCCGGGTCATCGTTTTTTTTTTTTTTTTTTTCATACTTTTGGGATTTTGACGACAGGTCCCGGGTCATCGTTTTTTTTTTTTTTTTTTTATACTTTCCTATCATGGTTAAAAGGCAAAAGATATTCTTTAAACTGATGGCAGTTAAGCTCCATCCACAAAAAAATTGAATCAGCCTTTTTTTAAGCCACTTCATCAAAACCTCTCAAAATGAGGGTGGGGGAACGGATTCCGACAGCTGTTTTTTTGCCGTCGGATTCTGTTCCCCCCCCCTCTCATTTTTCTTAGCAGTGAGGTTCAAATACTCAACAAACGTTTGTTTTCAGTTGTCCCCTATAGCCTAGTGGTCTAAGCACTGACAGTTAACCCTTTTGGGATTTTGACGACCAGAGTTCAAGTCCCGGGTCATCGTTTTTTTTTTTTTTTTTTTTTATACTTTTGGGATTTTGACGACAGGTCCCGGGTCATCGTTTTTTTTTTTTTTCATACTTTCCTATCATGGTTAAAAGGCAAAATATATTCTTTAAACTGATGGCAGTTAAGCTCCATCCACAAAAAAATTTGAATCATCCTTTTTTTAAGCCACTTCATCAAAACCTCTCAAAATGAGGGTGGGGGAACGGATTCCGACAGCTGTTTTTTTGCCGTCGGATTCTGTTCCCCCCCCTCTCAATTTTCTTAGCAGTGAGGTTCAAATACTCAACAGACGTTTGTTTTCCAGTTGTGCCCTATAGCCTAGTGGTCTAATCACTGACATTTAACCCTTTTGGGATTTTGACGACCAGAGTTCAAGTCCCGGGTCATCGTTTTTTTTTTTTTTTTTTTTCATACTTTTGGGATTTTGACGACAGGTCCCGGGTCATCGTTTTTTTTTTTTTTTTTTTTTTTTCATACTTTCCTATCATGGTTAAAAGGCAAAAGATATTCTTTAAACTGATGGCAGTTAAGCTCCATCCACAAAAAAAATTGAATCATCCTTTTTTTAAGCCACTTCATCAAAACCTCTCAAAATGAGGGTGGGGGAACGGATTCCGACAGCTGTTTTTTTGCCGTCGGATTCTGTTCCCCCCCCTCTCATTTTTCTTAGCAGTGAGGTTCAAATACTCAACAAACGTTTGTTTTCAGTTGTCCCCTATAGCCTAGTGGTCTAAGCACTAACATTTAACACTTTTGGGATTTTGACGACCAGAGTTCAAGTCCCGGGTCATCGTTTTTTTTTGTTTTTTTTTCATACTTTTGGGATTTTGACGACAGGTCCCGGGTCATCGTTTTTTTTTTTTTTTTTTTTTTTTTTTTTTTTTTTTTCATACTTTCCTATCATGGTTAAAAGGCAAAATATATTCTTTAAACTGATGGCAGTTAAGCTCCATCCACAAAAAAAATTGAATCATCCTTTTTTTAAGCCACTTCATCAAAACCTCTCAAAATGAGGGTGGGGGAACGGATTCCGACAGCTGTTTTTTTGCCGTCGGATTCTGTTCCCCCCCCTCTCAATTTTCTTAGCAGTGAGGTTCAAATACTCAACAGACGTTTGTTTTCCAGTTGTCCCCTATAGCCTAGTGGTCTAATCACTGACATTTAACCCTTTTGGGATTTTGACGACCAGAGTTCAAGTCCCGGGTCATAGTTTTTTTTTTTTTTTTTTTTTCATACTTTTGGGATTTTGACGACAGGTCCCGGGTCATCGTTTTTTTTTTTTTTTTCATACTTTCCTATCATGGTTAAAAGGCAAAAGATATTCTTTAAACTGATGGCAGTTAAGCTCCATCCACAAAAAAATGTAATCAGCCTTTTTTTAAGCCACTTCATCAAAACCTCTCAAAATGAGGGTGGGGGAACGGATTCCGACAGCTGTTTTTTTGCCGTCGGATTCTGTTCCCCCCCCTCTCATTTTTCTTAGCAGTGAGGTTCAAATACTCAACAAACGTTTGTTTTCAGTTGTCCCCTATAGCCTAGTGGTCTAAGCACTAACATTTAACACTTTTGGGATTTTGACGACCAGAGTTCAAGTCCCGGGTCATCGTTTTTTTTTGTTTTTTTTTTCATACTTTTGGGATTTTGACGACAGGTCCCGGGTCATCGTTTTTTTTTCTTTTTTTTTTTTTTTTTTTTCTTTTTTTTCATACTTTCCTATCATGGTTAAAAGGCAAAAGATATTCTTTAAACTGATGGCAGTTAAGCTCCATCCACAAAAAAATTGAATAAGCCTTTTTTTAAGCCACTTCATCAAAACCTCTCAAAATGAGGGTGGGGGAACGGATTCCGACAGCTGTTTTTTTGCCGTCGGATTCTGTTCCCCCCCCCCCCCCCCCCCCCCCTCTCATTTTTCTTAGCGAGGTTCAAATACTCAACAAACGTTTGTTTTCCAGTTGTGTCCTATAGCCTAGTGGTCTAAGCACTGACATTTAACCCTTTTGGGATTTTGACGACCAGAGTTCAAGTCCCGGGTCATAGTTTTTTTTTTTTTTTTTTTTTTCATACTTTTGGGGTTTTGACGACAGGTCCCGGGTCATCGTTTTTTTTTTTTTTTTTTTTTTTTTTCATACTTTCCTATCATGGTTAAAAGGCAAATATTCTTTAAACTGATGGCTAAGCTCCATCCACAAAAAAATTGAATCAGCCTTTTTTTAAGCCACTTCATCAAAACCTCTCAAAATGAGGGTGGGGGAACGGATTCCGACAGCTGTTTTTTTGCCGTCGGATTCTGTTCCCCCCCCCTCTCATTTTTCTTAGCGGTGAGGTTCAAATACTCAACAAACGTTTGTTTTCAGTTGTCCCCTATAGCCTAGTGGTCTAAGCACTGACATTTAACCCTTTTGGGATTTTGACGACCAGAGTTCAAGTCCCGGGTCATCGTTTTTTTTTTTTTTTTTTTCCATACTTTTGGGATTTTGACGACAGGTCCCGGGTCATCGTTTTTTTTTTTTTTTTCATACTTTCCTATCATGGTTAAAAGGCAAAAGATATTCTTTAAACTGATGGCAGTTAAGCTCCATCCACAAAAAAATGTAATCAGCCTTTTTTTAAGCCACTTCATCAAAACCTCTCAAAATGAGGGTGGGGGAACGGATTCCGACAGCTGTTTTTTTGCCGTCGGATTCTGTTCCCCCCCCCCCCCCCCCCTCTCATTTTTCTTAGCAGTGAGGTTCAAATACTCAACAAACGTTTGTTTTCCAGTTGTCTCCTATAGCATAGTGGTCTAATCACTGACATTTAACCCTTTTGGGATTTTGACGACCAGAGTTCAAGTCCCGGGTCATAGTTTGTTTTTTTTTTTTTTTTCATACTTTTGGGATTTTGACGACAGGTCCCGGGTCATCGTTTTTTTTTTTTTTTTTCATACTTTCCTATCATGGTTAAAAGGCAAAATATATTCTTTAAACTGATGGCAGTTAAGCTCCATCCACAAAAAAATTTAATAAGCCTTTTTTTAAGCCACTTCATCAAAACCTCTCAAAATGAGGGTGGGGGAACGGATTTCGACAGCTGTTTCTTTGCCGTCGGATTCTGTTCCCCCCCCCCCCTCTCATTTTTCTTAGCAGTGAGGTTCAAATACTCAACAAACGTTTGTTTTCCAGTTGTCCCCTATAGCCAAATGGTCTAAGCACTGACATTTAACACTTTTGGGATTTTGACGACCAGAGTTCAAGTCCCGGGTCATCGTTTTTTTTTTTTTTTTTTTCATACTTTTGGGATTTTGACGACAGGTCCCGGGTCATCGTTTTTTTTTTTTTTTTTTTATACTTTCCTATCATGGTTAAAAGGCAAAAGATATTCTTTAAACTGATGGCAGTTAAGCTCCATCCACAAAAAAATTGAATCAGCCTTTTTTTAAGCCACTTCATCAAAACCTCTCAAAATGAGGGTGGGGGAACGGATTCCGACAGCTGTTTTTTTGCCGTCGGATTCTGTTCCCCCCCCCTCTCATTTTTCTTAGCAGTGAGGTTCAAATACTCAACAAACGTTTGCTTTCAGTTGTCCCCTATAGCCTAGTGGTCTAAGCACTAACATTTAACACTTTTGGGATTTTGACGACCAGAGTTCAAGTCCCGGGTCATCGTTTTTTTTTGTTTTTTTTTTCATACTTTTGGGATTTTGACGACAGGTCCCGGGTCATCGTTTTTTTTTTCTTTTTTTTTTTTTTTTTTTTTCATACTTTCCTATCATGGTTAAAAGGCAAAAGATATTCTTTAAACTGATGGCAGTTAAGCTCCATCCACAAAAAAATTGAATAAGCCTTTTTTTAAGCCACTTCATCAAAACCTCTCAAAATGAGGGTGGGGGAACGGATTCCGACAGCTGTTTTTTTGCCGTCGGATTCTGTTCCCCCCCCCCCCCCCCTCTCATTTTTCTTAGCGAGGTTCAAATACTCAACAAACGTTTGTTTTCCAGTTGTCTCCTATAGCCTAGTGGTCTAAGCACTGACATTTAACACTTTTGGGATTTTGACGACCAGAGTTCAAGTCCCGGGTCATAGTTTTTTTTTTTTTTTTTTTTCATACTTTTGGGGTTTTGACGACAGGTCCCGGGTCATCGTTTTTTTTTTTTTTTTTTTTTTTTTTCATACTTTCCTATCATGGTTAAAAGGCAAATATTCTTTAAACTGATGGCTAAGCTCCATCCACAAAAAAATTGAATCAGCCTTTTTTTAAGCCACTTCATCAAAACCTCTCAAAATGAGGGTGGGGGAACGGATTCCGACAGCTGTTTTTTTGCCGTCGGATTCTGTTCCCCCCCCCTCTCATTTTTCTTGGCGGTGAGGTTCAAATACTCAACAAACGTTTGTTTTCAGTTGTCCCCTATAGCCTAGTGGTCTAAGCACTGACATTTAACCCTTTTGGGATTTTGACGACCAGAGTTCAAGTCCCGGGTCATCGTTTTTTTTTTTTTTTTTTTTTCATACTTTTGGGATTTTGACGACAGGTCCCGGGTCATCGTTTTTTTTTTTTTTTTTTTTTTTTCATACTTTCCTATCATGGTTAAAAGGCAAAAGATATTCTTTAAACTGATGGCAGTTAAGCTCCATCCACAAAAAAATTGAATCAGCCTTTTTTTAAGCCACTTCATCAAAACCTCTCAGAATGAGGGTGGGGGAACGGATTTCGACAGCTGTTATTTTGCCGTCGGATTCTGTTCCCCCCCTCTCATTTTTCTTAGCAGTGAGGTTCAAATACTCAAACAACTTTTGTTTTTCAGTTGTCCCCTATAGCCTAGTTGTCTAAGCACTGACATTTAACACTTTTGGGATTTTGACGACCAGAGTTCAAGTCCCGGGTCATCGTTTTTTTTTTTTTTTTTTTCATACTTTTGGGATTTTGACGACAGGTCCCGGGTCATCGTTTTTTTTTTTTTTTTTGTTTTTTCATACTTTCCTATCATGGTTAAAAGGCAAAAGATATTCTTTAAACTGATGGCAGTTAAGCTCCATCCACAAAAAAAATTGAATCAGCCTTTTTTTAAGCCACTTCATCAAAACCTCTCAAAATGAGGGTGGGGGAACGGATTCCGACAGCTGTTTTTTTGCCGTTGGATTCTGTCCCCCCCCCCTCTCAATTTTCTTAGCAGTGAGGTTCAAATACTCAACAAACGTTTGTTTTCAGTTGTCCCCTATAGCCTAGTGGTCTAAGCACTGACATTTAACCCTTTTGGGATTTTGACGACCAGAGTTCAAGTCCCGGGTCATCGTTTTTTTTTTTTTTTTTTTTTCATACTTTTGGGATTTTGACGACAGGTCCCGGGTCATCGTTTTTTTTTTTTTTTTTTTTTTTTTTTTCATACTTTCCTATCATGGTTAAAAGGCAAAATATATTCTTTAAACTGATGGCAGTTAAGCTCCATCCACAAAAAAATTTAATAAGCCTTTTTTTAAGCCACTTCATCAAAACCTCTCAAAATGAGGGTGGGGGAACGGATTTCGACAGCTGTTTCTTTGCCGTCGGATTCTGTCCCCCCCCCCCTCTCATTTTTCTTAGCAGTGAGGTTCAAATACTCAACAAACGTTTGTTTTCCAGTTGTCCCCTATAGCCCAATGGTCTAAGCACTGACATTTAACACTTTTGGGATTTTGACGACCAGAGTTCAAGTCCCGGGTCATCGTTTTTTTTTTTTTTTTTTTCATACTTTTGGGATTTTGACGACAGGTCCCGGGTCATCGTTTTTTTTTTTTTTTTCATACTTTCCTATCATGGTTAAAAGGCAAAAGATATTCTTTAAACTGATGGCAGTTAAGCTCCATCCACAAAAAAATTTAATAAGCCTTTTTTTAAGCCACTTCATCAAAACCTCTCAAAATGAGGGTGGGGGAACGGATTCCGACAGCTGTTTTTTTGCCGTCGGATTCTGTTCCCCCCCCCCTCTCATTTTTCTTAGCAGTGAGGTTCAAATACTCAACAAACGTTTGTTTTCAGTTGTCCCCTATAGCCTAGTGGTCTAAGCACTGACAATTAACCCTTTTGGGATTTTGACGACCAGAGTTCAAGTCCCGGGTCATCGTTTTTTTTTTTTTTTTTTTTCATACTTTTGGGATTTTGACGACAGGTCCCGGGTCATCGTTTTTTTTTTTTTTTTTTTATACTTTCCTATCATGGTTAAAAGGCAAAAGATATTCTTTAAACTGATGGCAGTTAAGCTCCATCCACAAAAAAATTGAATCAGCCTTTTTTTAAGCCACTTCATCAAAACCTCTCAAAATGAGGGTGGGGGAACGGATTCCGACAGCTGTTTTTTTGCCGTCGGATTCTGTTCCCCCCCCCTCTCATTTTTCTTAGCAGTGAGGTTCAAATACTCAACAAACGTTTGCTTTCAGTTGTCCCCTATAGCCTAGTGGTCTAATCACTGACATTTAACCCTTTTGGGATTTTGACGACCAGAGTTCAAGTCCCGGGTCATCGTTTTTTTTTTTTTTTTTGTTCATACTTTTGGGATTTTGACGACAGGTCCCGGGTCATCGTTTTTTTTGTTTGTTTGTTTTTTTTCATACTTTCCTATCATGGTTAAAAGGCAAAAGATATTCTTTAAACTGATGGCAGTTAAGCTCCATCCACAAAAAAAATTGAATCATCCTTTTTTTAAGCCACTTCATCAAAACCTCTCAAAATGAGGGTGGGGGAACGGATTCCGACAGCTGTTTTTTTGCCGTCGGATTCTGTTCCCCCCCCCTCTCATTTTTCTTAGCAGTGAGGTTCAAATACTCAACAAACGTTTGTTTTCAGTTGTCCCCTATAGCCTAGTGGTCTAAGCACTAACATTTAACACTTTTGGGATTTTGACGACCAGAGTTCAAGTCCCGGGTCATCGTTTTTTTTTGTTTTTTTTTTCATACTTTTGGGATTTTGACGACAGGTCCCGGGTCATCGTTTTTTTTTTTTTTTTTTTTTTTTTTTTTTTTTTTTCATACTTTCCTATCATGGTTAAAAGGCAAAAGATATTCTTTAAACTGATGGCAGTTAAGCTCCATCCACAAAAAAATTGAATAAGCCTTTTTTTAAGCCACTTCATCAAAACCTCTCAAAATGAGGGTGGGGGAACGGATTCCGACAGCTGTTTTTTTGCCGTCGGATTCTGTTCCCCCCCCCCCCCCCCTCTCATTTTTCTTAGCGAGGTTCAAATACTCAACAAACGTTTGTTTTCCAGTTGTCTCCTATAGCCTAGTGGTCTAAGCACTGACATTTAACACTTTTGGGATTTTGACGACCAGAGTTCAAGTCCCGGGTCATAGTTTTTTTTTTTTTTTTTTTTTCATACTTTTGGGGTTTTGACGACAGGTCCCGGGTCATCGTTTTTTTTTTTTTGTTGTTGTTTTTTCATACTTTCCTATCATGGTTAAAAGGCAAATATTCTTTAAACTGATGGCTAAGCTCCATCCACAAAAAAATTGAATCAGCCTTTTTTTAAGCCACTTCATCAAAACCTCTCAAAATGAGGGTGGGGGAACGGATTCCGACAGCTGTTTTTTTGCCGTCGGATTCTGTTCCCCCCCCCTCTCATTTTTCTTAGCGGTGAGGTTCAAATACTCAATAAACGTTTGTTTTCAGTTGTCCCCTATAGCCTAGTGGTCTAAGCACTGACATTTAACCCTTTTGGGATTTTGACGACCAGAGTTCAAGTCCCGGGTCATCGTTTTTTTTTTTTTTTTTTTCATACTTTTGGGATTTTGACGACAGGTCCCGGGTCATCGTTTTTTTTTTTTTTTTTTTTTTTTCATACTTTCCTATCATGGTTAAAAGGCAAAAGATATTCTTTAAACTGATGGCAGTTAAGCTCCATCCACAAAAAAATTGAATCAGCCTTTTTTTAAGCCACTTCATCAAAACCTCTCAGAATGAGGGTGGGGGAACGGATTTCGACAGCTGTTATTTTGCCGTCGGATTCTGTTCCCCCCCTCTCATTTTTCTTAGCAGTGAGGTTCAAATACTCAAACAACTTTTGTTTTTCAGTTGTCCCCTATAGCCTAGTTGTCTAAGCACTGACATTTAACACTTTTGGGATTTTGACGACCAGAGTTCAAGTCCCGGGTCATCGTTTTTTTTTTTTTTTTTTTCATACTTTTGGGATTTTGACGACAGGTCCCGGGTCATCGTTTTTTTTTTTTTTTTTTTTTTTTTCATACTTTCCTATCATGGTTAAAAGGCAAAAGATATTCTTTAAACTGATGGCAGTTAAGCTCCATCCACAAAAAAAATTGAATCAGCCTTTTTTTAAGCCACTTCATCAAAACCTCTCAAAATGAGGGTGGGGGAACGGATTCCGACAGCTGTTTTTTTGCCGTTGGATTCTGTCCCCCCCCCCCTCTCAATTTTCTTAGCAGTGAGGTTCAAATACTCAACAAACGTTTGTTTTCAGTTGTCCCCTATAGCCTAGTGGTCTAAGCACTGACATTTAACCCTTTTGGGATTTTGACGACCAGAGTTCAAGTCCCGGGTCATCGTTTTTTTTTTTTTTTTTTTTTCATACTTTTGGGATTTTGACGACAGGTCCCGGGTCATCGTTTTTTTTTTTTTTTTTTTTTTTTTTCATACTTTCCTATCATGGTTAAAAGGCAAAATATATTCTTTAAACTGATGGCAGTTAAGCTCCATCCACAAAAAAATTTAATAAGCCTTTTTTTAAGCCACTTCATCAAAACCTCTCAAAATGAGGGTGGGGGAACGGATTTCGACAGCTGTTTCTTTGCCGTCGGATTCTGTCCCCCCCCCCCTCTCATTTTTCTTAGCAGTGAGGTTCAAATACTCAACAAACGTTTGTTTTCCAGTTGTCCCCTATAGCCCAATGGTCTAAGCACTGACATTTAACACTTTTGGGATTTTGACGACCAGAGTTCAAGTCCCGGGTCATCGTTTTTTTTTTTTTTTTTTTCATACTTTTGGGATTTTGACGACAGGTCCCGGGTCATCGTTTTTTTTTTTTTTTTCATACTTTCCTATCATGGTTAAAAGGCAAAAGATATTCTTTAAACTGATGGCAGTTAAGCTCCATCCACAAAAAAATTTAATAAGCCTTTTTTTAAGCCACTTCATCAAAACCTCTCAAAATGAGGGTGGGGGAACGGATTCCGACAGCTGTTTTTTTGCCGTCGGATTCTGTTCCCCCCCCCCTCTCATTTTTCTTAGCAGTGAGGTTCAAATACTCAACAAACGTTTGTTTTCAGTTGTCCCCTATAGCCTAGTGGTCTAAGCACTGACAATTAACCCTTTTGGGATTTTGACGACCAGAGTTCAAGTCCCGGGTCATCGTTTTTTTTTTTTTTTTTTTTCATACTTTTGGGATTTTGACGACAGGTCCCGGGTCATCGTTTTTTTTTTTTTTTTTTTATACTTTCCTATCATGGTTAAAAGGCAAAAGATATTCTTTAAACTGATGGCAGTTAAGCTCCATCCACAAAAAAATTGAATCAGCCTTTTTTTAAGCCACTTCATCAAAACCTCTCAAAATGAGGGTGGGGGAACGGATTCCGACAGCTGTTTTTTTGCCGTCGGATTCTGTTCCCCCCCCCTCTCATTTTTCTTAGCAGTGAGGTTCAAATACTCAACAAACGTTTGCTTTCAGTTGTCCCCTATAGCCTAGTGGTCTAATCACTGACATTTAACCCTTTTGGGATTTTGACGACCAGAGTTCAAGTCCCGGGTCATCGTTTTTTTTTTTTTTTTTGTTCATACTTTTGGGATTTTGACGACAGGTCCCGGGTCATCGTTTTTTTTGTTTGTTTGTTTTTTTTCATACTTTCCTATCATGGTTAAAAGGCAAAAGATATTCTTTAAACTGATGGCAGTTAAGCTCCATCCACAAAAAAAATTGAATCATCCTTTTTTTAAGCCACTTCATCAAAACCTCTCAAAATGAGGGTGGGGGAACGGATTCCGACAGCTGTTTTTTTGCCGTCGGATTCTGTTCCCCCCCCCTCTCATTTTTCTTAGCAGTGAGGTTCAAATACTCAACAAACGTTTGTTTTCAGTTGTCCCCTATAGCCTAGTGGTCTAAGCACTAACATTTAACACTTTTGGGATTTTGACGACCAGAGTTCAAGTCCCGGGTCATCGTTTTTTTTTGTTTTTTTTTTCATACTTTTGGGATTTTGACGACAGGTCCCGGGTCATCGTTTTTTTTTTTTTTTTTTTTTTTTTTTTTTTTTTTTCATACTTTCCTATCATGGTTAAAAGGCAAAAGATATTCTTTAAACTGATGGCAGTTAAGCTCCATCCACAAAAAAATTGAATAAGCCTTTTTTTAAGCCACTTCATCAAAACCTCTCAAAATGAGGGTGGGGGAACGGATTCCGACAGCTGTTTTTTTGCCGTCGGATTCTGTTCCCCCCCCCCCCCCCCCTCTCATTTTTCTTAGCGAGGTTCAAATACTCAACAAACGTTTGTTTTCCAGTTGTCTCCTATAGCCTAGTGGTCTAAGCACTGACATTTAACACTTTTGGGATTTTGACGACCAGAGTTCAAGTCCCGGGTCATAGTTTTTTTTTTTTTTTTTTTTTCATACTTTTGGGGTTTTGACGACAGGTCCCGGGTCATCGTTTTTTTTTTTGTTTTGTTTTTTTTTCATACTTTCCTATCATGGTTAAAAGGCAAATATTCTTTAAACTGATGGCTAAGCTCCATCCACAAAAAAATTGAATCAGCCTTTTTTTAAGCCACTTCATCAAAACCTCTCAAAATGAGGGTGGGGGAACGGATTCCGACAGCTGTTTTTTTGCCGTCGGATTCTGTTCCCCCCCCCTCTCATTTTTCTTAGCGGTGAGGTTCAAATACTCAATAAACGTTTGTTTTCAGTTGTCCCCTATAGCCTAGTGGTCTAAGCACTGACATTTAACCCTTTTGGGATTTTGACGACCAGAGTTCAAGTCCCTGGTCATCGTTTTTTTTTTTTTTTTTTTTCATACTTTTGGGATTTTGACGACAGGTCCCGGGTCATCGTTTTTTTTTTTTTTTTTTTTTTTTTCATACTTTCCTATCATGGTTAAAAGGCAAAAGATATTCTTTAAACTGATGGCAGTTAAGCTCCATCCACAAAAAAATTGAATCAGCCTTTTTTTAAGCCACTTCATCAAAACCTCTCAGAATGAGGGTGGGGGAACGGATTTCGACAGCTGTTATTTTGCCGTCGGATTCTGTTCCCCCCCTCTCATTTTTCTTAGCAGTGAGGTTCAAATACTCAAACAACTTTTGTTTTTCAGTTGTCCCCTATAGCCTAGTTGTCTAAGCACTGACATTTAACACTTTTGGGATTTTGACGACCAGAGTTCAAGTCCCGGGTCATCGTTTTTTTTTTTTTTGTTTTTTTTTTCATACTTTCCTATCATGGTTAAAAGGCAAAAGATATTCTTTAAACTGATGGCAGTTAAGCTCCATCCACAAAAAAAATTGAATCAGCCTTTTTTTAAGCCACTTCATCAAAACCTCTCAAAATGAGGGTGGGGGAACGGATTCCGACAGCTGTTTTTTTGCCTTTGGATTCTGTCCCCCCCCCCTCTCAATTTTCTTAGCAGTGAGGTTCAAATACTCAACAAACGTTTGTTTTCAGTTGTCCCCTATAGCCTAGTGGTCTAAGCACTGACATTTAACCCTTTTGGGATTTTGACGACCAGAGTTCAAGTCCCGGGTCATCGTTTTTTTTTTTTTTTTTTTTTCATACTTTTGGGATTTTGACGACAGGTCCCGGGTCATCGTTTTTTTTTTTTTTTTTTTTTTTTTTTTCATACTTTCCTATCATGGTTAAAAGGCAAAATATATTCTTTAAACTGATGGCAGTTAAGCTCCATCCACAAAAAAATTTAATAAGCCTTTTTTTAAGCCACTTCATCAAAACCTCTCAAAATGAGGGTGGGGGAACGGATTTCGACAGCTGTTTCTTTGCCGTCGGATTCTGTCCCCCCCCCCCTCTCATTTTTCTTAGCAGTGAGGTTCAAATACTCAACAAACGTTTGTTTTCCAGTTGTCCCCTATAGCCCAATGGTCTAAGCACTGACATTTAACACTTTTGGGATTTTGACGACCAGAGTTCAAGTCCCGGGTCATCGTTTTTTTTTTTTTTTTTTTCATACTTTTGGGATTTTGACGACAGGTCCCGGGTCATCGTTTTTTTTTTTTTTTTCATACTTTCCTATCATGGTTAAAAGGCAAAAGATATTCTTTAAACTGATGGCAGTTAAGCTCCATCCACAAAAAAATTTAATAAGCCTTTTTTTAAGCCACTTCATCAAAACCTCTCAAAATGAGGGTGGGGGAACGGATTCCGAAAGCTGTTTTTTTGCCGTCGGATTCTGTTCCCCCCCCCCTCTCATTTTTCTTAGCAGTGAGGTTCAAATACTCAACAAACGTTTGTTTTCAGTTGTCCCCTATAGCCTAGTGGTCTAAGCACTGACATTTAACCCTTTTGGGATTTTGACGACCAGAGTTCAAGTCCCGGGTCATCGTTTTTTTTTTTTTTTTTGTTCATACTTTTGGGATTTTGACGACAGGTCCCGGGTCATCGTTTTTTTTGTTTGTTTGTTTTTTTTCATACTTTCCTATCATGGTTAAAAGGCAAAAGATATTCTTTAAACTGATGGCAGTTAAGCTCCATCCACAAAAAAAATTGAATCATCCTTTTTTTAAGCCACTTCATCAAAACCTCTCAAAATGAGGGTGGGGGAACGGATTCCGACAGCTGTTTTTTTGCCGTCGGATTCTGTTCCCCCCCCCTCTCATTTTTCTTAGCAGTGAGGTTCAAATACTCAACAAACGTTTGTTTTCAGTTGTCCCCTATAGCCTAGTGGTCTAAGCACTAACATTTAACACTTTTGGGATTTTGACGACCAGAGTTCAAGTCCCGGGTCATCGTTTTTTTTTGTTTTTTTTTTCATACTTTTGGGATTTTGACGACAGGTCCCGGGTCATCGTTTTTTTTTTTTTTTTTTTTTTTTTTTTTTTTTTTTCATACTTTCCTATCATGGTTAAAAGGCAAAAGATATTCTTTAAACTGATGGCAGTTAAGCTCCATCCACAAAAAAATTGAATCAGCCTTTTTTTAAGCCACTTCATCAAAACCTCTCAGAATGAGGGTGGGGGAACGGATTTCGACAGCTGTTATTTTGCCGTCGGATTCTGTTCCCCCCCTCTCATTTTTCTTAGCAGTGAGGTTCAAATACTCAAACAACTTTTGTTTTTCAGTTGTCCCCTATAGCCTAGTTGTCTAAGCACTGACATTTAACACTTTTGGGATTTTGACGACCAGAGTTCAAGTCCCGGGTCATCGTTTTTTTTTTTTTTTTTTTCATACTTTTGGGATTTTGACGACAGGTCCCGGGTCATCGTTTTTTTTTTTTTTGTTTTTTTTTTCATACTTTCCTATCATGGTTAAAAGGCAAAAGATATTCTTTAAACTGATGGCAGTTAAGCTCCATCCACAAAAAAAATTGAATCAGCCTTTTTTTAAGCCACTTCATCAAAACCTCTCAAAATGAGGGTGGGGGAACGGATTCCGACAGCTGTTTTTTTGCCGTTGGATTCTGTCCCCCCCCCCTCTCAATTTTCTTAGCAGTGAGGTTCAAATACTCAACAAACGTTTGTTTTCAGTTGTCCCCTATAGCCTAGTGGTCTAAGCACTGACATTTAACCCTTTTGGGATTTTGACGACCAGAGTTCAAGTCCCGGGTCATCGTTTTTTTTTTTTTTTTTTTTTCATACTTTTGGGATTTTGACGACAGGTCCCGGGTCATCGTTTTTTTTTTTTTTTTTTTTTTTTTTTTCATACTTTCCTATCATGGTTAAAAGGCAAAATATATTCTTTAAACTGATGGCAGTTAAGCTCCATCCACAAAAAAATTTAATAAGCCTTTTTTTAAGCCACTTCATCAAAACCTCTCAAAATGAGGGTGGGGGAACGGATTTCGACAGCTGTTTCTTTGCCGTCGGATTCTGTCCCCCCCCCCCTCTCATTTTTCTTAGCAGTGAGGTTCAAATACTCAACAAACGTTTGTTTTCCAGTTGTCCCCTATAGCCCAATGGTCTAAGCACTGACATTTAACACTTTTGGGATTTTGACGACCAGAGTTCAAGTCCCGGGTCATCGTTTTTTTTTTTTTTTTTTTCATACTTTTGGGATTTTGACGACAGGTCCCGGGTCATCGTTTTTTTTTTTTTTTTCATACTTTCCTATCATGGTTAAAAGGCAAAAGATATTCTTTAAACTGATGGCAGTTAAGCTCCATCCACAAAAAAATTTAATAAGCCTTTTTTTAAGCCACTTCATCAAAACCTCTCAAAATGAGGGTGGGGGAACGGATTCCGACAGCTGTTTTTTTGCCGTCGGATTCTGTTCCCCCCCCCCTCTCATTTTTCTTAGCAGTGAGGTTCAAATACTCAACAAACGTTTGTTTTCAGTTGTCCCCTATAGCCTAGTGGTCTAAGCACTGACAATTAACCCTTTTGGGATTTTGACGACCAGAGTTCAAGTCCCGGGTCATCGTTTTTTTTTTTTTTTTTTTCATACTTTTGGGATTTTGACGACAGGTCCCGGGTCATCGTTTTTTTTTTTTTTTTTTTATACTTTCCTATCATGGTTAAAAGGCAAAAGATATTCTTTAAACTGATGGCAGTTAAGCTCCATCCACAAAAAAATTGAATCAGCCTTTTTTTAAGCCACTTCATCAAAACCTCTCAAAATGAGGGTGGGGGAACGGATTCCGACAGCTGTTTTTTTGCCGTCGGATTCTGTTCCCCCCCCCTCTCATTTTTCTTAGCAGTGAGGTTCAAATACTCAACAAACGTTTGCTTTCAGTTGTCCCCTATAGCCTAGTGGTCTAATCACTGACATTTAACCCTTTTGGGATTTTGACGACCAGAGTTCAAGTCCCGGGTCATCGTTTTTTTTTTTTTTTTTGTTCATACTTTTGGGATTTTGACGACAGGTCCCGGGTCATCGTTTTTTTTGTTTGTTTGTTTTTTTTCATACTTTCCTATCATGGTTAAAAGGCAAAAGATATTCTTTAAACTGATGGCAGTTAAGCTCCATCCACAAAAAAAATTGAATCATCCTTTTTTTAAGCCACTTCATCAAAACCTCTCAAAATGAGGGTGGGGGAACGGATTCCGACAGCTGTTTTTTTGCCGTCGGATTCTGTTCCCCCCCCCTCTCATTTTTCTTAGCAGTGAGGTTCAAATACTCAACAAACGTTTGTTTTCAGTTGTCCCCTATAGCCTAGTGGTCTAAGCACTAACATTTAACACTTTTGGGATTTTGACGACCAGAGTTCAAGTCCCGGGTCATCGTTTTTTTTTGTTTTTTTTTTCATACTTTTGGGATTTTGACGACAGGTCCCGGGTCATGGTTTTTTTTTTTTTTTTTTTTTTTTTTTTTTTTTTTTCATACTTTCCTATCATGGTTAAAAGGCAAAAGATATTCTTTAAACTGATGGCAGTTAAGCTCCATCCACAAAAAAATTGAATAAGCCTTTTTTTAAGCCACTTCATCAAAACCTCTCAAAATGAGGGTGGGGGAACGGATTCCGACAGCTGTTTTTTTGCCGTCGGATTCTGTTCCCCCCCCCCCCCCCCTCTCATTTTTCTTAGCGAGGTTCAAATACTCAACAAACGTTTGTTTTCCAGTTGTCTCCTATAGCCTAGTGGTCTAAGCACTGACATTTAACACTTTTGGGATTTTGACGACCAGAGTTCAAGTCCCGGGTCATAGTTTTTTTTTTTTTTTTTTTTTCATACTTTTGGGGTTTTGACGACAGGTCCCGGGTCATCGTTTTTTTTTTTTTTTTGTTTTTTTTTCATACTTTCCTATCATGGTTAAAAGGCAAATATTCTTTAAACTGATGGCTAAGCTCCATCCACAAAAAAATTGAATCAGCCTTTTTTTAAGCCACTTCATCAAAACCTCTCAAAATGAGGGTGGGGGAACGGATTCCGACAGCTGTTTTTTTGCCGTCGGATTCTGTTCCCCCCCCCTCTCATTTTTCTTAGCGGTGAGGTTCAAATACTCAATAAACGTTTGTTTTCAGTTGTCCCCTATAGCCTAGTGGTCTAAGCACTGACATTTAACCCTTTTGGGATTTTGACGACCAGAGTTCAAGTCCCTGGTCATCGTTTTTTTTTTTTTTTTTTTTCATACTTTTGGGATTTTGACGACAGGTCCCGGGTCATCGTTTTTTTTTTTTTTTTTTTTTTTTTCATACTTTCCTATCATGGTTAAAAGGCAAAAGATATTCTTTAAACTGATGGCAGTTAAGCTCCATCCACAAAAAAATTGAATCAGCCTTTTTTTAAGCCACTTCATCAAAACCTCTCAGAATGAGGGTGGGGGAACGGATTTCGACAGCTGTTATTTTGCCGTCGGATTCTGTTCCCCCCCTCTCATTTTTCTTAGCAGTGAGGTTCAAATACTCAAACAACTTTTGTTTTTCAGTTGTCCCCTATAGCCTAGTTGTCTAAGCACTGACATTTAACACTTTTGGGATTTTGACGACCAGAGTTCAAGTCCCGGGTCATCGTTTTTTTTTTTTTTTTTTTCATACTTTTGGGATTTTGACGACAGGTCCCGGGTCATCGTTTTTTTTTTTTTTGTTTTTTTTTTCATACTTTCCTATCATGGTTAAAAGGCAAAAGATATTCTTTAAACTGATGGCAGTTAAGCTCCATCCACAAAAAAAATTGAATCAGCCTTTTTTTAAGCCACTTCATCAAAACCTCTCAAAATGAGGGTGGGGGAACGGATTCCGACAGCTGTTTTTTTGCCGTTGGATTCTGTCCCCCCCCCCTCTCAATTTTCTTAGCAGTGAGGTTCAAATACTCAACAAACGTTTGTTTTCAGTTGTCCCCTATAGCCTAGTGGTCTAAGCACTGACATTTAACCCTTTTGGGATTTTGACGACCAGAGTTCAAGTCCCGGGTCATCGTTTTTTTTTTTTTTTTTTTTTCATACTTTTGGGATTTTGACGACAGGTCCCGGGTCATCGTTTTTTTTTTTTTTTTTTTTTTTTTTTTCATACTTTCCTATCATGGTTAAAAGGCAAAATATATTCTTTAAACTGATGGCAGTTAAGCTCCATCCACAAAAAAATTTAATAAGCCTTTTTTTAAGCCACTTCATCAAAACCTCTCAAAATGAGGGTGGGGGAACGGATTTCGACAGCTGTTTCTTTGCCGTCGGATTCTGTCCCCCCCCCCCTCTCATTTTTCTTAGCAGTGAGGTTCAAATACTCAACAAACGTTTGTTTTCCAGTTGTCCCCTATAGCCCAATGGTCTAAGCACTGACATTTAACACTTTTGGGATTTTGACGACCAGAGTTCAAGTCCCGGGTCATCGTTTTTTTTTTTTTTTTTTTCATACTT
This sequence comes from Phoxinus phoxinus, assembly GCF_949152265.1. Classification (NCBI taxonomy): domain Eukaryota; kingdom Metazoa; phylum Chordata; class Actinopteri; order Cypriniformes; family Leuciscidae; genus Phoxinus; species Phoxinus phoxinus. The sequence continues at coordinate 32,945,655 of NC_136877.1, read as the reverse complement.
TTGGGATTTTGACGACAGGTCCCGGGTCATCGTTTTTTTTTTTTTTTTCATACTTTCCTATCATGGTTAAAAGGCAAAAGATATTCTTTAAACTGATGGCAGTTAAGCTCCATCCACAAAAAAATTTAATAAGCCTTTTTTTAAGCCACTTCATCAAAACCTCTCAAAATGAGGGTGGGGGAACGGATTCCGACAGCTGTTTTTTTGCCGTCGGATTCTGTTCCCCCCCCCCTCTCATTTTTCTTAGCAGTGAGGTTCAAATACTCAACAAACGTTTGTTTTCAGTTGTCCCCTATAGCCTAGTGGTCTAAGCACTGACATTTAACCCTTTTGGGATTTTGACGACCAGAGTTCAAGTCCCGGGTCATCGTTTTTTTTTTTTTTTTTGTTCATACTTTTGGGATTTTGACGACAGGTCCCGGGTCATCGTTTTTTTTGTTTGTTTGTTTTTTTTCATACTTTCCTATCATGGTTAAAAGGCAAAAGATATTCTTTAAACTGATGGCAGTTAAGCTCCATCCACAAAAAAAATTGAATCATCCTTTTTTTAAGCCACTTCATCAAAACCTCTCAAAATGAGGGTGGGGGAACGGATTCCGACAGCTGTTTTTTTGCCGTCGGATTCTGTTCCCCCCCCCTCTCATTTTTCTTAGCAGTGAGGTTCAAATACTCAACAAACGTTTGTTTTCAGTTGTCCCCTATAGCCTAGTGGTCTAAGCACTAACATTTAACACTTTTGGGATTTTGACGACCAGAGTTCAAGTCCCGGGTCATCGTTTTTTTTTGTTTTTTTTTTCATACTTTTGGGATTTTGACGACAGGTCCCGGGTCATCGTTTTTTTTTTTTTTTTTTTTTTTTTTTTTTTTTTTTTCATACTTTCCTATCATGGTTAAAAGGCAAAAGATATTCTTTAAACTGATGGCAGTTAAGCTCCATCCACAAAAAAATTGAATAAGCCTTTTTTTAAGCCACTTCATCAAAACCTCTCAAAATGAGGGTGGGGGAACGGATTCCGACAGCTGTTTTTTTGCCGTCGGATTCTGTTCCCCCCCCCCCCCCCCCTCTCATTTTTCTTAGCGAGGTTCAAATACTCAACAAACGTTTGTTTTCCAGTTGTCTCCTATAGCCTAGTGGTCTAAGCACTGACATTTAACACTTTTGGGATTTTGACGACCAGAGTTCAAGTCCCGGGTCATAGTTTTTTTTTTTTTTTTTTTTTCATACTTTTGGGGTTTTGACGACAGGTCCCGGGTCATCGTTTTTTTTTTTTTTTTTTTTTTTTTTCATACTTTCCTATCATGGTTAAAAGGCAAATATTCTTTAAACTGATGGCTAAGCTCCATCCACAAAAAAATTGAATCAGCCTTTTTTTAAGCCACTTCATCAAAACCTCTCAAAATGAGGGTGGGGGAACGGATTCCGACAGCTGTTTTTTTGCCGTCGGATTCTGTTCCCCCCCCCTCTCATTTTTCTTAGCGGTGAGGTTCAAATACTCAATAAACGTTTGTTTTCAGTTGTCCCCTATAGCCTAGTGGTCTAAGCACTGACATTTAACCCTTTTGGGATTTTGACGACCAGAGTTCAAGTCCCGGGTCATCGTTTTTTTTTTTTTTTTTTTTTTTTTCATACTTTCCTATCATGGTTAAAAGGCAAAAGATATTCTTTAAACTGATGGCAGTTAAGCTCCATCCACAAAAAAATTGAATCAGCCTTTTTTTAAGCCACTTCATCAAAACCTCTCAGAATGAGGGTGGGGGAACGGATTTCGACAGCTGTTATTTTGCCGTCGGATTCTGTTCCCCCCCTCTCATTTTTCTTAGCAGTGAGGTTCAAATACTCAAACAACTTTTGTTTTTCAGTTGTCCCCTATAGCCTAGTTGTCTAAGCACTGACATTTAACACTTTTGGGATTTTGACGACCAGAGTTCAAGTCCCGGGTCATCGTTTTTTTTTTTTTTTTTTTTTCATACTTTTGGGATTTTGACGACAGGTCCCGGGTCATCGTTTTTTTTTTTTTTTTTTTTTTTTTTTCCATACTTTCCTATCATGGTTAAAAGGCAAAATATATTCTTTAAACTGATGGCAGTTAAGCTCCATCCACAAAAAAATTGAATAAGCCTTTTTTTAAGCCACTTCATCAAAACCTCTCAAAATGAGGGTGGGGGAACGGATTTCGACAGCTGTTTCTTTGCCGTCGGATTCTGTCCCCCCCCCCCTCTCATTTTTCTTAGCAGTGAGGTTCAAATACTCAACAAACGTTTGTTTTCCAGTTGTCCCCTATAGCCCAATGGTCTAAGCACTGACATTTAACACTTTTGGGATTTTGACGACCAGAGTTCAAGTCCCGGGTCATCGTTTTTTTTTTTTTTTTTTTCATACTTTTGGGATTTTGACGACAGGTCCCGGGTCATCGTTTTTTTTTTTTTTTTCATACTTTCCTATCATGGTTAAAAGGCAAAAGATATTCTTTAAACTGATGGCAGTTAAGCTCCATCCACAAAAAAATTTAATAAGCCTTTTTTTAAGCCACTTCATCAAAACCTCTCAAAATGAGGGTGGGGGAACGGATTCCGACAGCTGTTTTTTTGCCGTCGGATTCTGTTCCCCCCCCCCTCTCATTTTTCTTAGCAGTGAGGTTCAAATACTCAACAAACGTTTGTTTTCAGTTGTCCCCTATAGCCTAGTGGTCTAAGCACTGACAATTAACCCTTTTGGGATTTTGACGACCAGAGTTCAAGTCCCGGGTCATCGTTTTTTTTTGTTTTTTTTTTCATACTTTTGGGATTTTGACGACAGGTCCCGGGTCATCGTTTTTTTTTTTTTTTTTTTTTTTTTTTTTTTTTTTTTCATACTTTCCTATCATGGTTAAAAGGCAAAATATATTCTTTAAACTGATGGCAGTTAAGCTCCATCCACAAAAAAAATTGAATCATCCTTTTTTTAAGCCACTTCATCAAAACCTCTCAAAATGAGGGTGGGGGAACGGATTCCGACAGCTGTTTTTTTGCCGTCGGATTCTGTTCCCCCCCCCCCTCTCATTTTTCTTAGCAGTGAGGTTCAAATACTCAACAAACTTTTGTTTTCGAATTGTCCCCTATAGCCTAGTGGTCTAAGCACTGACATTTAACACTTTTGGGATTTTGACGACCAGAGTTCAAGTCCCGGGTCATCGTTTTTTGTTGTTGTTTTTTTCATACTTTTGGGATTTTGACGACAGGTCCCGGGTCATCGTTTTTTTTTTTTTTTTTTTTTTTTTTCTACTTTCCTATCATGGTTAAAAGGCAAAAGATATTCTTTAAACTGATGGCAGTTAAGCTCCATCTACAAAAAAATTTGAATCAGCCTTTTTTTAAGCCACTTCATCAAAACCTCTCAAAATGAGGGTGGGGGAACGGATTCCGACAGCTGTTATTTTGCCGTCGGATTCTGTTCCCCCCCCTCTCAATTTTCTTAGCAGTGAGGTTCAAATACTCAACAAACGTTTGTGTTCCAGTTGTCCCCTATAGCCTAGTGGTCTAATCACTGACATTTAATCCTTTTGGGATTTTGACGACCAGAGTTCAAGTCCCGGGTCATCGTTTTTTTTTTTTTTTTTTTTTCATACTTTCCTATCATGGTTAAAAGGCAAAAGATATTCTTTAAACTGATGGCAGTTAAGCTCCATCCACAAAAAAATTGAATCAGCCTTTTTTTAAGCCACTTCATCAAAACCTCTCAGAATGAGGGTGGGGGAACGGATTTCGACAGCTGTTATTTTGCCGTCGGATTCTGTTCCCCCCCTCTCATTTTTCTTAGCAGTGAGGTTCAAATACTCAAACAACTTTTGTTTTCCAGTTGTCCCCTATAGCCTAGTTGTCTAAGCACTGACATTTAACACTTTTGGGATTTTGACGACCAGAGTTCAAGTCCCGGGTCATCGGTTTTTTTTTTTTTTTTTTCATACTTTTGGGATTTTGACGACAGGTCCCGGGTCATCGTTTTTTTTTTTTTTTTTTTTTTTTTCTACTTTCCTATCATGGTTAAAAGGCAAAAGATATTCTTTAAACTGATGGCAGTTAAGCTCCATCTACAAAAAAAATTGAATCATCCTTTTTTTAAGCCACTTCATCAAAACCTCTCAAAATGAGGGTGGGGGAACGGATTCCGACAGCTGTTTTTTTGCCGTCGGATTCTGTTCCCCCCCCCTCTCATTTTTCTTAGCAGTGAGGTTCAAATACTCAACAAACGGTTGTTTTCCAGTTATCCCCTATAGCCTAGTGGTCTAAGCACTGACATTTAACACTTTTGGGATTTTGATGACCAGAGTTCAAGTCCCGGGTCATCGTTTTTTTTTTTTTTTTTTTTCATACTTTTGGGATTTTGACGACAGGTCCCGGGTCATCGTTTTTTTTTTTTTTTTTTTTTTTTTTTCATACTTTCCTATCATGGTTAAAAGGCAAAATATATTCTTTAAACTGATGGCAGTAAAGCTCCATCCACAAAAAAATTTAATAAGCCTTTTTTTAAGCCACTTCATCAAAACATCTCAAAATGAGGGTGGGGGGAACGGATTTCGACAGCTGTTTTTTTGCCGTCGGATTCTGTTCCCCCCCCCCTCTCATTTTTCTTAGCAGTGAGGTTCAAATAGTCAACAAACTTTAGTTATGAATTGTCCCCTATAGCCTAGTGGTCTAAGCACTGACATTTAACACTTTTGGGATTTTGACGACCAGAGTTCAAGTCCCGGGTCATCGTTTTTTTTTGTTTTTTTTTTCATACTTTTGGGATTTTGACGACAGGTCCCGGGTCATCGTTTTTTTTTTTTTTTCATACTTTCCTTTTTCATACTTTCCTATCATGGTTAAAAGGCAAAATATATTCTTTAAACTGATGGCAGTTAAGCTCCATCTACAAAAAAAATTGAATCAGCCTTTTTTTAAGCCACTTCATCAAAACCTCTCAAAATGAGGGTGGGGGAACGGATTCCGACAGCTGTTTTTTTGCCGTTGGATTCTGTTCCCCCCCCTCTTAATTTTCTTAGCAGTGAGGTTCAAATACTCAACAAACGTTTGTTTTCCAGTTGTCCCCTATAGCCTAGTGGTCTAATCACTGACATTTAACCCTTTTGGGATTTTGACGACCAGAGTTCAAGTCCCGGGTCATCGTTTTTTTTTTTTTTTTTTTCATACTTTTGGGATTTTGACGACAGGTCCCGGGTCATCGTTTTTTTTTTTTTTCCATACTTTCCTATCATGGTTAAAAGGCAAAAGATATTCTTTAAACTGATGGCAGTTAAGCTCCATCCACAAAAAAATTTAATAAGCCTTTTTTTAAGCCACTTCATCAAAACATCTCAAAATGAGGGTGGGGGAACGGATTTCGACAGCTGTTTTTTTGCCGTCGGATTCTGTTCCCCCCCCCCTCTCATTTTTCTTAGCAGTGAGGTTCAAATAGTCAACAAACTTTTGTTTTCGAATTGTCCCCTATAGCCTAGTGGTCTAATCACTGACATTTAACACTTTTGGGATTTTGACGACCAGAGTTCAAGTCCCGGGTCATCGTTTTTTTTTTGTTGTTTTTTTCATACTTTTGGGATTTTGACGACAGGTCCCGGGTCATCGTTTTTTTTTTTTTGTTTTTTTTTTTTCTACTTTCCTATCATGGTTAAAAGGCAAAAGATATTCTTTAAACTGATGGCAGTTAAGCTCCATCTACAAAAAAATTTGAATCAGCCTTTTTTTAAGCCACTTCATCAAAACCTCTCAAAATGAGGGTGGGGGAACGGATTCCGACAGCTGTTTTTTTGCCGTCGGATTCTGTTCCCCCCCCTCTCAATTTTCTTAGCAGTGAGGTTCAAATACTCAACAAACGTTTGTTTTCCAGTTGTCCCCTATAGCCTAGTGGTCTAATCACTGACATTTAATCCTTTTGGGATTTTGACGACCAGAGTTCAAGTCCCGGGTCATCGTTTTTTTTTTTTTTTTTTTTTCATACTTTTGGGATTTTGACGACAGGTCCCGGGTCATCGTTTTTTTTTTTTTTTTTTTTTTTTTCATACTTTCCTATCATGGTTAAAAGGCAAAAGATATTCTTTAAACTGATGGCAGTTAAGCTCCATCCACAAAAAAATTGAATCAGCCTTTTTTTAAGCCACTTCATCAAAACCTCTCAGAATGAGGGTGGGGGAACGGATTTCGACAGCTGTTATTTTGCCGTCGGATTCTGTTCCCCCCCTCTCATTTTTCTTAGCAGTGAGGTTCAAATACTCAAACAACTTTTGTTTTCCAGTTGTCCCCTATAGCCTAGTTGTCTAAGCACTGACATTTAACACTTTTGGGATTTTGACGACCAGAGTTCAAGTCCCGGGTCATCGTTTTTTTTTTTTTTTTTTTCATACTTTTGGGATTTTGACGACAGGTCCCGGGTCATCGTTGTTTTTTTTTTTTTTTTTTTTTTCATACTTTCCTATCATGGTTAAAAGGCAAAAGATATTCTTTAAACTGATGGCAGTTAAGCTCCATCCACAAAAAAAATTGAATCAGCCTTTTTTTAAGCCACTTCATCAAAACCTCTCAAAATGAGGGTGGGGGAACGGATTCCGACAGCTGTTTTTTTGCCGTTGGATTCTGTCCCCCCCCCCCCTCTCAATTTTCTTAGCAGTGAGGTTCAAATACTCAACAAACGTTTTTTTCAGTTGTCCCCTATAGCCTAGTGGTCTAAGCACTGACATTTAACCCTTTTGGGATTTTGACGACCAGAGTTCAAGTCCCGGGTCATCGTTTTTTTTTTTTTTTTTTTTCATACTTTTGGGATTTTGACGACAGGTCCCGGGTCATCGTTTTTTTTTTTTTTTTCATACTTTCCTATCATGGTTAAAAGGCAAAAGATATTCTTTAAACTGATGGCAGTTAAGCTCCATCCACAAAAAAATTGAATCAGCCTTTTTTTAAGCCACTTCATCAAAACCTCTCAAAATGAGGGTGGGGGAACGGATTCCGACAGCTGTTTTTTTGCCGTCGGATTCTGTTCCCCCCCCCTCTCATTTTTCTTAGCAGTGAGGTTCAAATACTCAACAAACGTTTGTTATCAGTTGTCCCCTATAGCCTAGTGGTCTAAGCACTGACAATTAACCCTTTTGGGATTTTGACGACCAGAGTTCAAGTCCCGGGTCATCGTTTTTTTTTTGTTTGTTTTTTCATACTTTTGGGATTTTGACGACAGGTCCCGGGTCATCGTTTTTTTTTTTTTTTTTCATACTTTCCTATCATGGTTAAAAGGCAAAAGATATTCTTTAAACTGATGGCAGTTAAGCTCCATCCACAAAAAAATTGAATCAGCCTTTTTTTAAGCCACTTCATCAAAACCTCTCAAAATGAGGGTGGGGGAACGGATTCCGACAGCTGTTTTTTTGCCGTCGGATTCTGTTCCCCCCCCCTCTCATTTTTCTTAGCAGTGAGGTTCAAATACTCAACAAACGTTTGTTATCAGTTGTCCCCTATAGCCTAGTGGTCTAAGCACTGACAATTAACCCTTTTGGGATTTTGACGACCAGAGTTCAAGTCCCGGGTCATCGTTTTTTTTTTGTTTGTTTTTTCATACTTTTGGGATTTTGACGACAGGTCCCGGGTCATCGTTTTTTTTTTTTTTTTTCATACTTTCCTATCATGGTTAAAAGGCAAAAGATATTCTTTAAACTGATGGCAGTTAAGCTCCATCCACAAAAAAATTGAATCAGCCTTTTTTTAAGCCACTTCATCAAAACCTCTCAAAATGAGGGTGGGGGAACGGATTCCGACAGCTGTTTTTTTGCCGTCGGATTCTGTTCCCCCCCCCTCTCATTTTTCTTAGCAGTGAGGTTCAAATACTCAACAAACGTTTGTTTTCCAGTTGCCCCTATAGCCCAATGGTCTAAGCACTGACATTTAACACTTTTGGGATTTTGACGACCAGAGTTCAAGTCCCGGGTCATCGTTTTTTTTTTTTTTTTTTTCATACTTTTGGGATTTTGACGACAGGTCCCGGGTCATCGTTTTTTTTTTTTTTTCATACTTTCCTATCATGGTTAAAAGGCAAAAGATATTCTTTAAACTGATGGCAGTTAAGCTCCATCCACAAAAAAATTGAATCAGCCTTTTTTTAAGCCACTTCATCAAAACCTCTCAGAATGAGGGTGGGGGAACGGATTCCGACAGCTGTTTTTTTGCCGTCGGATTCTGTTCCCCCCCCCCCCTCTCATTTTTCTTAGCAGTGAGGTTCAAATACTCAACAAACGTTTGTTTTCCAGTTGTCTCCTATAGCCTAGTGGTCTAAGCACTGAAATTTAACACTTTTGGGATTTTGACGACCAGAGTTCAAGTCCCGGGTCATAGTTTTTTTTTTTTTTTTTTTTTTTTCATACTTTTGGGATTTTGACGACAGGTCCCGGGTCATCGTTTTTTTTTTTTTTTTTCATACTTTCCTATCATGGTTAAAAGGCAAAAGATATTCTTTAAACTGATGGCAGTTAAGCTCCATCCACAAAAAAATTGAATCAGCCTTTTTTTAAGCCACTTCATCAAAACCTCTCAAAATGAGGGTGGGGGAACGGATTCCGACAGCTGTTTTTTTGCCGTCGGATTCTGTTCCCCCCCCCTCTCATTTTTCTTAGCAGTGAGGTTCAAATACTCAACAAACGTTTGTTATCAGTTGTCCCCTATAGCCTAGTGGTCTAAGCACTGACAATTAACCCTTTTGGGATTTTGACGACCAGAGTTCAAGTCCCGGGTCATCGTTTTTTTTTTGTTTGTTTTTTCATACTTTTGGGATTTTGACGACAGGTCCCGGGTCATCGTTTTTTTTTTTTTTTTTCATACTTTCCTATCATGGTTAAAAGGCAAAAGATATTCTTTAAACTGATGGCAGTTAAGCTCCATCCACAAAAAAATTGAATCAGCCTTTTTTTAAGCCACTTCATCAAAACCTCTCAAAATGAGGGTGGGGGAACGGATTCCGACAGCTGTTTTTTTGCCGTCGGATTCTGTTCCCCCCCCCTCTCATTTTTCTTAGCAGTGAGGTTCAAATACTCAACAAACGTTTGTTTTCCAGTTGCCCCTATAGCCCAATGGTCTAAGCACTGACATTTAACACTTTTGGGATTTTGACGACCAGAGTTCAAGTCCCGGGTCATCGTTTTTTTTTTTTTTTTTTTCATACTTTTGGGATTTTGACGACAGGTCCCGGGTCATCGTTTTTTTTTTTTTTTCATACTTTCCTATCATGGTTAAAAGGCAAAAGATATTCTTTAAACTGATGGCAGTTAAGCTCCATCCACAAAAAAATTGAATCAGCCTTTTTTTAAGCCACTTCATCAAAACCTCTCAGAATGAGGGTGGGGGAACGGATTCCGACAGCTGTTTTTTTGCCGTCGGATTCTGTTCCCCCCCCCCCCTCTCATTTTTCTTAGCAGTGAGGTTCAAATACTCAACAAACGTTTGTTTTCCAGTTGTCTCCTATAGCCTAGTGGTCTAAGCACTGAAATTTAACACTTTTGGGATTTTGACGACCAGAGTTCAAGTCCCGGGTCATAGTTTTTTTTTTTTTTTTTTTTTTTCATACTTTTGGGATTTTGACGACAGGTCCCGGGTCATCGTTTTTTTTTTTTTTTTTTTTTTTTCATACTTTCCTATCATGGTTAAAAGGCAAAATATATTCTTTAAACTGATGGCAGTTAAGCTCCATCCACAAAAAAATTGAATCAGCCTTTTTTTAAGCCACTTCATCAAAACCTCTCAAAATGAGGGTGGGGGAACGGATTCCGACAGCTGTTTTTTTGCCGTCGGATTCTGTTCCCCCCCCTCTCATTTTTCTTAGCAGTGAGGTTCAAATACTCAACAAACGTTTGTTTTCAGTTGTCCCCTATAGCCTAGTGGTCTAAGCACTGACATTTAACCCTTTTGGGATTTTGACGACCAGAGTTCAAGTCCTGGGTCATCGTTTTTTTTTTTTTTTTTTTTCATACTTTTGGGATTTTGACGACAGGTCCCGGGTCATCGTTTTTTTTTTTTTTTTTTTTTTTTTTTTTCATACTTTCCTATCATGGTTAAAAGGCAAAATATATTCTTTAAACTGATGGCATTTAAGCTCCATCCACAAAAAAAATTGAATCATCCTTTTTTTAAGCCACTTCATCAAAACCTCTCAAAATGAGGGTGGGGGAACGGATTCCGACAGCTGTTTTTTTGCCGTCGGATTCTGTTCCCCCCCTCTCAATTTTCTTAGCAGTGAGGTTCAAATACTCAACAAACGTTTGTTTTCCAGTTGTGCCCTATAGCCTAGTGGTCTAATCACTGACATTTAATCCTTTTGGGATTTTGACGACCAGAGTTCAAGTCCCGGGTCATCGTTTTTTTTTTTTTTTTTTTTCATACTTTTGGGATTTTGACGACAGGTCCCGGGTCATCGTTTTTTTTTTTTTTTCATACTTTCCTATCATGGTTAAAAGGCAAAAGATATTCTTTAAACTGATGGCAGTTAAGCTCCATCCACAAAAAAATGTAATCAGCCTTTTTTTAAGCCACTTCATCAAAACCTCTCAAAATGAGGGTGGGGGAACGGATTCCGACAGCTGTTTTTTTGCCGTCGGATTCTGTTCCCCCCCCCCCCCCCTCTCATTTTTCTTAGCAGTGAGGTTCAAATACTCAACAAACGTTTGTTTTCAGTTGTCCCCTATAGCCTAGTGGTCTAAGCACTGACATTTAACCCTTTTGGGATTTTGACGACCAGAGTTCAAGTCCCGGGTCATCGTTTTTTTTTTTTTTTTTTTCATACTTTTGGGATTTTGACGACATGCTGTGATTTTGACGACATGCAAACAAACGTTTGTTTTCCAGTTGTGCCCTATAGCCTAGTGGTCTAATCACTGACATTTAATCCTTTTGGGATTTTGACGACCAGAGTTCAAGTCCCGGGTCATCGTTTTTTTTTTTTTTTTTTTTCATACTTTTGGGATTTTGACGACAGGTCCCCCCGGGTCATCGTTTTTTTTTTTTTTTTCATACTTTCCTATCATGGTTAAAAGGCAAAAGATATTCTTTAAACTGATGGCAGTTAAGCTCCATCCACAAAAAAATGTAATCAGCCTTTTTTTAAGCCACTTCATCAAAACCTCTCAAAATGAGGGTGGGGGAACGGATTCCGACAGCTGTTTTTTTGCCGTCGGATTCTGTTCCCCCCCCCCCCCCCCTCTCATTTTTCTTAGCAGTGAGGTTCAAATACTCAACAAACGTTTGTTTTCAGTTGTCCCCTATAGCCTAGTGGTCTAAGCACTGACATTTAACCCTTTTGGGATTTTGACGACCAGAGTTCAAGTCCCGGGTCATCGTTTTTTTTTTTTTTTTTTTTTTTTTTTTCATACTTTCCTATCATGGTTAAAAGGCAAAATATATTCTTTAAACTGATGGCAGTTAAGCTCCATCCACAAAAAAAATTGAATCATCCTTTTTTTAAGCCACTTCATCAAAACCTCTCAAAATGAGGGTGGGGGAACGGATTCCGACAGCTGTTTTTTTGCCGTCGGATTCTGTTCCCCCCCCTCTCAATTTTCTTAGCAGTGAGGTTCAAATACTCAACAAACGTTTGTTTTCCAGTTGTCCCCTATAGCCTAGTGGTCTAATCACTGACATTTAACCCTTTTGGGATTTTGACGACCAGAGTTCAAGTCCCGGGTCATCGTTTTTTTTTTTTTTTTTTTCATACTTTTGGGATTTTGACGACAGGTCCCGGGTCATCGTTTTTTTTTTTTTTTTTTTTTTTTCATACTTTCCTATCATGGTTAAAAGGCAAAAGATATTCTTTAAACTGATGGCAGTTAAGCTCCATCCACAAAAAAAATTGAATCATCCTTTTTTTAAGCCACTTCATCAAAACCTCTCAAAATGAGGGTGGGGGAACGGATTCCGACAGCTGTTTTTTTGCCGTCGGATTCTGTTCCCCCCCCTCTCATTTTTCTTAGCAGTGAGGTTCAAATACTCAACAAACGTTTGTTTACCAGTTGTCCCCTATAGCCTAGTGGTCTAAGCACTAACATTTAACACTTTTGGGATTTTGACGACCAGAGTTCAAGTCCCGGGTCATCGTTTTTTTTTTTTTTTTCATACTTTCCTATCATGGTTAAAAGGCAAAAGATATTCTTTAAACTGATGGCAGTTAAGCTCCATCCACAAAAAAATTGAATCAGCCTTTTTTTAAGCCACTTCATCAAAACCTCTCAAAATGAGGGTGGGGGAACGGATTCCGACAGCTGTTTTTTTGCCGTCGGATTCTGTTCCCCCCCCCCTCTCATTTTTCTTAGCAGTGAGGTTCAAATACTCAACAAACGTTTGTTTTCCAGTTGCCCCTATAGCCCAATGGTCTAAGCACTGACATTTAACACTTTTGGGATTTTGACGACCAGAGTTCAAGTCCCGGGTCATCGTTTTTTTTTGTTTTTTTTTCATACTTTTGGGATTTTGACGACAGGTCCCGGGTCATCGTTTTTTTTTTTTTTTCATACTTTCCTATCATGGTTAAAAGGCAAAAGATATTCTTTAAACTGATGGCAGTTAAGCTCCATCCACAAAAAAATTGAATCAGCCTTTTTTTAAGCCACTTCATCAAAACCTCTCAGAATGAGGGTGGGGGAACGGATTCCGACAGCTGTTTTTTTGCCGTCGGATTCTGTCCCCCCCCCCCCCCCCCCCCCCCTCTCATTTTTCTTAGCAGTGAGGTTCAAATACTCAACAAACGTTTGTTTTCCAGTTGTCTCCTATAGCCTAGTGGTCTAAGCACTGACATTTAACACTTTTGGGATTTTGACGACCAGAGTTCAAGTCCCGGGTCATCGTTTTTTTTTGTTTTTTTTTTCATACTTTTGGGATTTTGACGACAGGTCCCGGGTCATCGTTTTTTTTTTTTTTTTCATACTTTCCTATCATGGTTAAAAGGCAAAAGATATTCTTTAAACTGATGGCAGTTAAGCTCCATCCACAAAAAAATTGAATCAGCCTTTTTTTAAGCCACTTCATCAAAACCTCTCAGAATGAGGGTGGGGGAACGGATTCCGACAGCTGTTTTTTTGCCGTCGGATTCTGTTCCCCCCCCCCTCTCATTTTTCTTAGCAGTGAGGTTCAAATACTCAACAAACGTTTGTTTCCAGTTGTCCCCTATAGCCTAGTGGTCTAAGCACTGACATTTAACACTTTTGGGATTTTGACGACCAGAGTTCAAGTCCCGGGTCATCGTTTTTTTTTTTTTTTTTTTTTCATACTTTTGGGATTTTGACGACAGGTCCCGGGTCATCGTTTTTTTTTTTTTTTTTCATACTTTCCTATCATGGTTAAAAGGCAAAAGATATTCTTTAAACTGATGGCAGTTAAGCTCCATCCACAAAAAAATTTAATCAGCCTTTTTTTAAGCCACTTCATCAAAACCTCTCAAAATGAGGGTGGGGGAACGGATTCCGACAGCTGTTATTTTGCTGTCGGATTCTGTTCCCCCCCCTCTCATTTTTCTTGGCAGTGAGGTTCAAATACTCAACAAACGTTTTTTTTCCAGTTGTCCCCTATAGCCCAATGTTCTAAGCACTGACATTTAACACTTTTGGGATTTTGACGACCAGAGTTCAAGTCACGGGTCATCGTTTTTTTTTTTTTTTTTTTTTCATACTTTTGGGATTTTGAGGACAGGTCCCGGGTCATCGTTTTTTTTTTTTTTTTCATACTTTCCTATCATGGTTAAAAGGCAAAAGATATTCTTTAAACTGATGGCAGTTAAGCTCCATCCACAAAAAAATTGAATCAGCCTTTTTTTAAGCCACTTCATCAAAACCTCTCAGAATGAGGGTGGGGGAACGGATTCCGACAGCTGTTTTTTTGCCGTCGGATTCTGTTCCCCCCCCCTCTCATTTTTCTTAGCAGTGAGGTTCAAATACTCAACAAACGTTGGTTTCAGTTGTCCCCTATAGCCTAGTGGTCTAAGCACTGACATTTAACACTTTTGGGATTTTGACGACCAGAGTTCAAGTCCCGGGTCATCGTTTTTTTTTTTGGTTTTTTTTCATACTTTTGGGATTTTGACGACAGGTCCCGGGTCATCGTTTTTTTTTTTTTTTTTTTTTTCCATACTTTCCTATCATGGTTAAAAGGCAAAAGATATTCTTTAAACTGATGGCAGTTAAGCTCCATCCACAAAAAAATTGAATAAGCCTTTTTTTAAGCCACTTCATCAAAACCTCTCAAAATGAGGGTGGGGGAACGGATTCCGACAGCTGTTTTTTTGCCGTCGGATTCTGTTCCCCCCCCTCTCATTTTTCTTAGCAGTGAGGTTCAAATACTCAACAAACGTTTGTTTTCCAGTTGTCCCCTATAGCCCACTGTTCTAAGCACTGACATTTAACACTTTTGGGGTTTTGACGACCAGAGTTCAAGTCCCGGGTCATCGTCTTTGGGTTTTTTTTTTCATACTTTTGGGATTTTGACGACAGGTCCCGGGTCATCGTTTTTTTTTTTTTTTTTTTTTTTTTCATACTTTCCTATCATGGTTAAAAGGCAAAAGATATTCTTTAAACTGATGGCAGTTAAGCTCCATCCACAAAAAATTGAATCAGCCTTTTTTTAAGCCACTTCATCAAAACCTCTCAGAATGAGGGTGGGGGAACGGATTTCGACAGCTGTTATTTTGCCGTCGGATTCTGTTCCCCCCCTCTAAATTTTCTTAGCAGTGAGGTTCAAATACTCAACAAACATTTATTTTCCAGTTGTTCCCTATAGCCAAGTGGTCTGAGCACTGACATTTAACGCTTTTGGGATTTTGACGACCAGAGTTCAAGTCCCGGGTCATCGTTTTTTTTTTTTTTTTTTTTCATACTTTTGGGATTTTGGCGACAGGTCCCGGGTCATCGTTTTTTTTTTTTTTTTTTTTTTTTTCATACTTTCCTATCATGGTTAAAAGGCAAAAGATATTCTTTAAACTGATGGCAGTTAAGCTCCATCCACAAAAAAATGAATCAGCCTTTTTTTAAGCCACTTCATCAAAACCTCTCAGAATGAGGGTGGGGGAACGGATTTCGACAGCTGTTTTTTTGCTGTCGGATTCTGTTCCCCCCCTCTCATTTTTCTTAGCAGTGAGGTTCAAATACTCAATAAACTTTTGCTTTCCACATGTCCCCTATAGCCTAGTGGTCTAAGTGCTGACTTTTAACATTTTTTGAATTTTGACGACCGGAGTTCAAGTCCCGGGTCATCGTTTTTATTTTATTTTTTTATACTGTCCTATCATGATTAAAAGGCAAAAGATATTCTTTAAACTGATGGCAGTTAAGCTCCATCCACACAAAAATTGAATCAGCCTTTTTTTAAGCCACTTCATCAAAACCTCTCAAAATGAGGGTGGGGGAACGGATTCAGACAGCTGGTTTTTTGCCGTCGGATTCTGTTCCCCCCCCCTCTCATTTTTCTTAGCAGTGAGGTTCAAATATTCAACAAACTTTTCCTCTTCACTTGTCCCTCATAGCCTAGTGGTCTAAGCACTGACATATAAAAGTGTGGTGAAAAAATCCTGATGAAAGACTATAGTGTGCAGGCCATAGAAATTTAATTTTTGATGCATGCAGAATTCGGGTCACATTGACAGATTGACACAATAAGAGGCATCTGGGCATTTTTATTATTTTTATTGATACACTACCTCAGAAGAGCCTATGCCGCACGGTGTTCCCTTTGAATAATTTCAAAAAGCACTGCAGTCTTAAAAATTACAAAATATTAAATACAAAATGTACATGAAACAACAATACAAGGCTCCGTAAACATCAACTGAACCTGTACGTTTATTTTACAAACCATCAAAGCTACCCAAACTTTAGGAATGACATCCATTTCAAAGTATCAAAAATAGACTTCTGGTGTCTGCGTTGTCATCTGCATGTAAAATGGGAACACATTGTTCCATCTTTGGTTTCTAAAGAGTCAAAATAGGTGCAAATCGTGGGACCCTGCTTCATCCCAGAACTCCCCATCAGTTTGTTTGATTGTTTTTCTGTCTTGATGCTCAAAAAACACTATTCCTAAATCAAACTCAAACCATATGACACACATTCTCTAAAATTGAATTTTAACACAAGTTAAGGCTTTCCTATGTATATAGTTTAAATTAAATAGTCAAGTGGCATTAAAAACACCTGTCAATATATGTAAGGGTTTACATACAACAAAATATATATACTTTCATACAGTATAGATGCAAGAGTAACAAACGTACCTGCTATTTGTATGTTTGAAAATGTCACACCATCATATTGTCCATCCTTGCATAGCCTATGTATCAGTGTGCACACCATTTCAATTCAAAGGTTTTTAACGATACAAAAACAAATATTTACAATTCGTTGGATACAGACAGAAGCGCATACACACAAAACCGTTAAGACGCTTGCTCTGTGCATGAACAGACACATCTTGACACAGAACTCTGTCTGGCATACTACTCTATGAAGAAGCATCTCTACAGGATCTAGAGGCATCAAGGTTTTCTTTTTTCCTTTTTTTTCTTATAGGCAGAAGGCAGGTTTATAGTGCATAGCAGTTTTTTTCTCTTTCAAACGAAATTAACAGTCATGGATACAGCTGTGTGTCTCACAAAGACTGAAAAAGATAAAAAAAAAAATCTTAATTGATTTGTGCCAGTTTTCATAAAAAATAAATAAATAGCAAAAACAACTGTAATCTCCAAATTAAAATTTTAAGGCAAGAAACCAATACAAATTCATAGATTTGTTGGCATCAAACGGCGTCTGCTCTGGCAGTGTCCGTCGTCTGTGTCTGACCCAAAGAGTGAAGTACAGAGGAAACCTGCCTACATTGTTTTTGTCCACATGAGGGCAAATTGTGACCGCTACAATTGTCTAAGATGGGCTGATAGGTTTGATTTTCAACCGTTATAAAAAGTCCTAGAATACAGAAGGGACACAAACTGAGAGCAGCTTGCAAGTCACTCTATAGTAACAGACAATTCACTTGTTGATTGTCAGGACGCAACCTTTTATGGGCCAAAAAAAATATATATATATACAAGAACAAATGTCATTCCCTGTCATCAAACCTGCAAACGTTTTTTTTTTTACATTGTCCAAAGCATGTTTATGCATAATTATTTCTCTAATCGAAGGCACAAAGCAAGTCTCAGCATGGTCAACATATACACACACACATTTTATATATATATATATATATATATATATATATATATATATATATATATATATATATATATATATATATATATATATATATATATATATATATATATGGACTTAATTCTCTTCAGACCTTTTGGTCTATGGTCATGAGTTCATCTTCCCATGCAACTGTACAAAACGTTTTATCTTTAGAGTCTGAGAACAATTCCTTTGACTTTTAAAGCACAGCACTGTGAAAGTAAGATTGGACTACCACAATTCACAGCACTCCAGAACACAAAATGAAGCTCAGCTACTTCTAAGTATAAAATACACACTCTGGATTTAACCATGTCCTCATTCAAAAAAAGAAAGAAAAAACTAATATAAATTCTCAGCAGAAAACCTGTTAACGATCACAGCTACTATATAAGGCATTTGTTCAACCTGAAGAGGAAAGGGGCCAATCATTAAACATTATCTACAGCTCAGAAAGGTCACTAGACATGTGGAATGTTGCATATTATTACTACAGACTCAGTGCAGCGCCTGAGGGCCCGTCCACTAGAGGGCAGCACTGGGAGAATGTGTACTGAAAAAGGCGGCGTTTCCGCTGGTAAGAAGGCGAAACGTGGGCATCTATCACGGTTCGAGCAGCCCTCGGCTATCCCACTAAAGTGACTGTAGAATTGCTGCATATTCCGGTCAGGGATGAGGGTGCTCGACTACATAGCTAGCCAATCTGAGGGGAGAATCTGCAAGCCGCAAATAATAATACATCATGCTGTCAGAGAGCCCTGAATTATTGGTTTTATTTCCAAGAGAAAGAATCCAAGTTTACTCCCTCTCAACCATGTCTGCACATGTGTAAAGTACACCTGATTTTGCATACAGTATATAGCTGTGTTCATGAATCAAGAGTAAGTAATAACTGTTGTTTAAATTGCTTCGGGATCCACGCTGGGGAAGGTGGTTTTCAGCCTATTGGGTGGAATCTCGCCGACCAGCCTGTGAAGAGTCTCTGTGTCGAGTCTGACGTGGTGTGTTGGGGGCTAGGACTGACTGTGTGCAGATGGAGAGCCCCCATGAGCCCCTGGGGCCTGAGACATGTCTCTGCCTATGATCTCATTCACTGAAAGACACAAAAAGAGACATTATTTACATTTAGGAGGAATCAAAAGTGAAAAAGACAATATTTCAAAGACTGATATGACAGGAGGTCAAAAGTTTGGGGTTGGTAAGAATTTTATTTTGTTTCGTTTTTGAAAGAAGTCTCACTATGGCTGTAAAATATTGTTACAATTTTATCTTTTCATTTGAACTTTTAATGTAATTTACTTCTGTGATGTCAAAGCTGAATTTTCAGCATCATTACTCCAGTCTTCAGTGTCAAATGATAAATCATTCTAATATGCTGATTTGGTGCTGCTCAAGAAACATTTCTTAATATTTTTTAGTAAACTGTTTATCAAAAAATCCTGAATTTTTTTCATCACAAAGTTCAAATTAACTTATTTGAAATAGAACATGTCCTTTCTGAATAGAACCATCAATTTCTTTAAAAATAAAATAAAAAAATATTTTGAACCGTATGAGCTTTTTCATGTCATGCTGAGGATTTTAAAAAACATTTCTGCATCTAACCACTGAAGGGCAGTGTTGAGCTATGTAAAGTCGAGCATAGACATCATCCTTGAGGGCTGATGGAAATAAAAGACAAATAAAAGGGGGGTAGATAAAAAAAAAAAGAACTTTGGTATGCGACTACTCGGAAAACAGTTGTGTGCGAATGTGGGTCTGTGTGCGTGAGGATGTAAGTTCCGACAGCAGCAGTCTTATTAAGATGACCACAACACAGGCTATAAAACCATCCTCCGTTTCTTTTACTACTAGGCTTTAGTGCAGGCAGTTGCATCAGTTCATTATGAGTTTAATGGCCTTTGATTACGTTTCCTCTCGCCTGTTGGCTTGGGCTTTTAGAGCACTATGAAATGCCTGTATAAAATTGATCCATTGTTAAAACACATGTTCCATCCCAGAAGACAGTGGTGCACGTATGGTAATTACTTTAGCAGGCAGCGAGACTGATGTTAAGCAAGCAGCAGTTTGTCCCAGCAGGGTTCTGATTAATGCAATGAAAATGTGACCATATCTCCACATGCTCTACTGGATAGTGGATTTTTTCATTTAGCAAATAACATGTCTTGTTTTAGCAAGCACGACGATATTGCTGCCATGACAAAATCAGTCATCGACAATCATAATACAAAAGTTCATCCCATATGGAAAGAGAGAGAGAGAGACAGAGAGAGAGAGACAGAGAGAGAGAGAGAGAGAGAGAGAGAGAGAGAGAGAGAGAGAGAGAGAGAGAGAGGAGAGAGAGAGAGGAGAGAGAGAGAGGAGAGAGAGAGAGAGAGAGAGAGAGAGAAAAGACGGTTCATTACTTTGTGGAAAAAGTGATTGTTCCTTAGGAGAGATGGCGAGTTTTGACACACTCCCCAAAACATTCAATCACCAGATTTCCAAGCTTGTCTTCAGAGTAAAAAACACATCTATAAAAGGCGATGACAAATCTGAGGGAAAAGCCGAGGAGCAGATGAACAGGTTTGACTGTTAAGGGGCCTCAGGTATCATTCATTTGGGAGCCTGTCTCTGCAAGCGAGTTAATAATCCCTGCATTCCTTATCCAGACAAACCATGACTGAATGGGATGGACCGTGTTTCAACACATTTTCCAACAGAACTAAAAAAAGGTGAGCTCAGTCATAGTGAACAAATATGCCGCTCTATTGCCTACACAGGATTAGAGCCAAGCTTAAGTAGACGTATATAACGGCATAAACAGTCATTTGGTAAAAAGACATCAAAAGTCAGAGAGCTGGGCTTGGTGCTAAAAATAGCATTAAAGGTAAATGAAAGAATATGTGCGTTTAAATGTGAAATATGGCAGAGGGTGTTACAAAAAAGTGGCAGAACACCATATATGGGACTGTGCTGATCTGCTCGGTAAATCAAAATAATGAGCATCTACTATAATAGTCCTTATGTAGGGTGAATATTAAAGCAGTTGTGTAGTGTGCTTTAGTATGTAACGTTACTGATGTTTGTGATTGCTTACACACGGCTCTTTGGTGTTTAAAAAAAAATCTAAATGTCACGAGAACTAACTATAGCGCCGTCACATTAGTATCGTTCAGGTTAAGCGGGTCACATTTGCATAAGTATTGTAGTTATTTGTTTTTACTAAAGATGATATCTTTTGTTGCTTTGTTCGCAGTCTTTTATTAGTGTTTTTATTCATTTTGATTAGGTTTACGCTGTTCACAGTTGTTTCGTGTGTTCGAAGTTTAGCGCTGTTTTGGTAAATTTCTCATGTGGTCGATGTTATTATTTTGTGATGGTTTTGTGTGAAAGTTGCATATCTGAGTGTGTGTGTGTGTGTGTGTGTGTGTGTGTGTGTGTGTTGTGTTTCAAATGCCCAGCCGCTGTCACAGATCATCCTGTTGGCGTAGGCGGCTCTTCCTCTTGCATGAACACACTTCACACATGCAGACCTGCACTGGGCTGATTGTGAGTTCTGCTTTAAAAGCCACTCGACGTGCCGTCTGCCTTTCACGCCGCACAAACAATCTAACAATCTTACACACACACTCTGCACAAACCTGCACTGCACAACACACTCACACACATTGTAGAAGACCGATACAATTGAAACATGCTGAGTGAATGTCAGTGTCTTCTGCACACTTTATACAATAATTTGCACCTCTCCATCAAAGGTGTTTAAGACATATTAAACAAAATAAATTCATGATAATAGAGCAAATTCCACTAAATGTGCCATAAACAACTAACTTTTGAAGATACTTTTAAAAGTAATAATGAAATAAAATAAAAAAAATTAAGAAAAAAATGTATTTGAAATTTGAAGAAAAAAGCTAATGGTACATGGTTTAATTTAGCTATTGCCATGGAGCATTAAACACGCACACTTGAACATCTGGTAAAGAGAAAAATAACAAATAAAAAAATGTATGTCAGTACACAGTCAGTCAATAAATCCAGACAGCTATTTAATCAGCGTCTGTGGTGTGCCTGTGGTATTGGCAGATTTTTAAGGGTACCGTTTTTCAGAGAAGTCTAATATGTCATCTGCCACGGTATTTACTCTACTTTGAAGAGGACTTTCCTATTTTAAAACGTTATTTTCCTGTCTCCTCCTAGATCAAAAGCTTTCTTTTCTCACTTTTTCCATTTTGTGTGACACAAAAGCACACTGTAGTTTCTCATGTTCTCATTCAAACACACACATACACGCTGCCGTTCAATGCGTGCTCTCTTTGTTCAACGTTTGGACCAGTTTGGAAAGCAAGTCACCTCAGGACAGGGCATCCAAAACTCTGGACTCACAAGTCGTTCCAAATCCCATTGCAGTTGCTTACTGTGAATAATATAACACAGCACAAAGTACAAATCTCAACAACATATTGAGGGAGTAAATGTCTAAACTGTGACCTGAGCTCTGTCGATATTAGCGATGCATCTGACTCAGTGAAATACGGGAAGTTACTGTGCAATATATCGCAATATAGCAGCAACTGACATGAGAGGTTTCAACATCATCTTTCCCCACATGTAAGAAAGCATGATTCATCTAGATCTCTTTCGCATAACGCTAGAGTCTCAGCGTAGTCTTTAAACAGGGGATCCTCTGTGGATGAGTGGAAGGGGCCATCCCTTATTAACATACAATACACAGGGTCGGAGTCTGAGAGCTCGCCGACAGCAAAACTCTGAGCTGGGGTAAATGATATTGTTTGACGGTGCTGCCCCAAGACTGTGAATCACTGGACTAGCCGCTGCACTGGCTGACCGTTCAGAAGGGCTGTCATTTCTGAATGAACACAAATGGGCAACCTGACAATAATAATGACTAACTGGTTACTGGATGAAACTATTTTTTATTTAATTTTTTAACTTGAGGGAAATACAAACATTTGGTCCCACACAAGCTAGCCCTACTGAGTGACAGCTTAATTGAAGCTAAATTTGCAACCCTTTTACCAATTCTGGGATAGTTTTATAAATGTTGTGCATTTTACTTAAATGTATATTGCTTGAAAATAACAAATCAAATAAACTAACATTTTAAACTGTAATTAGAAATTAACAGAGTTGCAAAATTGCAAAAGTAAAAAAAAAAATGAACCCATTTGCTAAAACAGGAACTATGAAATGTAATTCCATTGTAGGTGGGATCCTGATGATATATATATATATTTTTTTTTTGTTGTTGTTCTATTTTCAAAGCAGTGACCGTGTTGTGTTATGATGTAAAGTATTATACTAGGTAAGACTGACCTCACCAACCAGAGCAACTGATAGAGAACATCCATTTCCATTTAGGAAAAAACAAAAACACAAAAACAAGTCAGATGTTTAAATGAACTGATCTGTAGCTTCAAAATTACAGAGCATGAAATGTGAAATATAGACTGTGTTTAAGACATGGGCAATGACAGGGTGCTCTTTTTATTTGTATTATTATTTCTCAACCCCTTATGACCTCGGCAACAATGTACAGTAAACTACACAACTCTAAAAAAGGGAGTGCAAGTACGAGAAGCAAACGGTGGCTGAGAGAGCACAAGGGAACAGTTAGTTTGATCTGTGAATCATATTGTGGATTCCCCATTTAAACAGTCAGCCCGTGATTCACTCCCCTTTTCTTTGACCAGAGGCTTCAGCGACCTCTTTAACATGTTTTACATGATTAGTCACTCGTTTTAATGATCAGCACAACGTAGAAAAACTGCATAGCAGTGTAGGTGCCGTAAAAAACTCAAGCCGATTGTTGAGTTTTAATGTGCTTTTCAATTATGGAAAATAAATAAACAAATACTTAGAAGGAGCTCTTCAAATGAGTAGATTAGCCCAGGTGAATAAAACAAAATGTTTCTCATGAATGTTCGGGAGGAGCACATTCTTATAACTAAGATGATACAATAAAAGCACAAAGTGCATAGAGCCACATGCTGCACTCCTTTCCATAATTATTCTGGCCTCCCTCCTCTGCCCAAATACACATTTTCTTTCTATAACTAGATTCATAAAGGAACTTTGAATCAGTAATTTAGAGATGCACAGTGGAGCAAAGTTGCAAACAAAACAATGCAAATTTCAAATTATGCCATTCAAAACAGAATTATCTAATACATTTAACCATTTAGCAGACACTTATCCAAATCAACTTATAAACGAGAAAAGATTGAATTTATCAAAGAGCAATTTATCAACAATATTAACAGTGTAACAATATCAAACTTAACTTTTTGAAGACCCAAACATTTTAATTCACAATTTTGGCACCCTCGTGCCATTTCAAAACCTGTATCCAATATTTAAAATCCATTATTTATTTACCTGTTCTTTCTTCTGTGTGACATAAAAGAAGATTTTTGAAAAATGTTTTTTTTTTTTAAAGGCATTAAAACTGTTAGGTTACAAACATTCTTCAAAATACCTTTTTGCTACACAGAAGACAAAAAATTCAATTCATTTTAATTGTGGGTGAAAAAAACAATAGCACAAAAAAAAAGATAAAACAGAAAGAACGTTTTATTACCCATTCAAAATATACACATAATAAGTTATGATTTACTATGAAATCGGTTTTATTTTTTCAAAAATTCTGTTAAATGTCTAATTTATTGAAATCATAGAACTTATACAATTTAACATCAATTTACTAAAAGTTTAACAAAATAAAAATAATTGTTTAGGGCCCCAGCATGTAATACGGTGTCTTTTTCTTTTCAAATTTCGTTTTATCTTTGCCAAATTCTATGTTTTCTGTTTCAAGGTTTTCTGGATTCCATTTTAAGGGTTGAATTAAATTTTAATAATCAAAAAGCATGTCTAACTAATTGAATATAAAAACTAATATTAATAACAAATATTATTATTATTATTTATTTTTTTACATTTTTCTATTTCTATGAAATGTTTTTTTTTTTCATAAATTTTGTCTTGTGTATTTAAATTTTTCTGGCAATCAAATGTTGGCATAAAACATTTATTTAATTTAGCTTTTAATCATATGAAATTAAACAAATTTTATTTTGATGGGTTGCCGTGAAGACCTTTGAGTTTGTGTGTTTATGATATATGTTGATAGTTTTCAAATGAAATGAAATGGTAAAATGCTCATGAAGTGACTCTCAGAGTGGCTCTGGAGCTGAAGTTCATGCATTCATGTAGTGGCAGAGGCTGTAAACACCACGAGCGTCACACATACTTCAGTGTATGTGTGTGTGGGGTAAATGAAACCACGCGTCTGCTCCATTCATCCACACAGAGACACGCAGAACATTTAGGATTCGTATTTAAATAGTCTTTTTGCAGTTTAATATTCACAGACAGTCTATATTGCAATTTGATTTAAGTGTACTGCCCTGCCTTTTAATTAATTCATCAAAAATGTGACAAATTCCATTAAATTTCGCATTATACAGTAAATTAAGTTTTTATGACTGGAATTCCGTCCGTGTTTTCCACATCGCGGAAATCGTAGGGCACTAAATAATGTGAAAATGTTTTGCAAGAGAATTAATAAGTCTGACTTGGAGTTTCCTAGTCAGGGAGCGCACCCTTGTCACATCAATTCCCAAGGATCTTTGCACCATGCCACATCTCTGCAGCCAAACACCACAGCATTGCAAACTGGACCGACCATAATGCCGCTGCACGCCTCTGCCAAGACCTCAAAATTGTGCTCCTGAAACTGTAATTGTACGGAAAGATGACACGAAACCAGGTTTCCACTGGATTCAGAAGAGTTCTCTGATTGTGTTTAACGAGCTGTATTGGGCCCAGAGCTCTGTTTTTTCCCTTCCACACTCTCATTTTCCCCCAGAGATGAGAGGAGTTGTGCTATTAATTTGACAGTCATTTACCACTGGCTTAAAACTACAGACCTGGGATATGTTGCACAATGAAGTTTCCGTACCCACAAACGGAAAGAGGGAAACAGACACAAGTAACAGATGAGGGCAGCACATAATATGAGGATATACGTTATAAGGAGCAGTTCAGAACAACTGATTATTGTTACTTTAGTAAATTCCACGTTAAAACTAACTCTCATCCAATGGCGGAACAGACTGACACTGAGATATTAGCTCTGGCTTTGTGTGTGTATACAGTACGACAGGGATACGGGACCCGAAGACAGCAGGCCTTTGCCTATTATTAACCCAGATCAGTGCACTCATGCCGGGGTGGCAGCTGCACACAGACGTCCACGAGAACAAAGCAGCACAAGAACACTCCTGCGTACACATCTCAAACGCAGACCTCTGGGAGGACATTAATTAAATACAATTGACATTAAAAAGAGAGGAGAGAAGAGATGAGGCAAGAGAAAAGAGAAGTGACTAAGACTAGAGTAAGTACTGACACACACTGCTCCTTCTGTTCAGCATGAGGGAACTAATCCAAACTCATCAGGGAAAATATGGCACCCAACTCCTTATGCTCGCCTAACACGGACACACACACATACGGGCTGGCCTCCTCAGCACATAAGCAGTCTACATTTAATCACGGATATCATGTTGAGAGATAAATGCAGTGGTACTAATAGTAGACTGCTCAAATTACAATACTCTTTTAATAACTATATTATATTCCTTCTATGACCTTTCTGTTTGAGAGTGTGTGCGTTTGTGTCAATTCCCTGCTTTTTTGTCATCCATCTGTCAGTCTGTCTGTAGCCCCTCCCCAACACCACCTGCAAAGAGTCTTTGACATCACCTGTGCCATCTGTTCACACACACAAACACACACCGCCATACAAACGATTCTTATTCGTCCATGAAAAACCCCAAACAGTTCCAGCACTTTAATATTAGCTTTCTATATAAATCAACTTTAATCCATACAGTTGTAGCACTGGCTCCATGCAGACCTGGAATAAAAACAATAGGACCGGAATATCAGGTGGGATTCCCGCCTACCACAATCTGCTAGTAAGCACTATTAAAACCAGTCTAACCAGTATCAAAACAGCTTTGGAAATGAAAGTCGGTGCGATTTGTAAATAAACACCAGGTTTTAAACAATCACAGAAATCACACAACTCCCAGAATGCACTGCCGCTGACAGAGTGACAGCCACTGAATTCTGCTGAAAAGTGATTCATCAAATGGAACTAAAGTATCTGGGGCCATAAAAGTGCCAGGAAAGTGTGATTAAGAACTGCAGAGTCTGACTGATACATAAACTTACATTTAAATCTAGTGAAACTCTCAGCCAGCTGCAGAGCGCTTACAGTTAACCATAAAAAGATGATGCATCACTCTTAAGAACAGACACGAGACAAGAAAAATGTAAACGTTGAGTTTATACTTGAATCCAATAAACAATCATAATTATGACATGATACATATCAATATATGGGATGTGGTAAATAAATAAATGCCATTTGAGATTTTTCAAATTTATTTGCATTTTTCTAAATAGGGTTTATAAATTTGCAGTTTATTCAAATAGGCCAAGCGTTATGCTTTAGCAAAACATGCTGTACATTTCAGTTACAGTGGTAGCTGTATGTTGACGTGAAAGAAGGTTTATGTCAGTGAGTGGAGCTGTGTTCGGTTCTATTTGCAGTTCATTTCTGACCTCCTTAACAACTCGACAGTGCTCAAGAGCTTCAGTCAGAATGACACAGACCCTATTTATAGTGTGTGCTTTAGGGAGGATACAGTCTCTGGTGGAATCAGTTCAAAATTTCACTTTAAAAAAAGGCTCAACTTCATCCCATCTCGCACACTGACTGCATGAGGACATCTAATGTTACAGTATACGTGAGCAACATGTTGGCAGTGAGGAAATGTTGTGTGGCTGAGCATACCTACTTTGAAATACTGAGCGTGTATGAGTGCACATCTGTGAATTAGTATGTGGCTGGCCAAGTGTGTGAACTGTGTGTGTGTGTTTTAATTACAAATGCTGGATCCTTCTGGACCCACACTTCACTACACACACACACTTGTCTAATTTGAGTGACTCAAGCTGTTTATTAACTCTGTCTGACTGCACATTTGAATATGTAACTGAAGAATGCCAGAAAGCAGAAGTGACTCCCCGTGATCAAATTCTGGTCCAGGAATGGTATCTATCTTACAAACATGATGACATTGCTGGAATCTGTGCTGATGAACAGCATTAGCCTGAACTCTCATCAGTAATCCATGAAACAAATAATCTACTATGATTGATGCACCAGGTTTAAGTGTAATACAGCATACACAGCAAACTAATTTTCAGTAGTAAATTGCTGAGTTTTGAATAAGGAATCCATTGTGGTCTGTTGTCTGTACTTCTCAAATAAACACCATCAGCAAAATAATATCCATATAAACACAGAAGCTGAGGTCAAGCTCTCTCACTCTAAGCCGTACCAAAGTATTCCATTCCGGACGTAGCCACTGTATTCCGCACAGTACAAAAACTGAAAACTAACTTTTTTAAAAGTCACAAAAACAATAAACATTTTAGTAGTATTCTATTGTTCATGCTGTCATTAACTCATAATGTGCATGTAATTGAGACGGGAAAATAATAAAAATAAATAAAAATGGTTATATACACAATATACTGATTGGCTTCATCACTGTCTCCTCTCCACCAGTAAGCTGGTGTGTGGTGTGCGTTCTGGCACAATATGGCTGCCGTCGCATCATCCAAGTGGATGCTGCACATTGGTGGTGGTTGAGGAGATTCCCCCCCTTCTATGTATAGCGCTTTGAGGTCTCAGAAAAAGCGCTATATAAATGTAATGAATTATTATTATTATTATTATTACTATTCTTATATATACACAATTAATACAGCAAGGACACATTAAATTGATCAAAAGTGACAGGAAAGACATTTATATTGTTACAAAACAAAACACGCTGCTCGTTTGAAACTGATCAATTAATCCTAAAAAAAATGTATCACAGTTTTCACAAAAAATATTTAGCAGCACGGTTTTTAACTGATAATAAGAAATTTTTTTGTGAGTACCAAATCATCATAGAATGATTTTTGAAGGAATTTTAAGGCTAAAAAGGATTAACAGTGTAATGAATCCGCCCTATGCCATGACAATCTTAAGATCTGGGACCTGCCAACCACTCTAATGTCCCAGGCAACTTGTGCATGCAAATTCATTTTAGTAAATGAAGCATTAACTAGTTCCTGTTATGAATAAGCTACTACTGCACAGATTCACACATATTTATTTACCCTTAAAGTATCACATTCACACTATAGTCCCGGGGTTTTCAAAGTGGGGGCCCAGGGCCCAGAAGCAAGTAAAAAGAAAAAGAAAAGAAAAAAAAAAAAACGTGAAAATGTTTTATATTATTATGAGAATCGATTAATCGCAATTAATCGAATCCAAAATAAAAGTTTGTGTTTACATAATATATGTGTGTGTGTTGTGTATAATTATTTTGTATATATAAATACATACACATGCATGTATATATTTGAGGAATATTTGCATTTATATACTGCATATATATTTTTATCTAAATATAACTATTTTATATATAAATAACACATTTTTCTTAAATATATACATGCATGTGTGTGTATTTATATATACAAAATAATTATACACAAAACACACACATATATTATGTAAACACAAACTTTTATTTTGGATTCGATTAATCGCGATTAATCGTTTACAGCCCTATAAAATAGCATTATAAGAATTTGTCGCATAACCTATCTGAAAATTATACTTTTAATGCTAATCTTTTAGAGATTAGCCGATTTTATGCCGGTCAAATGCACTCGGGCGCCGCATGATTAACATCGCGCAACATCACCATCACACGTGCACACGGAACGCACATGTAGGAAACCTTGTGAATTACGGCCGTTTCAGACCGCAAGCGCGAGCGGCGTGTATTTTTTCCACCGTGCATGTTAATCAAAGAGTGCATTCACACCGCGAGCAGGAGCGTGAGCAGCAGTGAAGCGCGGGTTTCGCTGCGCTGCTCACGCTCAATTAAAATGAAAGCACACTTTTAATATGCAAATAATGTGCATTTTAGGCACTTTTTGTGTGAAATCATATTTATTTTGTCCGTCTAGTGTGTTTTAACAAGAACTGGAGTAAGCTATGTCAGAAAATAAAATGAAGACTCAAAAATATTTATAGAAAATTTACCCATTTAAACTTTTATTATTCAGTTTGGGTAAAAGTATATGGTGTTTTATAATAAAAAAATATAGAAAATAAATGTGTGTGCTGTAAAGTTGTTAGAAAAATGAAATTGAATCGGCTAAAATCTGTATCGGCAGGTCAAACTCAATGAAAAATCGGAATCGGCCTAGAAAATTGTAATCGGTGCATCTCTATACTCTTTCTGATTGGCTGGTATCAAACACCATCACATAATCTGATGTTCACAGATGTTTTTTTTCTACATTTGCAGTAGTATTGTCGATGGGTTCAATAATACATCCTGCAAAAGGGGGGCCTTGGCCAGAACCAAGTGGTATTTGGGGGGCCTTGTCATGGAAAAGTTTGGGAACCCCTGCTCTAGTCGACTGATTAAATTGTTGCAAGTACCTGTCATTCTCTATAAATATCATATATGAATAAAGTGAATAAAAGGAAAAATATTTCAGTGAGTACTACATAAACTATCACGAAGGGAGGAAAACAGACATGCCTGCTGGTGGGACTCATGCATTGTAGTTTTAGTCATCATAGCTAAATCAAATGCAAC
Source organism: Phoxinus phoxinus (assembly GCF_949152265.1). NCBI lineage: Eukaryota > Metazoa > Chordata > Actinopteri > Cypriniformes > Leuciscidae > Phoxinus > Phoxinus phoxinus. Next base: position 32,915,690 of record NC_136877.1, on the reverse strand, counting down.
CTGGAGTGGCCCAGTCAAAAGTCAATGGACACTATACATACCAAGTGTCTATATATTTCCTCTAAAAACTCAGAGCTAAGCAATCTTACGGTATAGTAGTCTCCCCCAGCAAACTGGTAATATTGAACTCTTTCTGTCATATTTTTAATAAATGTCAATCACAATGAATTATATTATAATATAGTATAATACTTATTTTTAACTGTACTAAACATAACATTTTATATTATATTAAAACCACATTTTGGTTATGAGTTTTAGAAGCTTTAAATATCTTTAGTCTAAAGGTGATGATATCATATCAATATTCAATTGCTTTGTCTTGTTGTGGGACAATTCCTGAAGGTTTAATTTTCTCACAACTTCCATACACTGTGCTGCACCGGAAGTTGTGGTGGCCAATGGGGCTAAATGTGGACGTGATCAGGCACATTCAAATGTTATCAAGTGTCATAAGATGAAAAGACACTGTTTAACAAAGTGCAAAGACTCACCATCGTCAAGCGTAATGTCCTGCAAGCCAATGGTACGGAAAGTGGGCTCTTTATCTTCTGGCTCCTGTTTGATGTTCAGCCTCTCTTCCTGTTGGGTCAGGGGGTGCACCAAAGGACCTGAAGGGGACAACCCAGCCAAAACAGGGCTGCTAGCCTGTGGGGAAGGCTGTCCAGAGAGCGCCATGGGCCCCAAGGGGCTGCTGGATGTAGGAGACGGGGAGGTAGGTGAATGGTAGGGGAGGGAATGGATCTGGGGGGACGAGGGCCCAGAGTGGGGAGATGGCACCATACGAGAGGGAGCACTGGAGGGTGTGGGGCAGGAGGCAGACCGCTGCCCGGCTGGATGGTAAACCATTGGACGCTGCAGCTGTGGGACCTGCTGTCCCAGCGTGTGGGTGGGTGATGGGACCTGCCCTGGAGTGGGGCAGTGGTAGCCTAGAGAGTGAAGGTGAGGGGCAGAGTGGGCCATGACCTGGTTGCTACCTGTACAGGCTGCATGGCTGAGGCTGGGGCCAGACCCTGGCGGCACTCCAGAGGTGGGTGTTGAAGAAGCCGGGCCATACACCATCCCCAAACCCAGGCTGTGACACCCGGACGGATCGGCCTGGAACGGCATCCTCTCGTAGGGCTGTGCGGAGCCCGCAGTCATAGGAAGACTGTGCTGGCCGTTGAAGGACATGTTGTGCTGTATGGGTGGGTAAGATGGCCTGACAGTGGCAGAAGGGCCAGGGTGGAAGGGCATCTGGCATTCGGGAGACGCATTCAGCCCTTGAGCCTGAAGATGGGGCAGGTGGGGAAGAGTTGGGGAGCCCATTGGGGCGCAGGGGGCCTGGAGTGGGTGCAGGCCTGTAGCCAGGCCACGTGGGGAGCTAGACAGAAGGCCGTCTGGTGGGTGGGAGTGCTCTGGGGAGGACAGCGGCTGAGCGCAGACCAAACTGGCAGCATGGACCAGAGGCATAGACATGGGCGGCACAGCATGGGAGTCCAGATCATCCCTATGTTCCTGCTTGACCAGGACTGGAAGGATGGAGAGATGGAGAGAGGGAGAGAGAGGGGGAGAGAGAGAGGGGGGGGGAGAGAGAGAGAGAGAGAGAGAGAGAGAGAGAGAGAGAGAGAGAGAGAGAGAGAGAGAGAGAGAGAGAGAGAGAGAGAGAGAGAGAGAGAGAGAGAGAGTTAAAAAAATACTTGATCATCTTAATAATTATATTGATAATTATTTTGGCAATGTATTTTCAATTATAAAAATTTCCCATCTCTGATCAAACTGACAGCAACATTATATTACAAACATATGTTAAAGAACTATGCTCAGTATAAAAATTGCACATATTTCATTATGATCCAATATTTCCATTAAACTCGCCTCTCCTCTCCTAAATGTGCACACAATGAGTAATAGTAACACAGTCTTCAGTAACCCATTTCCCGATCTGCCATTTCCCTGGCCCGCATGAGTGGGGGATATTTTTACTTGCTGTGGATTCTGCGAGAGCATATGTTGCCTGCTTAAGTGCCATGTAAACCAGTGCTGAATTTGGGAACTTAAGAATGCTGTCTGCCCTCCAGCATAGCTTCAAATGGGAACCAAAATCCAGTTCACAGCCCATACGCTGCTGCAAGGCCATTACTGCAGTAAAACTGTAGTTTCCTGATATGAAGCGCAAGTGGTGACCATGTGTGGGAGAGAGTGTGAATGCATTCGAGTCTGGTGTTACTCCTTGTGTATTTACAATGCACTTGAAAAAAAGCTTAGTTTCAGTTGATAAATTCAACTAATAGCATACATTTCCAGGTGAATTTTGGACCAAAGCTGGTGGATTTGTCTGTAACCAACAAAGAAGCCTCAGACATCCAATGAGGTGGATTACAAACTACTTCCTCGTAGGCCCAACAGCATTCACACTGTATTATGTTTAAATCTGGATTAAGATCTCTGCTCATTGCATCAGACGTCTTATTCATTACCCATGAAAAGTCTGGCTCTACTCTAACAACACAGCACCTCAGCCCTTCCCCCTGCTATGCCACTTTCTCAGTGGGCTGATGCCATGGCAACCACAGTCGCCGTGGCCTGTTCATAATATTGGCTGCCTGTGCTGTCGTCTGATTGGCTGAAACCCTACGCGGGTTAGTGTGGAAAACAGGAAACCCTAATTTGAGTGGGTGCTTTGTGGAGCGGAGAGGGTGGGCGGGAGGCTGGGCCTATCTCGCTCTCTCACTCTCCCTCTCATTTTGTCTTTCTCGATCTCTTTTACAGGTTAGCATGCAACTTGGAGATAGACACAGAAAAAAAAGTTGCTCACGTGTGATTCAATTACGCCAACGCTGTTTTTCGGTTTGACTCACTTTGGGAAATTAATACCAAACCAGCTTAAAGCTATGAGAACCACACACAATTACACTTCATTAGAAACTCTATAAGCCATAATTAGATTTCGCCTTTTACTGCACCCTGGACGTCGGTCTATTCCATCAGATGTATAAATATCAATTTCAAAAGCAGAGCTAATAATGTGATGATGTAATGCATGTCAATTCAACATGTGAGACACATTATTATTGCCATGTGAATCATCAAGCTCATGATTCAACAGACTTATCATAGGGAAAATCTTCCAAAATGCAAAGCAGTTCTGCAGAATATGACTCTTAAGACATATGAAGCCAACGGGAGATGGAAACAGAACGAGAGCATTTAATGAGAATGAGAAAAACAGAAAGACAAAGACATTGAAGGGGTCCAGTTTTTGAGTACCCCAAATTTGCATGCCTCCTGCCACATGTAAATCATGCTGATTCTTTCTTTATGTGTTTTACATGAGCGGTTACCAGGTGCTCAACTGTTACTGGAACAACCTCATCCCTAACCACACTGGTGCACAGTGCAGAGGAACGCTGGCATGATCAAACGGGTGACTATGTTGTGAAAACCCACATGTGTGCCATTCTTGTTACTGTTAGGTGAAGTTAGCAACAAAACAATTTTGCATGAAGGCCAGACTCAGACACAATCCAATGCTTAATGTAATGTGGACATTAAGTCGCATTTGTCATAAATTATGAATCAATATACTTTTATATTGCCTTTTCTTGTTTATACTAAGATGTACCAATTGATCAATTTTATTTTGTCTTTTTTTTAACTGTAAAATGTAACCACAATTACAAAAACATATTGAGCTAATTTTTAACAGTGCTGTACTGAGTAAAATACAACCTGAACCTGTGAGGCATTTAGGATCTATGAAGTAAATTAATACTTTTATTCAGTAAAAATACATTATTTTGACCATGAGTGACAGTAAAGAGTTTGACTCTTGTATAAAAGATTTCCATTTCAAATAAATGCTGTTCTTTTGAACTTTCCAGTCATCTAGAATCCAGAAAAAGTGTTGAAGACTGAAGCAATGGAATAAATTACATTTTAAAACTAAATAAAATAATTAATACATATATATATATATATATATATATATATATATATATATATATATATATATATATATATATATATATAAAAATCACAATGATACTTTTTCCTGTATGTATGATCAAATATATGCAGTCTTTGTGAGCATAAGAGATGTCTTTAAAAAAAAAAAGCATTTAAAAAAACTCTTCCCAACCCCAAACTTTAAAACGGTAGTCTAAATCCTTTTCTATGAGGCCATAAAAGTACATGAGATTGCTTAGTTAAGAGCAGCACATAGTTGAGTAATATTCTGAGCTAGTGTTGTAATGTGCTGTCTAATACAAACCTGGCAGATAGGTAAAGCGGTGTGACTGACTCCTTTTCCGTTTGCCATTGCACACGTAGAACTGCACCTGCACAGCTGAAGTGACCGTCTTACTGTGATAAGGAGGCACCTCCACCACAATGCTTGACTACAGATGGAGACATGAAACATAACTTTACTAAACAACACATCATGGATGTCTGAGGCAAACCTCTCAAAGTTGATCCACAGAAGAATACAAAGTTCAAATAGTTCATTTTACATTTTACATTTTACAATGTCCTCAAATCTATAGTGTGTTTAACTGAACTAAAACCTGAAATTCCCCTCTGTCTTCTAAATGTTTAAGACAGAAACGAAAGACTGAAAAAGGGTATGTAGACACATGTCTGTGCTTTTGTTGGCAAATATTTTTTGTGAAAAGACATGTAAAAAGGAAAGCATTCACTTACTCCTTGACTCTTTTCTCTGATGATCTTCGCCTCCACCTCCCACTGCGGTCTTCCATCTGAAGAAAGAAAAGCGTTAGCTGCATACACAGAAACAACATATTAGGTCAGCTAGCATACACAAGAACTGTGTGCCAATATTTGCCCCTCAAATTTAGGTAACTTGACCCTCTCATCATTACTGCCCAACCATCACCATGTCTTCCAGCAGTCCTCTGAAACTTTCAAGATCTAGGTTACAAATAGCTAATCAGTAATAGGAAGCTTTACTCCTGCATGTTTCTACAGGTGCTCCTGCACAGTGAGAAGCTTGAAAAATTGTGCCTTACCTTTAGAATAATAAAATGATTAATTGAATTTGCTTGCAAACGATAAGCCTTTTTCCACAAAGGGAAAGAGACTCAATTGCTCGAATAGATCAAAATGTCAGCTATAAGCAGGGACTGCGTACAGCAATGACCTGACCATGAAAACAAATGTTATATTAAAATACTCCCAAGAAAGAGGGCTAGAAAAGCTGGAGCTTTATTAGCAGGGTGAGTTCTTCACAGTGGGCTACTCAAGAGCCTCTTTAATGAAAATCAGATCAGTCTTACTCTGTTTGCCCTTTGCTGACAGGAACAGAGAAGACTCTTAGGCCCCTAACAGGTAATGATGTCCTTTATAAGGCCGTCAGAGTCTAAGAGAGATGTGTGGAGTAACTTTATTTATTGTTAAATCATTGCAAGATGCGTAGAATAGATTTATTCATTGCACAACACCTCCACGTGCTGCCCGCGGAGAGGCGCAGGATCTCTCGGAAACATGCTGTCATCTAATTTTTCCTTTGACACAACGCTAATCAACTGCGCAGATGTCTTACAGACAGAAAATAAAGGCCAAGGGACCAGCCGACTGGTTAAGACTGATCCTGATCCTGGAAGGGAAAACGGTCACTTCATGGATCATAAATTACATTAACTGCATGGCACAGGTCTGATTTACACACTTAAACACATTTCCAGCTTTGAAGTTTGTGCTTGACATGACTCTAACATGGGACAAACAGCAGTATACTCCCAAGAATGTCTGAAAAACTGGGAATACATAAGTTAAAAAAACTTAACCCCCCCCCCCCCCAACATTTTTTTCAAAGGGGTAATGTAGTGGTAGACGTGTAGTGTTTGAGGACTGAAGATACCACAGTGAGAAGTTTCATTATCACCTGGTGCATTACACTCCAGAGACTGCTGTTTACACAAGGTTACTGTGTAGAGTCTCAACTCCCCTCTGTGTCAAAAGGCATTTTGTTAATATGAGAATGACCTTGGACGCCTCTAACTTCAGCAGTAGTAGTACAGCAGCACATGTTGACATTCACCGGACACCAGAGAGGGCCCCACATGAGGGCAGGTTCAAACAGGAACGAGACTCCAAGAACACACATTCGCTGTCCTAATTCTTCAGCTCAGAAACACTGCTGTTCTGTTATTACTAGTGTGATAAACAAACTCACAAAAAAAAATTCTGGCAAAATCATACAAAGCCTTTATGTGTCATTATGTGGAATTAAATTTCCTGCTGGCAAGCGAAAACTAGTCTCAATTGAAACAGATGGTTAATGTAACTCTTCAATAATAATTTCCTGATTCATTAATTATAAAAACTTTTTTTTGTTAGCTTCCCTGGGTCAGATTTTTTTTCCATAGAAAAAACTCAATTGCCCTTACTATTTATTATCTGCCATATATATTATGTCACTGTAACTAAAACAAATGAATTAATGTTTAAGGACTATAGGGGGAAAAGGGTGTTAACCCTGTAAAGTCTGATATCTGAAATAATAATAATAATAAAACAAATTCTATAGTTTATTGAACCTTTATTCAAAATAGAAAAAAAATAGAATACAATAAATAGACTTTTGGCTCATATAGTATGATAGAGCAAAATATGGAGCTCATACTCTAGGAAGAAAAAACACTTTTATCAAGGCCAATACCGGTACTATCATTTGTAGACTATGGATGAACTATCCTTTAAAATTTATTTTTATTCCTGAATACGAGGGCAATACAACTTCTGCTATCCAGTTCTGTGGTTGGTTTACTTCTCTACATTTCTATCCATTCACCAAATCAAAAATAAGTTACAAAGTCTCAGAACCACCACATGGGCTGCTCCGTTAGAAACTACCAATAATCCAATAATCATTAAATTCGATTAGAAACAATGTGTCAAATTTAGACCTAAAAATGATCAGTCCCCTTCTTCTCATATGTCCTGCTTTGTTCCCTACTGCTAGAGTGGCCCCGAGGGACGAACGTCTCTCAGATGGATGGCTCCGTGCCAGTCTCGAAAAAGACTTCTCCCTATATTTTGGAGTGAATTGTGGATATCATTTTATGAATTCCAGACTTGGTCAACTCTTAACCAGAGATCTTAGACAACATTTTGCTTATAGATTCAGCATGGGTTATTATTGGAGCAACGAAAAAAGTCTCAGTCTTAACCAGACGGCTCTTAAGAACACTGCATCAATGTGTGGCATGTTACCATGAATAATACAAAAACTTCACTCTATACTAAATTAGTTTAAGGGTGCACAGAGTAAATTTCTTATTAAAAAGTTTTACACACAAAAAAAAAAAAGAATAATACTTTTTAAAAATATATTTAAAAATTATGTACACGCACATTAGATAACACATCCATGTTAAGAAAACATGACCAGCTCAATACTACTCATTTTATCTCACTTGTTATATTTTTAATGGCTTATTGCAAATAGGGCATCAGTATTAGACATCAGTAACCAACAGTTTGCTGCCAGGTCGGTATAAAGTCCAAGACCAGTGTTATATTACTGAGTGCTCCTTTAACAACATATAAGATTTCAAACACAACTACAGAACACATTCTTGCAAATCACACAGATACTACTTGATGAGCTCCTGCTCAAAAAGATATGAACGTTTCCCCCAGAGCTGCTAAAGGCCAGATGTGAGAGCTAAATTTCCATCCTACTTGTTAAAGCAACCCAGGACTTTCCATTTTTATACAATGCAACAAAAGCATGGGTAATCACCATATAGATTGCCTAGAGGGGTTGCCACTTCACAGGGAGCCAATTAGAGGATAGGTAAGTTCCAAAGGGTGTCTCTCTGAATCAGTCTGTTGGGTTAGTACAGCCCTGTGTGTTTATGTGTAAACTCTTATTGATTGAGTCAGTGTGTCATTGTCTCTAAACTAGAAACACACACACACACACACACACACACACACACACACACACACACACACACACACACACACACACACACACACACACACACACACACACACACACACACACACACACACACACACACACACACACACACACACACACACACACACACACACACACACACACACACACACACACACACACACACACACACACACACACACACACACACACACACACACACACACACACACACACACACGGCAGGCCAAGACTCGTATTCCCAGAATGCCTTTCATTCATTGCCTTCATCTGAGGCAGGTCCTAACTTGTGTTTAATTACTTACAAACGAGTGCGTCCATGAGTGATGGAAATGGAAAAAGAGAAGTGTTGCTTATCAAAGAATTTCAAAAAGAGCACACAAATGATGCAGGAAAGAGTCAGGGAAAAATTATGTTCTACTATGCTAGTTATAAAGAGTAATAGAGTTTGAGAGAAAATAAATAAATAAACAAACAAATAAAGAAGGAAGGAAGGAAGGAAGTAAAAAGAGGCAGTCTCTGAAGGCTCTGTTGAGTGTGTAAAAAGTCTATTTCAACAAAAATCCATACAGACAGAGCGCTGCTGAGGCTTATGACAGTCTAACCCCAAAAAGTCTGTCTAATAAAGCCTCTTGAAAGCACAGTAACTAAAAGCTGAGGCTTCAGACTGATGGCCACATGGTAGGCATATGTGTCAAATAGGAGAGAAAGAGCAACAGTTGAGCTTTAGTCACTTATCAGGCAGACATAACTAGTGATATTCAAAACTAAATAGATTGAAAACGGACTGCTACTCCGGTGGTTTGCCTGAATGACTAGTTGACTATTCAGTCCTTAGTAAACCATTAAAAAATCAGGATGGTTTCAGGTTGATCTGACCCCGAATTCATTTCTTGGCCGTGTTCACTTCACATTGTATTTCACTAAGTTTTAAAAACACTTGTGGTAACACTTTAAAAGGTATTATTTTCTTAATATATTTATTTTTTACGTTTTTGCCTTTATTGCGATAGGACAGTACAGAGAACTGACAGGAAGCGAATGGGAGAGAGGGGGGACAGAATCGGGAAATGTCCGCAAGCCGGGACTCAAACTCAGGTCACCTCAAGCGCAACACGACAACATGTTGGACAGCTATTGGTACTGACATTATAAAAATATTCTTAATGCATAAATGACACATTGTAATACACCTTTTAATAAAAGAATGTTGTATGTGTGACAGTTATGAATAGTAAAAAAAAAAAAAAAAACTATACTAGATAAAACAGTGCATTGTGTGATTAGATGTGAGTGTTAGATTGTCATGTTTACAACTTTAAAGGGCCCCTATTATGGATTTTTGAAAATGACCTTTCATGTAGTGTGTAACAGCTCGAAGTGAATGAAAACATCCTGCAATGTTTTAAATCTGAAAGTGCACTGTATATAAAGTAAGAGTCGACTCTGAGTCAATGAAATTAATAGTTTTTCAAACGAGTCATAAGCTGTTTCGTTGTGACGTCAACACGAAACATTAGCATATTGCCCGCCCACTTATTGCGCGCGCAGACACCAGGGAAAACTTGAAACCCCGAACACTGCCGCTGATTCCTGTGGATACTGGACAGCATTATGTCGAGGAGATGCTGTGCTCTACACTGTGAAGGTAAAGCCAGTTTTTTTTTTTCACTGCCCAAGGACGAGCATGTGAAGAATCAGTGGTTAAAATTCATCTTTACCATGATACTACAGCAGTATAATCCTAAAATTTTGCTGTGTTCCCTTTATTTTACTGACGACTTCTCAAATCTCAGAGTTCAATGCAGAATTCGCAAGCCACTTGCTCTTGAAAGATGGTGTTCAAAATACTTAGTTTTGAGTACCTCTGAAATACCTCTGCTGATCAGCTGTGGGCCACTATTACACAAAACTGTGTCTATTAATGCAGATTGTCGTTCTCACTACTTTGAGGAAAGATTAAGCATGGAGCAAGATTTGTTTTACCACTGTTTATGTTACATCAGTCATGCTAGAGCTCGGCTAATGTATACATGCACTGTTATTGCTACAGTTTCCACATGTTCACCGCAATATATTAGAAAAATACTTGGTAAATAAATTGGTATACGGTAAGTAAAATAATCGGTTTGTTGATGGACATGCACTTGCTGAGCTAATGCTGAGGAATTAGTTGCAACATTTCATAATGTACCTCAAACTGAGTAGTGTATCACTGAGAAACGTCCTGCTCGAGTCGTCCTTCCGATGGAGGTTCGGGTTTAACAACTAGTTCTTCTAGTGTTTCATCATCGGACTCACGCTCAGATTGATATGGTAAAATCGACGTCATTGTTTGTTACTGTGTTTATTTTACGGTGTAGGAAGCCTCATGCACGCAGAGCTGACGTTGTTATGGCAATGGGAGTTTTTGTTTTCGATGCGCACTGTACGCGGTAAACCAATCACAACAGGCTGAGCTGTCTGGCCAATCAGAGCAGAGTAGCTCACGGAAAGGAGGGATTTAGAGAGATTGATTTATCTGGCGAGTCGTTTGAGAATCATTGAAAATCTAGTGATGTGCAAATGTATATTATGAGAAAATTAAACCGTTTTTTTGACCTTTGATGCATGTAAACCTGTTGTAGGAGACTCCAAAACAACATTAGGAAACTTTAAAATAGCATAATAGGGGACCTTTAAAGCATATTGTGCAGAGATGGCAAAAGCTGGCCCATGATGACCTTTTATTCGGTCCACCATGACATGTCAGAAGTGGGTGGGGAAAAAAGTAAAAAAATAAATAAAAAAAACATGCCATTAAAGCATATCTTCATTTCTAATTTTCCTTTTTCTTTTTAACATTTATTTTGCATCGAAATGTTTGGAATATAAGAGAAATGTACATTTTAATAATAAAATTAATAATATAGTTGCATATAATGCAGCTTTTGCTTTCATCCCATGGCCCTCGATAAAGTTAGATTTTTGGCTCTTCTTAGTAAAACATTTTGGTTACCTGAATTAAAACTAGTTCAGTCATTTGAACAAATTTTTTATGAAACAGATTAATTAATCAAATTAGGTAGTTGATTAGTAGCTGACTGCAGCCTTACAAAAACATTAAAGTGGTAAATTCTGTATTATGTTAATTGTGTACAGATGGCATTGTAACACAATATACGTATTACACTCCTTAAAGGTGTAACAATATAAAGGTAAGGATTTTTAAATGTACAGCTTTGCTTGAACCAACTTATGAAACCATGTGTGCATATTATTATACACATTATACACAATGTAAGAATATGTTTTAAATGCATTATACTGTATACACAGACTTCAGTGCAATCAATAAATAGTTATAGATAAGAAGAAAAAAAAGGTCCTTAATATGGTACAACACACAGAGTTTGTCTGGCATTCAGTAAGCTATTAGTTGCTTTGTCTTGGATCCAGCAAGCGATCAGCAGTGTGCCTACAGCCAGAGCAACCATGCTGACTTCTGAATCATCCTTACAGCAGATGCTGAGGACTACAGGTGAGCTCCAGAACATCAGTGTCATGCCACTATACCGCCAACCATAAATATAGCCTCGATGTGTGTGTGTGGACAGAGCGACAGAAAGTAAGGAGGGAAAAACAGGCAAGTTTATAAGCATAAGGTAATGAGGGTATGTATTTGTGCACAATGCCTTTGCACCAATGGTGTGCGTTTATGGGTTGAGCGTGTGTGGATGTAGGAGTGTGTATAGTGCATTTCTGTTTATGTCTATGCGTGTACGGAGTGAACGCTTGCTTGAGTGCAGTGGTGTTTGTGTGTGTAGGTGTGTTCATGCTGAACTGCACTAACACATATACACACACACACAATGTCCCCAGAGGAGAAGGGAAATCGTGGGAGGTCAAGATGCTGATAATGTGAAGATAAAACACTCTGGGTTGAATTCCACTCTCAAATGAGAAGTGAGAAATTGACACTCCCTCACATTTTACCCGTCACTCCAGTTTCCCAAGGCTATACATACTTTAACTATAAACCACCTGATCTTGATGTTTTCAACAATAAGGCTGGTTTAGTTTCACTATGACAGAGATTAGTGCAGTTATAACTGTGACCCTTGAGGATAAGACAGGTGAGGAGTAATATTTGCTCACAGTGAATGATGAAGACATTAATAGTGCATAATCAGCTGTGCTTGCAGAGCTTGCAGCAACCTGCTAAAAGGAATTAGTACTAGCCAAACTCAAGTAACGATACTAAGTGGAGGGATCTAATATCACTCTAAAAGGGGTTAATTTTGATATAATGACCTGCTGACTGAACATTATCCAGTTTAGTACAGAGCTACTTGCCAAATAAATAGATAAAAAAATCGAAATAAAAAAATGGGTATGAAATATTGATTTGACTTGTATAAAGTGAGGAAAAAGTATGCAAGAAGAGAGAGACTCGGGAGATATGAAACTGGCATAGCTATGTAACTATGTAAATTGTTTCCCTGAAATAATTATTTAATATATAAGGGAATATAAGGAAATGCATTTTTTAATTAATAAAAAATATTAAATAAAAAGGACTGATTAAGTATCCCTGAGAGCCTTATAAAAAGCAAAAACATTACATGAAGAAAAAGGAAAAAGTGGCTAAAACTCCCATATAAAATAGCACTTGAACCTCATTGGTAGGAGTATTCGTACCTGGACCTTTCTCCAGAAAAATGACCTTTGACTCAGGGAAGAAGTTGGAGCCAGTGATAACCATTTCCTCTCCTCCACTCACTGGGAAGCTGCTAATACTGGCCTTCTCCACCTGAGGTAACTCCTGTGCTGAGCGTTGGGCTATTTAATCACAAATACAGATAAGACAGTCAAATTTACAGAGAGAATATTTTCTTAAATATATGTTTGTGTAGGAAACGTACAGCACTCCACTGGTATTGAAGCAGCCTGCAGTGAGACCACTTTTCCATTAGGTTGTGGGATGTGAACCCGGAACACCACGCGGACACGGGTGTTTTTTCGTCCAATATCAGTCTCTCCTTTTCTCAGCTCGATGTCAGAGTTCCTCAACTTCAAGATTCCAGCACAGTCAATACTGAAAAATACAGCATAAGAAAGCACGTCAAGAAGGAGTATCCATGTATAGTATTAAACAAAGTTGCTTGACTTCTAATCAATTCAAGTCACTTTCTGCATTTATACTCTTCTCATGTAGTTAATAATTGACTGATAACAAACAAATGGGTATATTTGCATACCCAATTCAATTGTACTTTAAAAGCTGGCATAGAAATAAAAGTTCAAGCTGTACTCATTAAACAATGGAAGAGTTTATTGGTGTTTTCAATCATAAATTACGTTATACATGCTTTTGAAGTTTCTATATAAGCATATTAGAATGATTTCTGAAGGATCATGTGACACTTAGGACTGGAGTAACTGTTGCTGAAAATTCAGCTTTGTCATTTAAAAAATGTAATTAAAAAGAAAGCTATTTTAATTGGAATAATATTTTACAATATTACTGTTTTTACTGTATTTCTGATTAAATATATATGTATATTATTGATGAGTTTAAGAGATTAAGAGAGAAAAAACTGAAAATCTTACTGACCGCAAACTTTTGAACTGTTGTATATGAGAGTGTTGATGTATAGGTTTTGCTCTACTTGTGAAGGACAACTATTTGAAAATGTCTCCACTTACCGGTATGGTAGGTGTTCTAATGGTTTAAGACTAAACCGGCTAAATTATGTTTTAATCCAAATCCAATAATATCAGAAGCAGAAAGGTGTAGTACATATTATTTCAGTATGAAAAAAACATAGGTCATCGTGAATATGGCTTCTAGAGTTTGTGTGCATTTCACTACATTGTGAATATCAAATTTCAAAGGATAATAAAACCTAAAATCACCTACATTGTGGGGTGCAGCCAATGGTCCCCACAAAGACAATAACTTTATAATTCTGTACTAAATAATGAAAATATAAAAATGCAAACAAAAAATTTGTGAGGGTTAGGTTTAGCAATAGGTAGGTTAGGGGATAAACAACATTATTAGGCCAGAATAAAAGCAAAATATGTCAAATGGAAAGTCTATAGAAAAATAGAAAAACAAATGTGCATGTGTATGTGTGAGAGAGATTAAGAGAGAATCAAGGTTGATGTTGAAGTGAAGAAGTGCTGGCAGGTACCTGGCAGACATATTGTTTTCAGGAAGGAGAGGAATCTCGAGAACCTTTGTGCTGGTGATGACAATTTCCTGGCTTGCCGTGGCGACAGTTTTTCCTGTGATGCGGTGAACCTGGTAGAATGCGTGCGGCCTCAAATAACGGTCATCCGCTGTCCCGATGAACATCTGCAGGTTCACTGGCTTCTCACTGTAGCCAACGAGCTGTTAAAAAAAAGTGAAGAAATTATTAAATGACCCCACTCGTGATTTTTCACCAACTTTTGTTAGTCAGTATATTTTCTTTAATAATTTAAAAGACAATGGAAAAGTCCTATGTGCTTTTTGTCGAGGGAATCAGGGTGATGGTAACTTCCGGGTTGGCCTGCAAAATTACATCATCCCTTGAGCCCTTTATAGCCGAACTCTTATATTTTTTTACAGGCTGTATTCATCTATTCATCTAAAGGCACTGGACATTCAACCAGGTCAAACTGGCAAATATTCTCCATTTGTATCACAATCATTTCCACCCCAAAGCATTTCCATCCGAAGGACCCTGTATATATGCAATTACTTCCCAAATACTCATCCATGCACATTAACATCAGACGTTAGCCCACTTTTTCCAAGACGAATCTAAAACACACTGTAACGACTAATTAAAATCCAGACATGAACATAAAAACAAGTTTTTGAGCCACGAGCCACAAAAAAAACACCAAAATCAAATTGAAGGAAAATAAATAAATGAGTGGGTAGAAAAGGTGAGAAAAGAAAAACAAAACCATGAAAGACTTTCAATTTTTGCTGCTGAAATAGTATAAACAAGACTTATGGAAATAGGGAAGTGAAAAACCCATTAAAATGTGATTCATTAGAAGTAACACATCATTTTGAGGTCGTTGAAGTTAGAAGTAACACATCATTCTGAGGTTGTTGAAGTTACAGAACAAAAAGCTTTTACAGAAGCGTTTTTCTTCCTGGTGCTGCATACCAGGGTGTCCAACGCAAACCTCCAGTGAGGCAGCGCAATGCCACATCCAGCAGTTTGTACGTATGACCTGCCAATAAGCTTCCCAGACAGGTGAGGAGTTCACAAACAGAAGGGAGCTTTTCCACTGACATGCATGTGTGGGTGGGTGTTACTTAGGTTGAGCACACAGGCTCCTAACAATTTCTCTAATGTTGAAATGTTATGCTTGGCAAACAATGATCCAATGTAGTGAAAGAGAGAGAGAAACTGGGAATGAGAGAGAGAGAGAGAGAGAGAGAGATACACTGATCCAATGTAGTGAAAGAGAGAGAGAAACTGGGAATGAGAGAGAGAGAGAGAGAGAGAGAGAGAGAGAGAGAGAGAGAGAGAGAGAGAGAGAGAGAGAGAGAGAGAGAGAGAGAGAGAGAGAGAGAGAGAGAGAGAGAGAGAAAAAATTAAAATGTCTGTGGATATAAAATATACAGATATGACCCATCACAGGTAATGGAAGGACCAAGCCAACCACACCAACACAATAATGAGAAAAACATGATTCACATTTAAACTGACGGGTCTTGAGAACATAGCCAGACATTTGTGGATAGAGGAAAAAGAAATAGACGTTGGGAAAAGAGACTCAGGGAACAACGGAAGACTTGGATTGTAGTTCATGTAGTTCCCAGGACAGCTTGGCTTTATTACACTTGGAGACATGCATAACTAAAAAAAATATTAAACCAAAAGGGTATGCTTTGTTTCAAAATATTTATGGTAACTTTTTACAATAAGTTTCTATATGTTAAGATTAATAATTAACATGAAATAACAATAAAAAAGAACCCTTTAGTATTTATTAAGTATTTATTAGGTAAGGTATAAAAGTACATTCAGCTGATTGTTATTGCAGAATAAACCCCTACAGGATGATTAGGACTTGGATCAAGTTGGTTTATTTTGAGATAACAACTGGCTGGATGTGCATTATCTTACGTATTACACACTACTTCCCACTTTAGTAAATAGTTGGACACAAAATATTGATTTTTGTTGGAAGTATTTTATTGGCTCACTAAACGCAAAGCTTCCGCGAAGAAATCAGTTGCTATTAAGCAACTTTTAACCAACTAAGCCAAGACGACTATCACGTTCAAACTAGACAAACATTTAAGGGATAAAGTACAGTCATACCACTTATCAAAGCTTTTAACCGCAAAAGAAATTATGGGGACAAGAGATATAGATATGCAACGGTTTTGAAATCTTACCCGTTTATTCGTTTATTATCTAATAAACTATTACAGTGAGTGTACAAAACAATCTTCTTGGTAAGAAGATGAACACAGCAACAATATTAGGGGCCGTTCACAAAGAATGCATTTTTCCATTTCGCAATTCATGACACAGCAATATAAAAATGTGGCGCTCAAGTTAAAAGTAGTTCAAACTTTTTAAAAACATGTCTCTAGACCTAGCGCTATTTTCCCATTCCATGGTCTATGTCTCTTGTGTATGAGATGCGTACCTGCGTCTGTTCAGTGTCTCTCTCTATTAACAATGAAGCAGTGAGTTTAATTACTTCAAAATAGCGATGTAACCACCTCGTTGCTGAGAAATATAATGTAGCATAAAATTGTATTACTAAAAGACACGGCAGTGTTGATAAGGTTCTGTGCGTGCGCAGCGCGACCTCTGCTCGCTGTGTGCGAGTGACATACGCATGTGCGCACCAATGAAAGCAGCGCATTAATATGATTCAACTGACTACCTATGCATTAAACAGTTTTATTGCACACCTTCCAGCCAATCAGAATAGAGTATTCAGACAGACCACGGTATAAATTAACATTAACAAATTTATTTTTTGGGGGAAAAAGTTTTTTTTTTTTTATTAGTTTTTTTTAATTAACAATAAACTAGATTAAAAAAAAAAAATAGATGGCAGAACTATAGAAAAAAAAAGTTTACTATTTCTAAAAAACGTGGAATGGCACATTATTGGTCACTTTTCTTCATGAAACTTTTGCCTCGTCCTTCTATTAAATGCTTTTCCATCGAGCAATGTTGTTTCTGTGAGTGCAGTGAACTCTGCGAGGTGAACAATCCCCGGCAGACAGAGACTTGCAGGCAATGGGAGATTCAGGAGCAGAGGCCATGTTTATGCTCCAAGACCTGAAAAAGGTGAAGAGCTCAACTGAAATGAACCATGACCCCGCCAACACCACATGCTTGAAGGATTTATTTCAGTGGTGAGAGTGAACCACCCCAGGTAACAGCTCCAAACCCAACTGGACAATTCATTTTCATTGTGTACGCAAAAAAACAAGCCTGTGTTGCATGTGTGAATCTGCATGAAACTGGCTTCCAGTTGAATACACTCCAATCAAAAATGTATGGTCAGTAAAAAGGTTTCATGTTATGAAAGAAGTATCTCATGCTCACAAACCCTGCATTTATTTGACCAAAAATACAATAACGGTAATATTGTAAAATATTATACAATTTAAAATAATGTTTTTCTATTTGAATATATTTTAAATATACTGTACAGTGTGCAAGATAGATCTAAATAGTGCATCATCTCAATCAACCAAACCCTTTGCAAACTCTGGAGAACATCAAAAAGTGAATTTTCTATTTAACGATGGTATGATATGATTTAAATCAACATGAAACCACATTCACAACATATTTTACTTCAAAATGTATTTCTCACTGAGTAAAACAAAATATTCAATACATATTCAATACTCAAATAGGAACTGACTGGATCCTGAAGAGTGGATGTTCCATAGCACAATGGAGCCCGTACATTTTGATCAAAAATGGCCAAACATTTCTGTTAGAAATAAAGTGCACTGATGATGAATCATGCAATATAGGACTGAGAACATGTATTATTAAAGTAAACAGTGTCAATTTTGATTTCATGTTTATTTTAAGTTAACCAAATTCATTTATTTTGATCTGGAACGCTATAAAAAGAAGTATCCCAAACCCCTAATGGTCAGTATGATGCATTATAATGTAAAATCACTTTACAGGATGATATATCAGTCCGTGAACATTTATGACTTTTGGAAATTCCATGAACATGTTGCAGCCTCAGCAAAGTTTCAGAGCGCTGCTTCAGTTTCAAGACATTTAGAGCAGCTACAAGGCGCCACATCCTCAAGAAGTTTCTGAAGGCCTGCGGCTCAGCCTCTGTTGCTGACTTCAGCACGACCCCTGCACTCTTTCTCTCTCTCGTTCAGTCATTTCCATTCAGAATAGATTGCCAACCACCCTCATTCCCTCCATTAAGTCAAAATAATTACAGCTGATCTCCTTTTGTATTTGCCACATGTTTGTGAAAGAAGTCTCTTATGCTCACCAGGGTACATTTAATAATTAAGATGTATTAAGAAAAATGTATTAAGAAAAAATACAGTTAAAACCGTATTATTGCTGTTTTCTGTTTGATATCATTTTTAATTTTTTATAATTTTTTGCAGTTTATTCCTGTAATGTCAAAGCTGAATTTTCAGCATCTTTACTCTAATCTTCAGTGTCACATGATCCTTCAGAAATCATTCTAATATGCTGATTTGCTGCTCAAGAAACATTTATTATTATCCATGTTGAAGACAGTTGTGCTGCTTAATATTTTAGTGGAAACCCAATTGTTTTCTACTTTCTGAAGGTAGCACATGTGTTAAGAGTTTTGTGGATCCACTGTCTGCAAGGAACGGGAAGTAATTTGTGTTTTGTACGACATCACTTTGTGAAGTGGCTACATTCATGCTCTATTACCACTTTTTTTCCCTTCTTTTAATCCTGAAGAAAAGCTTAGAGAGGTGGCCGTGTGCTGAGAGGGAAAAACACAAAACAGGAGGGGACTACAGAAAACAAGCTTTAAAACCTGGAGTCTTGAATGGGTTGATGTGCCATATTTTCAAACACAAGCAGCTACAGACAACATTCTCTCATTCATCCTCTCGTCATCGACAGGCCTGAAGAGATCCACAGTGTGTGTTTGTGTGAGATTTCACAAGACGACTGTCCCTGCGCTGCTATCCTCCCTGCCCTGACACTGGTTATATTAAACTGCTGACATTAAGAAAAGTCACATGTCCCATTGCTGAAATAAAGCTAGCAGGGGCAAAAATAGCCTCCCTGGGTTGCCTTTCATATTGAAGACTAAAAGATTTCTCATTCTGACTGTTTCTCATTGCATTCCCAGGCTGAAACACAGAATCAGGTGGTCTTAAAAACAGCAGGAAGACACAGTCTAGCGTACAACAAAAGCATGTGTAGCACATGTTTTGGTGTAGCACGTTTTGTGCTGTTGGCTGCATGTTTCATCGTGCCTCAACTCCCTTCATACACCCTTTACACTTTGAACTTCCCTTAAAGCTTCATGTCTCATTCCCCTATTTCTCTTCAATCTCTATCTCCACTCCTCCCTCTTTCTCCATCTCTCTCTCTATCTTTCTCCTTCCAACCCGCTGCTGGCAAGTTGTTTCCCTGTGTTGCTCTGTGGTTGCTATGGTGAAGGCCAGCCGGTTCGTGTGTGTGCATGCACGAGTATGATTGAGATTGAGTGTGTGTGTGTGTGTGTGTGTGTGTGTGTGTGGGTAAACCCGAGCCTAAGGGGGTGGGGAGGAGACTCAAGGTCACACAAACACACTCTCACTCAAAAACACACACACACACACAGTGACCTCTTGCCCCAAAACGTGGATTAGCGCTGACATACTCTCTGTGCTTACTGGACACAGTAAGAGTCTGTTCACGATGCAGTGTTTACACAACATATGCCTGTGTGTGTGTGTGTGTGTGCGTGTGTGTGTGTGTGTGTGTGTGTGTGTGTGTGTGAGAGAGAGAGAGAGAGAGAGAGAGAGAGAGATAAATAGAGGTATACACACAGAAAGCACTCAGACCCAGGAGGCTGGGTAACCTGTTGTTTAAATAAGGTCAATACACATTCTCTCTGTCTCTCTCACACACACACACACATACACACACACGCACGCACACGCACACAATGTGTAAAAAGCTACACTAGGATTCCCACACAAACACGTCAAGATATAAACATTCGTATAGAGGGAGTACAGCATTTACCATGGTGTGTACCTCTCTCACCCCCTCCGCTGGCACTGTGCTGTGTCCTACCCTTCACTCTTCAATCCACATCAGATACAGCCTCAGGCTACTGTACAACAAAAGCACTGCACTCATGAGGGTATACAGACAACAGGGTTGCTCCCCAGGAAAACAACAACACAAATGTCTCTGGTCAGCACAGAAAAATCACCCACCTTGAGATCTGAGGGTCACCAAGGTCAGCCATTTTGTTTTTCTGTTATCTGATACTGAGCCATGTTGCACAAAACAATAAAGCTAATATCTTTGGGAAAACATTAATTGACAGACTATTCAGGATTAAATTGTTTTACCACAGATATGATTTTGAGTTTGTAAAAGTTGCTCCGACTTTTACTTGCCCTATCGAAATTGCTAGAAAAGTTTATTTTTTCATTAGAGTGTCTGCCAAATGCATAATTTAAATGTTATGTTTGATTTACAATCTTTTTTCTAAAAAAAAAAAGAATAATAATAATTCTTCCCAAATATTTTCCAAGAAACACAAGAACAACTTTTTTTATGGAGCTAAATTTCACCTACAGGAATTACATTGGTAACCCATAACCAGAATGGCGAAAAGTTCCCTGCTTAGTGTCTGACAGGCTGATCATCCCTACAGGCTTGTAAGGGCAAAGTTAGAGCCTCCTCAGCCTGTCAGGCATGAAGCAGGTGATTTTCTACAATGGGCAAGTTCAGAATGGTACTCCCAACTCAAAAGAAACATTTAGACAAGTGCTCAACAAAAACAGTGGCTTTGCATTTCTGCTTTTAATAACCTCTCCAGCACAATTGCCATTAGGCATCTTCTCTGTGGTAATTGACAGCCTGCAACAGATGCTCTCAGTAGAGTTAACCTAGAATATTCCTTTACCATCATCCTTTTAAAAACAGGGTAATTTATTTTTCATAAAGCTGATTTCCACCATCTGTGTTGATTCCACTTAGCCTTTTTTATCCACATAAAAGCTCTGGGTGAAAGGTGCAAGTGACTTTCCAGATCCTACGGCATATGTAAACTCTGCTGCCCTTTGTGAGCGTCTCTGTGTTTAACAGTTCAATTGTGATCTTTCACTCACATACTTACATTAAGGAAAGTCTAAGTCAGATGGGTTCAGAAGAACTTCTGTCTCCACCAAAATGTGTGCTGATTTTGGTTAACAACGAACCCAGCGAGACACGAGCAAGGTTTGTAGGGCATTACACAGCATTCCTCGTAGATCTCTGAACTGTGAATTAGCCCAGTCCAAACACTAGCAGTAAACACTGTCACTTTGTTTTGCTGGTGTTTGTCTGGCTACTGTACACTGCAATCCGCAGCCTTCTGTTATGGCAGCTTGACTTACACACAACTGATAGAAACACTTACACACGTTTCTCGATTTCACCGGAAATCATGTCTCTGATTTCTCACACAATAATTGGAGTGGTAAAGTATGTGTTTCTGGTTGTAACATTAGACTGCTTTTGCACCTGTAAAGCAAATTTCATGACCTTCTCTTAACCTTGCTGCAACAACTAATCGATACAATCGCTTACAAACGATAATAAAAATACTCGACAACGGATCCAGTTATCAATTAGTTACCTATGCATGGAAACCATCCACGAGTCACTTAGCTTTACAGTAGTGAATAACACATTTCTTTGGACAAAACGCATATGTAAAATAGCGGAGGAGGACACAGAGCGAGCTGCTGTGGGGAAAGGTGCCTGACCCAAGTTATCTGAAACATGAGAATGTTTGTATTAAAGCGGTACCTTACCGTTGGCAAAATAGGCTTTCAGTAAAACTGGGCTGTCATAGGACTAGGATGCAAGACTTTTGCTGACAAATAAACATGAATTTCTCAGTCCAGAGAATGAGTAAACATGGTTCATTTCATGTTACCGACATTTTAACAATACTGTAAAGGGGGTTGAAAATAAGCAGTTAAGTTTGATGCGCTTCAAACTAAAGCATAAGCGTTTACTGTCTTGCCCTGTCGTACTTTGAGAAATGCATGTGGTGTTTAATGCTTTTGAGACAAGTTTTCCTCAATACATAACATTTTACTGTTATATCCTTATCTGTAAACTAAGTCCAAGTCCTGCGAGTATTTCCATTTTGCATATTCCGACTATAAGTGAGTCTCCGTTAAACTACACAGACTTCCATGACCAAGCGTCGTCAGTGCGTGTATCTGCATCAAACAGACGGAGCGTAGTAGAACAGAAGTGCAATAATTCTGGCTTGCTAAAATATTTCTTGTAAAAAAAAATGAAGTATAGGTTTAAAATTCTACATGCAACACAAATAATCATTTTTATGATAGCAGTAAAGGGATTGTTATTGGAATAGCCTATAGTGTAATACGTAATTACAGCGTTCAGATGATTTAATCTTTTATTAAATATGAGCTGTTTTTACAAGGTTTGCTCAGATCGATATCTACACTATTTAACAACAATAACTTTTAAATAGTCAATTTTCTGTTCAGATTAAAATAATGGATGCAACCCTAGCTGAAGGTGAAGTATCCAGTCAGATCATCCACACAGAAACACTCATTAACATTCACTTACACCCGTCTCATTTTAGTATTATTAGGCTATATACTATTATAGTATTTATATAGCTTTTATTTTCATATATATTTAGCTTTCTTTTTTCATGTTTTTTTGTTGTTGTAGTTTTTGTTGTTTTGTTTTGTTGTGCTTTTGTAATTTTATTAGTTTTAGTTTTTTTCTATTTAGCTTAAATTTCTTTTTCAGTTATTTTGCAAAGGCAACAATATAGTTATGCATCTAACATTTATATTTTATTTCAGCTTTTATTAACAAAAACAATTTTTGTGAAAAATTACAAGACTGACTCAAGTGTTCTTTTCAGGTTACAAGACCCTGTTTTTTTTCTGTCTAGTATAATTCGATGTTCCAATTCCATCTCATGTTTACATGGTTTCTGCGTTAAAGGCATAGTAAAGGCACACACAGCATTAATAACTACAACATTGGAAGAACAAGTATATTTTGTGTAGATCTTAGTGGCTATACTAGTGGCTGTTTGTTCGCCTATAGCCATCTTCTTTTTAGTTCATTAGTCAATAAATGCTCGGTAAAGACAGCAAGTGTAAGTAGTCATGTAGATCAGATTTCAAGTTAATTTCAATATCGTTCCATTCTCATACTATTTCATCTCAGAATTCATTATTGTTTTGATTTCTTTCCGTAATAACCATTTTCTCATACATTTGTTTTTGAGGTACTGCCTTCTCTGTCAAACGCCCAGGTGCACACATAAAAACACACAAACAGCATATGTGTTAGCTTACACCTGGCATACAGGTGTATGGGTCTGTCCTAACTGTCCTGACTAATTGGCAGCGCAAGTGCTGCTGACGGCAATATGGCTCAGTGAGTCTGTTCACCGTCTCTAAGATCCAGTCACCGCAGAGAAGCTCACTCCCGGGACAGATGGAGTCTGCGGTGTCACCTGCTGACGTCACAACAACAGATACTCCACAGTAGCAGCCTCAGAGTCCAGCAGCGCATGCCCCAGAAAGCATCATGGGAAACATTATCGCAAACAGCTGTTCGCTGAAATGTCTGAAGGTATGGGAGATTTTCCATGTGCAGATTTTCAAAAACGGAACCAGGGGGTTTCAAAACCACAATCAAACAGCATATAAAAGAGTCAAGTGTGAAAATACGATGTTAACACTTTACAGTAAGGTTACATTTGTTAACATTAGTTAATGCATTAGGTACCATTAACTAAAAAATGTTTAATGCAGTTTTTATAATTCAAGGTAAATGTTAATTTATACATGTACAATTGCTTATTTATAATTAACAACTTTTAATAACACATAAGTTATACAAAAATGTATTACTATATGTAGAAAATTAATTTAGATTAATACATGCTGTAAAACTATTGTTAATTAATCCTTAATGCATTAACTAATATTAATCACCTGAAATTATTAAATAATCTACACCCACCGTTTTTATTACTTGATTGCTAAGATTTATCAAAATTACTGCAGATGCATAGGCTGGTCAGCTCATCTTCCTATTTGAAACGTTTGCAGTAGTTCTCAGAGAGAGTTTGTAAATGCACATCTGTATAGCTGCCAATCGCTTAAACATGTTAACCTCCGATTTTTATCTGTTCAAGTATATCTGTTCAGTATATTATTACCCATATATATGTTAAGGCTTGCATCTGTCTACGAGCGTAGTTTCCATATTCATTTAATTCGCCTTTTGTAAAAATATGATCACATAACCTGAAAAAACTAAACAAAACAAACAAACAGATATTTAGCCAGGTTTTCTAGCAGTTTTTTCCCTGTGGGTGAATCAGTGTGTGTCTACCACTGAACAGACTTCATTAATGTGAGGTAATTATGCATCCTCAGTCTTAGTGTGAGGGGAAGTGGGGCTATGATGTTAAAGAGTTAGTCATTAATACCCTGAAATAGTAAGTAAGGCACGCTCGCTCACACAAAACTGATTCTCATGTGCATACAGGTAGTTGATGTTTAAGCATGAAAGGCTGGAAGTGGGAAATAAATCTCAACAAACAAGACAAAAATCTGTTTTGCAAAGGACAACTGAACTGTTTGTATTTTGGCTCAAACATTAAAGCACATTTCTTCTCTACAAATGCAGAAGGAACATATCTTTTATTATTACTAATTGTCATTAGTCTACTGAAATCGATGTCCAAATAATGGTTTATACAAACTTAATTTTATTTCAGAGAAATGGGTAACAGATAGTTTCACTACATTAATTAAACGGTTAAACCCTGTACATTATGCATGGCCTTTTGAGTTTCTAAAAACCTTATTTGTATAGTGAACTCATTGTCATGTTCACTAAGCCGGTTTGAGATGATTTGAGCTTTTTTGATATGGTGCGTTATCCTGTTGGAAGTAGGTATGGTAACTGTGGTCATAAGGGGATGAACATGACAGCAACAATACTCAGGTAGGTTGTACCGTTTAAATGATGTTCAATTGGTACAAAGAAGCCCAGTGTGCCAAGAAAATACCCTCCACACCATTACACTACCACCAGCAGCCTGAACCATTAAAACAAACAATGACGGGTGTGGTTTACTTTCATGTTATTTACTCCAAATTCTGACCCGGTCGCAGCAGAAATCGAGACTCATTAGACCAGGCAACGTTTTTCCAATCTTCTATTGTCCAATTTTGGTGAGCCTGTGTGAATTATATGCTTAGTTTCCTTTTCTTAGATAACAAGAGTAGCACCAAGTGTGATCTTCTGCTGTTGTAATCTGCTTCAAGGTTCTACGTGTTGTGCGTTCAGAGATACAATTCTGCACACCTTGGTTTTAACAAGTGGTTATTTGACTAACTGTTGCATTTCTATAAGCGTGAACCAGTCTGGCTGTTCTCCTCTGACCACCAGCAGTATTGCCTACAGAACTGCAGCTCACTGGATACTTTCTCTTTTTCAGACCATTTTCTGTAAACCCTAGAGATGGTTGTGCGTGAAAATCCAAGTAGATCAGCAGTTTCTAAAATACTCTTGCACTAACCATGCCATGCTCAAAGTGACTCACCTTTCGTCCCCATTCTGATGCTCAGTTTGAACTTCAGGTTTCAAGTATACTCAATTAACACATTAACAATATAACTTCAAATAATTATAACTAAGTAATTTTATTTATATGTTACTAATTTATTATTCACTACTATCTTCAGTATAAAACCTTGGACACAAAACAATTTGCCATATAAACAACCCATACACACAAACTGACAACAAACTACACCAGAGAGATAGGAAATCCCCCACAATTTTGTGATTTGCTTTTGCATTTGACATCTACAAATTTCACGAGACATAGTCCAGAAAAAGTACAAAGAAACGGCTCAAACTAACCAAGAGGAATTGGAACAAAGGGCATTGTAAAGGCAGCCCAGTAGTATAAAAGAGGAGAGATGTCTGATAATGAAAGATGATCATGCAGGTAACATAACGAAGGTCATAAACAAGGAATGACGGCCAATTAATAGCCCCCAAGACAGAGGTGTGACGTGGCAGAAATGCAGGTCTGTTATTGTGGTTGTTTAATGGACCATTCAATGCCAGAGGTTATGATTAGGGGGGAAAGGCCTTCTTTTCCTCACATGTTCAATGATCT
The DNA here is from genome assembly GCF_949152265.1 of Phoxinus phoxinus. Lineage (NCBI taxonomy): Eukaryota > Metazoa > Chordata > Actinopteri > Cypriniformes > Leuciscidae > Phoxinus > Phoxinus phoxinus. The sequence continues at coordinate 32,889,340 of NC_136877.1, read as the reverse complement.
TGGTTCCTGAGTTGTGTGTGCTTCATTAAGGCTACCACAAAAGAGGCCACTGCCTCCAAGACCATAAAATATTTACCAGCAAGCTCTCTCTCTCGCTCTCTCTCTCTCTCAATGAGAGCTACCCTCAAGAGAGTGCCAGGTAAGTTTACCTATCCGTTCAGGAGTACCACATGATACAGCAGGTTACTAATTTGGCTTCATTTTACATAAATGATGCCATCACCTCTACTGAAGTACGCTCCCACCAGTGAGCAGCTATTACAAGTAGCACAAATGCAGTCGGTATTAAATAAAGTCTCTAATCAGACTGCTATACTGCCTGCTTAGATCTAACTGAAACCAACACAGTCCCGCACTAGCTGTTACCCAGTAAAAGGAATTTTATGACCAGTAATGAGGTTACTAGGCCACATAGCAGACACTTTCTGTGTGGTCTCGCTTCTCAAGTTCTGCTTCCTGTGAAGGGAACGGATGGCATCTCGCTCTGTTCCCACTTTTGTGGCCAGCGTAATGAGTTCTAAAAAAAATCAAGGCTACAAGGCTTTGTATGAAAATCCAAAACCAAATTTAACCACTGGAGGTAATCAACAAACAAATGTATTCAACCAGGAAATATAGCCAGGGAAAATGACATCATCAGTAAAAGTCCTGTTGTGGAGACTCACCTTGACGATAGGGTGTCCCCCAGACGCGGCTTTGACAGCCCCTCGGCTGCCTTCGGTCTCATAATGAGCTCTGTGATGAGCTTTGGGGTGAACCTCAATCTTTAGTTCATACTGCCCATACTGATTTGGCAACGGCCAGTCCAGGGGAGGCAGGGATGATGCCCTGTACACAGACCAAGAGCAACATAAACAGAAATGTTACACAATGCATAGTGATGGGTCGTAGATATTGTAAAAAATGAAGACATACAAAACAAGATTAATCATTGAGCAGCTTTGCAACATTTTAGGATGCATCGATTGCATGTTCTTTTGCTTGTCACAACCACAGAAATTCAACAAATCTTATTTTTCCAGGGTTGTTGCTGGTGAAAGAAACAGTTCCCACAAGTGCTATGCAAGACTATGTGATTCGGGACCAGAAAATCTGCCTTGGCACAGCTTGCATCTGCACGGCACCTATAAATTCGACAATAAAATCGTACAGCTGTGGTGTGCGTGTGCCACAATGCCTTTCGCCATATGCCTGTCCACTGAAATACAGGACAAATTAGAAAGTTCTCATAACAGAAAGAAAAACATAACAAAAAAGAATGTATGATCTTTTGAGCTGTGAATTGGATGTTAAAATATGGTTTTAAAATGAGGAATAAGACTTGTGATCAAAGACCATGATTATCTTTTGTGAGGGGAGGTTAAATGCTAACAGTCAGTAATGTCATTTTTTTTGTGTCGTTCCAAACACAGAAGAATATTTTGGTAACCAAACCATTTTAGTTACAATTGACTTTGTTTGTTTTTACATAAAATAAAGACATTTCTAAAAATATCTTCTGTAATGTTCCACAGAAGAAAAAAGTAATATAGGGTTGGATCAAAATGAAGGTGAATGAATGATTTTCACATTTTTATTTTTGGGTGAACTATCCATTTAAGGATATGCAAAACTATGTATTTTCTAAATCAACAAAAAAGGTTTTAACTGATTTTGTTTTCACAGATTTTCTCTTAGTCTAGCTCTCTAACACATCCTCTTACTTTCGTGATCACCCCTCTCCTGTAATATGACATGTACATGCCCTGCTGTCATGGTAACCTGAGATGGATCGTCAGGGGAAATTTGAGAAGGCTGTGTGTGACGGTAGTGACCTAACGATAGTGGCCTAGTGGCCTGAGGAAACCAAACAGCTTTACTTGGTGAAAATGTACACTTGCCTTATACATGCACAACTGCGGTACACAAAAATGAACAAGGAAAAATATTTAATCTTATCCTTCCTTAGTATTACACATATGACAATAAATAGGAATATTAACTTACACATTCAAATATTACATATTAAACAACATATTTTAATATATAATACATATAAATGCAACATAGATACTTTCATCAGCATTGATGACGAGTGTTGACGAATCACTGAAACAGAATTTTGTATCGATTAATACTGCATAAACAAACAGAATGATTTATGAAGTTCTGATTCATGAAGATTCGTCAATTGCAAAAATTGGAGTTAGTAAATTTGAAGTTTAAATCAAAGACACTATTTTAGCATGTCTTATTGTCTTTACACCAGGGGTTGGTAACCTATGGCACATGTGCCAACACTGGCACGTAGGGTAATCGCTGGCATGTGAGCAAAAGCGATAGAGGTCATTCAGATAAAGTACCTCGTACTTACATATATATCTACATTTAATCTGGTAAATCACTCCTCATAGTAACACAGCTTGTTTTATTAAGGTAGGAGTTATAAATACTATTAAAAGTGTGAGAATTAAACTGCGCAAGTCAATGAAAGCACGCAGCTCTCAGTCTCTAACAAACCATTAGCACGACCACTGCGCATCGCACGTACAACAAGTTACTGACTGACAGCTTATAGCTTGTTACACTGTACATAGTATACTTGTTTGGATATCTCTGACATTTATAGCATTGACTAGGCTAAGTCCTATTAAACATTCTACAAAGATCAAAATGATTGTGATGCAAGTGAAAACTTAATTCATCCATACCTGGTCACTTCATGCGTATTCTCTGATCGAATAGCTACAAAACGGATATCTATCCGATCAGTTAAAAGGCATGAATGACCAGATGTAAATAGGCCCAAATAGCCGCACTATTTCATTATGAATATTCAAAATGTTTATGTGTATTTATACAACTATACATAAAAAGGGCACTTCCTGAAAAAAAGGTTGCCCAGCCCTGCTTTACACTTTTCTGCACCATAATGTTGGGGTAAGTTATTTTCCCCCCTTTTTTGGGGGGATAAAATGAATACTTTTATTCAGCAATGATCTATTCAATTTAGCAGTCAAAAATATCAATATTTCGATACATATCAATACGCAAATATCTTAAACGTTTCCAATACTCAGTATAAATTTACGGAAAAACATAGAAAAAACTGAAACCACTAGTACGCAAAAATCACATAACATGGGTGGCGTTATAAACGCGTAAAGAAGAAATTATATGCATACATACATATTAATTTGAAATATATATCATCATTTATATATATATATATATATATATATATATATATATATATATATATATATATATATCTGAGTCTGTATTTAAGGTGTTTCTTGTGTTTGAACTCGTTTTGAGGATGGCACACTTAGCATTGCTCGAGGATCTTGCTGCGAGTGGTAGCAGGCAAGAGCACGTCTTTAGAGAGTGGCGAAAGGAAAGGATGTGCGTAAAGCCCTTATATAGGCCTAACCATGGTGTGGGTGTGTTTTATGTAAATTACAAACCTTGGGCACGTGGTCGCTCTTTTAGAATACTCAAAATTGATTAACATTCGAACGAGGTTAAGAACAAATCCATGTGCGTACGCAAGTGTTGTGAAATAATTGTTGTGCAATTATTAGTGAATGAGACCCCATGTCCATTTCATACATTGGCCAGTCCAAAGAGTGGGCAGGTGTGTCTTCATCTGAAAGTAAGTTATGTTTTGTTGGCTGTCCTACACTAGACCCACTCCCATCTGTTAAACCAGTCAAGTTTCTAGAGCATTCTATTGCTGCTGACTGATATACAAACACAAACACAAACACACACACACACACACACACACACACACACACACACACACACACACACACACACACACACACACACACACACACACACACACACACACACACACACACACACACACACACACACACACACACACACACAGAGCTCGGAGCTCATATAACAGGGATCAAGTATCATGTCTCTTTTGTATGAAGATACGGCCGTAAAGATGTTAGTCAACACTGCTCCTACATGTTGCTTTGCTGAACGTTTCTTGACATGTTTGTGAGAAAGAGTACTTTTCCAGATGTGACTGTTTTGCTGTACGAGGTACCAAGTGTGTTTACTATTCATTGTGGATTATTAATGAAGGGGCCTGACTGAGTTAAAAAGTGTGTTGTGTCGGTGGGGTCGATAACAGAATGACTGTGGGTAGGGACACATTTGCGACCCACAGCCACACACTCTCTTTACTGATTTATGGTGACAGAGGCCAGGGCACACACATACAGGGTAGGCGTCTTCATCTGACTAACATACACACAACCATTATCTGATGCTCTGATATGGATAGCAGACACAATTATAACTCTTGGTGTTCATTGGCTCACTCAACTACCTCATGCTACTCTAAATGGATATTAGCCCTCTAGTGTTGCTCTTCAATTATATATATATAAAATCAAATAAAACGTTTTGAATTTTTAAAAATAGCTACTTCATCGGAACGGTACGAAACTCAGTGACAGAGCAATTTTTTGGGATTTTTCTACAAATCAGCCACGAATTCCAAAAGTACACAGCAGTGAAGGGGTGACACTCTAAAATATCAAGAGTGCAAAATAGACTCACTCCACCCACCCCAACCCAAATTAACTGGTGTGACTGTAACACAAAGCAAGTTTTTGCAAATGCGTGAAATAAAATCAATAATTTAGCCACAAACATTCGAAAACATCAAGAGTACAACACACAGACTCCCTTGCACACACTTACACAATCTCTGATAAGGATTCCTTTAGGGATTCCAAAAGGAATTTTGATGTTATATTTACCAAAATGTCTTTCTCTGTGTTCCGGTTTAACTGTAGAAAAATGTATATAAAAACTGACACTTCAAATCAACATTTCAAACAAAAAATATCTAAACCTTGGAAAAAAAAGTCGTATTTGAGAAATGTCTAAATATATAGCAAAATCCTCAACCTAATAAAAGTAAGGTTTATGTCTAAAACAACTATAGAGTGTACAAGCCCCTTTATACATAGGCTATATAGGAATCTATAGGATTTTTTTTTTTTTTTACTATCATCAAATGAGACTAATCTGCCTTCAAAAATTTCATTTTAAAGGTCTTGTCTCGATTTTTTCATGAAAATAAAAATAATCGTTATTAATGTTTCTTTTAGTTCATATCAATGTATCGGTATCAATCGAAGTCCCCAATATTTAGATTTCCTTTGCCATCCTCAAACACTCACTTAGCTGGTGTTAAATGTAATCATTAGCAAATCTCATAATGATTATCCAAACTTATTATATTGTATTATTTGTGATGCCTTAAATGACTTGTAGCATAGACAAAATATTATAGGATTTTAATATCTGCCATTTTTTGCTTATTAGACATAAGATAAAATAAAAATAATTTTGGGTATCGGCCATGTCTAACTGAAAGTTGAGTCTCCTATGCGTGTAAGGAGCACTATTTGTGCGCTGCATGTGAGTGAGAGAAAAAGTTGCTGCCAAATCAGTCACATGATGTTCTCTGTCAGTTTAGATAGGCTAATAGGCCACTGACAATGTAGCATACAGCTCTCTAAGTTTTGAGAAAAGAGCTAACGTCTACACACATGAACACCTGTAAGAAAGAAGCATTATAGAGCTTTATACAGATGAACTCTATAATGGTTACTCGTACTTGTGTCTCTTCAAAGCAGAGGAGGGGGTTTACCTGAAAATAGGTGTGTGTCCAGGTTTGGGTTTGTTCCATGTGAAGTGAGATGGGACCGAAAGAAACTGCTCTCCAGATCCATCTTTCTTTAATCCGTGCATGGCATCCTCACCAGGTGAGTCAAGCAAAGGAGATACATTCCCAGAATCATCCATGCCCATGTCGCACTTCCCTGTCTGGATTGCTGCTGTACAGTCCTGGGAGGTCTTCCTGGTCTTGGAGGGGATGTCAGCCTCAGAGGGACAACATTGGAAAGGGGACATACCCATGGATGGGCTTCCTATCCAGGTGTCTTCGGTTACGCTGCCCCTGGGCGAGGGGCCGGGAGTGGCAGTCGGGGAGTGATGGGGTGATAAAGAGCCCAGGCAGCATATATCAGCGCTGGAGTGGCGTCTCTTCCCACAGGGCGATGTCGGGCGTGAAGAGGGCCGTGAAGGTGAACGTGGACTCAGCCAGTTCTCATCTGTGACGCTGGTACGGGGCGAGTGACAGGGCGACTGGCGGGGCGAGAGAGAATGGCCGTGTGAGTGAGAAAGGGAGTGAGTGAAGGCCTGGTGATGATGATGATGATGATGATGCTGCTGCTGCTGCTGTTGCCATACTTCCTCCTGTGGTCCAGCCTGCGGAGAGCAGCCAGGCGAAGTGAGCGGTGAGCCCAGGGTAAAACGCGCCGCTGCTTCATTTAGTTCCGAATCCACATCATCGTACACATGTGAGATGGATTCGCAGGACGATGCGTCTGAGAACCAGCTTCGTGAGGAAAGGCTGCTACATGGACTCGGGCTCAGGGACGAATCTCGATACGAGTGATCTAGAGGCAGGTAAAGGTGGTCTCGAGACAGAGGTCTGTCGTGGTAGTCTCCATCCGGACCCTTTGCTCTCATCTCATCGTCGCTGGCCTCCATCTCCTGCTGGCAGCTTGGGGAAATGGAGGTGATCTGGATGCTGGGACATTCAAAGGCCTTTGGTGGGCCGTTCCCTCCTCCACCCATCCCTGTGGGTGTGTATTTAGAGTCATGATGCTCATAGCTTTGCTCATAGGTCTTTTGGTGGGCCTGCAGGGAGGGGGAGGTGGCAATGAGTTGGGCTGGGGGCGGGCCTCCATGCCGCTGGAGACCGTGTGATTGGTTCACCAGTAAAGGAGGTTGGCCCACATTGAGGATGTAAAATGAGGTGTTATCATCCGTTTCTAGATCTAAAAATAAAACAAAACAACACAAATCAAAAACAATACATGACGTCAATGCAACAGTTTTTTACGACTGTGGAAAAAGCTACATGCCCAGAGCAGCTGCAGTTGCAAAAACTACGTCTTGGTGGTGCTCACAAACAGACTATTTTGCTACGTGACAATGAAAAGCAGAGGAAGAGTCTGGAACCGGCTTGTTTGTCTTTGTACTCTTGTATTTGCCGTTGCTTTATCAAAACCATAATGAATACAAAAATCTGAACGGCTGTTAAAAAACATGTAAATACTGTTTGACTTTTCTTCTTCATGACAAGCGGGTGTCAGAAACATAAAGCTGTGCACTGCTGCCCTTGTAAAGGGCTGTATTTCTGCTTTTCTATGAGTGCTACCTACTGTCAATTTGCATTGTCTTTCAGTCTGTCTGCAAAGAAATGTTTGTTGCATAAGTCTAAACAGACAGATCGCATGCAAAAAAACAACACATTTTTGAGCAGAACATTTGAGTTGCAGTGAACAGGCCTTTAATGTGCCATATTAACGGTCACAAACATACATAAATATAATAAAAGAATAAATATTCAATATTAAAAAGTATTTACACAAGAGGTGGGCAGTTAAGGTAGTTTTCCTGAACCCCTTTTCAGTGGCAATGCAGTGATAGAGAGCCCCCCTCCCCCCATCATGCTCAACTACATAGAGAAAAGCCTCAAAGCTTGCATTGAAAATGATATAGAGCAGAAATCATAGATAAAGCAGTATTTTCAAATTATACACACACACACACACACACACACACACACAACCAAAATGTTTATAAATAACCCATTTCCATATTGCACAATACACAATCACTAGAGTGAGTAAGTAAACAAGAGATAGCAAACATGTTGGTTGTGCATTAGAAACACACTTGTTTGGGAAATTAATTTCTGTTATGATTAAAAACAGCACAAGCACTCTGAAAAAGCAAATTCTACAGTTTTAGGGACATTAGGGCCTGAAAAACAGAACTATGGTACTACTCAGTACCAGCATAGACAGGAAGTGTGCATGAAAGAAGCGACTCACAGAAACTGCATAACGTTTACCGAAGTTTACAGTGTAATTGCTTGTATAACTAACACATAAATAATTACTGTCTATTGAGGCACTTCAAGGTCTGCGTCTGTCTGCTGATAAGGGAGATGAAAGAGAACAGGCTATTTTCTCTCCTCTCTCTCTCACTCCTTTATTGGACTGCTGTTCTGATAGCCTTGAAAAGGAAAGACTTGGGCAAGTTGCAAACAAGCCACTGGGGAATCTGCAGACACTACAACACTAGCAACAGGTTAACAATAAGAGCGTTATAGCACAAACGGTACTGATATCGCAGTATCAGCGCAAGGGGAATGGGTGAGAAGAACAGAGAGAGAGAGAGCGCGAGCGAGAGAGAGAGAGAGAGCGCGAGCGAGAGAGAGAGCGAGAGAGAGAGAGAGAGAGAGAGAGAGAGAGAGAGAGAGAGAGAGAGAGAGAGAGAGAGAGAGAGAGAGAGAGAGAGAGAGAGAGAGAGAGAGAGAGAGAGAGAGATCCATAGAGTCTGATCCATTTAGAAGCGGATATAATGAGACAGAGAGCCGGTGGGTTAGTCAATGGGGAGAATTTTGGGTGGGGTGACAGATGGGCTCAAATCCAGAGAGGAATAACCCGTGCACATGTCATCTATCTCTGGACGTGCGCAAAAAACACACGGGAAACAAATTCGCACATAGGCGTATGCTTTGGCCTGTCACCACATAGAGACCGACCTTATTAATAACGCCAGCTCGCACACACACACACACACAGATGGCTATTATGCTCTAATACTGTACAGACACACACCCACAGAGCATATTGTGCCTGTGGTCTATTAAAGGTTATTGATGAGCTTCCAGTGACTGGGCAGAGGGAGCCTGACAGGGCCAGACAGCAGTGAGCAGTCAGTGAGATGTGTTTCTACAAGCTGCATTCAGCCCTACAGAGTCAAAGAAACAGCGTTGCGATTTCACAATGCAACGCAATCAGGTCTAGTTAAATATTATCTTGATTCCCCACTGGTATGCTGCTTTGGGAGAAAAGCATTAGCTTAATACATGCATGTAATGAATGTAAATGAAGTCACTGTCATCATGACCTTTCTCTCACTCTATTCTCTTTTGACTGACACACTCATTTTTATTTTTCTCTCTTTTATGTTTTTCTACCCCATTTCTCATCTCTCTATTTTTACTCCTCTCTATCCTTCTCCATCTGATCAATTTATTTATAGATGCTCCACACACTCCCTGTCATAAGACATGCCTATTTGTGATGACAGACCTATGTCACACAAGACTCAACATGCCAATCCAACTGTGAACTCTGACCCCGCGGGAAACAGACCACTGGGAGTTCAGTCTATCAGTCTGACACACACACACTGCAGTATAAGTAGGCCTACTAAAACATGTTCAGAATAGCATTTTACTACAGCGATCTCCCAATCCAAAAGATAATCGGCAAAGGCAAAACCCATGTTTTCTTTTACCCACAATTTCATTCTGAACTTCATTTATGCTGCAAAGGAGGCTTTGATTAATGCACCATACGCTGACTGCCAGTTCATTAGCATAACTCTATGAATAGATGCAATGGTCATGAAGGGATAAAATAAAGGAGAAAAAAGGCACTAAAAGCTTTGTGGAAAAGCAGGCTGATTATTTGAGTCTGATATAAGGCTCAGGTCGGACATGTAAAGAGATGCTTGAGACATATATTGTAATGATATGGGTGTGCTTCAATATAAAATGGACATAGAAAATAATTTGTATTTAGTTGTAAGTGATTCAGACTCTAAAATGCCCCACAGAGTGCTGGATCATTTGGCTTTAACCAGGTCCTGACTCATTCAATCCTTTCTATAGCCTAGCCAATCAGTATAAAATATTTTGGTTTTGTAGTAATACAAATAATAACAACAATAACAACAACAGTAGTAGGGTAACAACACTTTACTAATTCACTTTTATTTTTAATGCATCAGTTATGCCTTTTAATGCACCTTATAATGCACTGTATGATCTCAGCAAAAATTATAACCACAGTTATAAAACATTACAATCGTCTATTCATTGAACACCCTTTTAGAAAGTATAATTCAAAAAGCATGACAATCATCCAATTTCAGCTGACAGAAGTGTCCCCATTTATGACCTATATGATCTGAAACAGAAAATGTCCAGTGTGCAAGTGGTGAGATAGTCCCTACCCTGCTTCTCAAACTAAAGGTCTGTGAAGGAAGGGAGCAGACAGCCTATGCTTCTTCTCAGCACATTAATCGTAAGAACAAAAGTATTTGCATCAGGCCAAAAGTAAATATGCTGTTAGGCCTTCCTCGGTTCTCTAGATGTTCTACAAAGCTCTTGATTACAGCTTTGAATACTCACCAATAGAGCATCAAGTCAGTTCAAACCATTTACATGCTTTTTAATTTGTACAAAGACTGTGATATAATACGTGTGTGTGTGTGTGTGTGTATATATATATAGCCTATATATATAGATAGATAGATAGATAGATAGATAGATAGATAGATAGATAGATAGAGAGAGAGAGAGAAAATAGAATAGAATACAGAAAATGAGTGATGACGAGCAACACAACTGTATACCTCTCCAAAAACGGCTTGTTCCCCAGAAGACCTTTCAGACTCCCTAGCTGAGCTAATGAATATCATGATGAAAGCAGTATGGCCATCCACGGGCCCTCAGCTCACATGATAAAGATAAATACTGTAATGTGATTGTGACATCTGCATCATCTAAAAGTGGAAAAGTGTGGAAAACCAGCAGCGATTACTGCAAGTGCTCTGTTTTTTATTCCTGTGATGGCAAATATATATTATTATCAAACAGCCGCTTAAAGTCCCTGTAAAGGCAATTCTAAAAAAAAAATTCTAAACACATTATAAATGTTAGAAATGTATTGCTAAAACATATTACAAAGACTGTGAACTGCGAAGTACTGGATTGTGGAGTTAGACCGTTAAACAGTTTTTCACCATTGCTATTTTCCAGATTTTTTGGGCGGGGCTAAAACGGGGGCTCGATGACGCACTGGAGCCCCTGAGCTCCTGGACACGCCCCTACTTGATGACGCACTGGAGCCCCTGAGGCTGGCCGCTCACTAACAATATAAATAGAGCACATTCGCATCAGTTTGGCGCTCAATCGCGAGTTACTGTCAGTAATATTATTACTACAGCCTAGTTTGCTAGTTAGCTATGCCTTCGTCACGGAAATGCGTAGGCTACCTGGATGCGATCATGTACGAAACAGATCGGTGTCCTTATTTACATTTCCTAAAAACGATCACATCAAGAAGAGGTGGATTAATTTTGTGAAGAGCCACCTTGATGAAGAGCTGAGGATCACCACCAAAACCCGCCTCTGTAGTGATCATTTTACACGGGATAGTTTTATAAACTTTCGTCGGAGACAACTGGGATGCTCCGATAATCCACTGTTACTGGTGAATGTGGCCGAACCGACTATCTCCCGCCTCGGCCTTCATCCTCCCGTCGCCGACAACTGGTGCCATCATCGGCAGTGCGTGCCCACCAATGAGGGTAGGCTGCCTTGTGTGCTTATGTTATAATTATAGTAACGTTGGGTAGTCCACAGTACGTACTAAATTCTGCAACCCTCTAACGTGATTTTTTATTAATTATTATTTATATGATCAATATGATTCCTTAGCAAAGTAATTTAAACTAGTATCTGTTCACAAAGCAGTCCCTTCCGACCACAAAAGAGACAGAGGGCCCTATTTTAACGATCTGAAACGCAAGTGTCAAAGTGCAAAGCGCAAGTAACTTTGTGGGCGGATCCCGGCGCTGTTGCTATTTTCCCAGCGGCATAAATGACTCTTGCGCCCGACGCAAATCTAAAAGGGGTTGGTCTGAAGTAGCTTCATTATTCATAGGTGTGGTTTGGGCGTAACGTGAAATAAACCAATCAGAGCGTCCTCTCACATTCCCTTTAAGAGCTGGCGCGCTTGTTCCATGGCGGATTGCTATTATAACGGCGGATTTGCCGGCGCACGCCAGGAGCAGTTCACATCCGAGGAGGCCGACGTTCTCGTCAGGGCCGTAAAACACAGAGAAGTGATATTGGGGATGATGGGAGAAACCCACCCAAATTAGCTTCGGTTAAACAGACGTATAATTTGGGTAAATGTGTAGCCTAATCTAGATTTTTATTTTTATTTTTATCTAGATAGATCTTTTTCACATCTTCACGGACACAACAATGATTTCCCTCGTGTGTTAATATTTTTCCTTGTAATAATGTATGATTTGCAAAAATGAAAACTGCTGCATCTGTTTATATTAGAGAATCAAAGTGGATGCGCGTTAACATTATGGCCAAGCACGCACGCGCCCTTAAAATACCATATCACTAACGCGCAACGCGCCACTGTCTTTAGACTGTTTTTTTCCTGGTCAGTGGCGGAATTGCTTTCTAAAACTGGAAAATAGCACCAGGGGAGTTTTGCGCCGGAACACGCCTTCTCTTTGCGCTGAACCGCCCCCGCGAGCGCAAGTTCATTTCCTAATTTACCGACGTGCGTCTGTGGAGGGAAAAGTCCGCTGTGCGCGGGTGCAAAATAGGAATGATACATGCGTCGGTGTTCAAAGTCAATTGCGCTGGGTGCAAGATAGGGCCCAGAGTCTTTCATGCATAAAGTCAGTCGAGAAGTTGGATGTCAGTCAGACAGGTTTCAGCGCAGCCGGCGGACACGCCCCCAGCGTTTGAGAGCAGAGACCACTGCTCATTTTTTCAAGATTTTGATAGCTTATTTTATGTACTTGCCGGCTTTTTTTATCATTCAAATTTGGCTGGGTGGCTAATAACACATTTTTCTGTGATATGACAAACTCAGAACACATACTTAATTTTGACTTTACAGGGACTTTAATGTTTCCGTAAAAACCATGATACGTTTTTTAAGGATTATTTGATGAATCAAAAGTTAATCAAAAGTATAGCATTTATTGGAAACAAACAAACTACAGCTAGTTCAAAACGCAGCAGCTCGAGTTCTTACCAGAACCAGGAAGTATGTATAACCATATTAGCCCCGTTCTGCCAACACTGCATTGGCTGCCTATTAAACATCGTATACATTTTAAAATATTGCTGATTACTTACAAAGCACTAAATGGTTTAGCTCCGCAGTACTTGAGCGAGCTCTTAACGCATTATAGCCTAGTCATTCACGTCTATTGCGATCTCAAAACTCCGGCCAGTTAATTATACCTAGAATATCAAAATCGACTGCTGGCGGTAGATCCTTTTCCTACTTAGCACCAAAACTTTGGAACAGTCCTCCTAACATTGTCCGGGAAGCAGACACACTCTGTCAGTTCAAAGCCAGATTAAAGACACATCTCTTTGACCTAGCATTCACATTATGCATTATAGACTTCTATAACTCAATGTTAGGCTGCATAGATTAGGTCAGCCGGAACTGGGAACACTTCCCATAAATCCTGATGTACTCGTTACATCATAAGAAGAATGGCATCTACGCTAATTTTAGTGTCTTTGTTTATCCCGAGGTTTTCCCGCAGCCTGCCGGATCCAGGCCGTATCCAGATCTGACGAGGGACCTTCGCCTGGACCCGATGACAACGCAGTGCTGAAGTGCCAACTAGCCTCTCCTTATGGAGGATCCCTTTATTATTCTACAGATAAACCATTGTGGAAAATTCGCGTATCTCCCCCGTAGTGATAAAATTAAATTAAATTCTGTATCAAATTTATAGGCAGGACAAGTAGTTTGTTTAGGCTTGGTTTGTAGAGAATTACAAACATGCGCACATATATTCCAACACACATAACTATAGAATTAACTCTTGATGCGCACGTGAGCGCCATCAGCGTTTCTCACAGATTCGCGTTTAAAGTCTGTTTAGAGAGAACGGTCTCATCTTAGCGGCCCATAATTTAATAACAAATTATCCTTTCGACGGAAGTGAATCAATCAAAACTAACTTTAGCTGGAAAATAACAATATTCAAGAACCGCTATAAAGCCAAAACAATCTCTGTTACCTTAAATTATACGTTTATCTCTGTAAAGCAGCTTTGAAACAATCTACATTGTTAAAAGCGCTATATAAATGAAGATGACTTGACTTGAGATAAGTTGTATAATAAAGCAATAAGCCCCTTGAAGCCATGTTTTACAGTGGATTTAAAACAGCTAAGGGGTGTTGTTAGGCACGACGTGGAGCGGAGTTCTAAATCCACTGTAAAACACAGCTTCAAGGGGCTTATTGCTTTTATAAAACGGTTACTCCATAAAAATATTCATTTTAATATTTATTTTATTCATAAAATAAACACCAGCAACAAAAAATATAACGTAATAACACATTTATTCATCCGCCAAGCAATGTAGTTCCAAAGAGGTTGCCAAGCAACACATGCAGCAACAAAGAATCACAAACGGCAGTTGCGCAGTAATACTAATGTAATGCAGTCGCAGGTGTATGTTTGGTGAGTAATTTACAACGGCTTCGAACACGGCTCAGCCAATCAGAATAAAGGACTGGAACTATCTGTTTTTTATAATATTTTGTTAAATGTTTACAGAACATCTCAATCAATTTAGTGTATCCTTGTAGCCTGGGTGCCAGCCCGAACCCCGCCCACAACATTTTTTGGTCGGGAAGTTCGGTCTGGACTCGATCCGTTGAGGATTAATTTTGCTCGGCTCCCAGAAGCCCGAGCCAATCAAATTGCCAGGGCGGGCTTTAATCGATGATGGACAGATGATCTGCGGTTACGTAATCACCAAGTCATCAAAGAGCGGTTGGTTTGAATTGGTTTTCAACAAAGATGACTGCAGCTGGAGAATTGAGATTTAGATCTCGCTAGATTTAGGATAGATCTCGCTAGATTCCGCTATCGCGTCTGTTATAAAAGAAATCGACAGCGCAATAATAATAAAAAAAGACGAACAGAGAACCGCAATCAAGGCATTTGTCGATCGGAAAGATGTGTTTGCCATCCTTCCTATGGGATTCGGCAAAAGTTGAATTTATCAGCTGGCTCCGATGGTCGCTAAGAAGATGGGACGCAATGAAAACCAATGGAAGGGATGGGCTCACAATCTCTTTTCCTTGTTGATGCTTTTACACTTTTAAATTTCCTTTTAATGTTCGATGTTTGAACGGTGAGTAGATTAACGTCGTCTTATGGTGACACTTTCTTAAATTGCGTTCATAGAGAGAGCCTTTTCACTCATTGTTTACAGTTTAACGGAAGTTACACCCATGATTCGCGCAAAGCGTCATGGGGCGCAGGAATAGTGTGGATACATACACCTTTTGTATTTCTCTCAAAAATGCTATTCGTGCTTGTAAGTACTCCACGCATTCTTAAATAATTTTTACAACAACGGCAAAGATCGTTTACACTTATACACTTTACACTTACATTAATTTACTACTTCTTCCAGCGTGCGTGCAGTTGAGCTCTGTTGAAAACTATGCGTCGCTCAACATGCGTTGCTCTGATTGGTTGTAGGTCTATCCAATTGAGTGCAGAGTTTTTTTTTTTTCCTGGTTCGGTTAAAACACGCCTCATAATCAAAGCCCTATGGAGCAGTGAGTATCACATTCTGCCTAGAATATGAGTATGACGAAAATCAGGCTAGCATCCTTGCTGAATAAAAGTATTATTATTATTATTTTTTAATCTTACTGATCCCAAACTGTCTTATTTTATCTGTGTGTGCAGTACAAATACTTGAAGATGATTGTTGCCTTGAAGATGATTGTCACACACACACACACACACACACACACACACACACACACACACACACACACACACACACACACACACACACACACACACACACACACACACACACACACACACACACACACACACACTCGTATGCAGAATGAGGAGAGGAGTCTCAGTGTTGCCTGCTGTTCAGATCCACATCAGACTAGCTATCTGGTTAAATAAAGAGCCCTAAGAGGCTTTGCTGTTCCTAAGCTAATAATAGTGGGAAATCGCTGCAGTGCGCTGAGAAGCACTCAATGCCTTGCCCAGTCTGTGACACTCCTAATACACAGGCTTTCACCAATAAAGTCACCCAGAGGTGAGTCCAACTGTCCCTACCTGCTGCAGTGTGTCTGTGTGTTTGTGTGCATGTTGTGTGGTTTAAGACATCAATATCAGATACAGGATTGAGAGGGAAATCATGCCAGCACGCAAAAGTAGGGCTGCACGATGTATAGTATTAACATCGATATCGCGATGTGCACATATCATACGATGTGCACATAACATACGATGTGCACGTATTGGGATCGTAGTAGATTAATCCATGTTCTTTTTTTTATTCATAATCTCCCCATCGCCGGCAGGCACGGAATCCATTTTTCCATGAGTTTGTGTGTTCTGATGTCACATGAATCTCCCACAGCAACGCAACTCGTAAAATTATTGGCTGTTTACTTGTCACTCATAGCACTTTATCAAGGCCGTTTATGAATCAGGGACCAAACTAGTTTTGTGGTTTCATGTCTTTTTACATTAATACCGGATCAGAGCAGCCAAACGGCATCTCCTGGTTACACCTAGGACACGGCTCAAGACTATGGGCGACAGGGCTTTTAAAGCAGCCGCTCCTCGTCTGTGGAATGCCCTTCCAGAACAACTCAGAGCTCCCAAGACTACGGATGTTTTTAAAAAAGAACTGAAAACCTTTCTTTTTAGAAAAGCATATTTTTAAGTATTTTTTAATGGGTCTGCGTATTTATTTATTTTTTTATTTATTTTTGTTGATTCTTGTAGCACTTTGAGATTTGATGTCAAATGTATAGTGCTATTATAAATAAAATTCATCATCATCATCAATACATTTAAGTGAAACTATCGAGCGTTATATCTAACATAGTTTGTCCAATCGTTATCGACAAAGGTATACCGTTGATAAATACAGACACTGTTGTATCACCCAGGCCTAATCAGTGGTTCTCAACCCTGGTCCTCAAACCACCCAAGCACTGCACATTATAGATGTCTGTCTCCCTAAACAAACACACCTGATTCAACTCATTAGCTCATTAGAAGAAACTCCAAGACCTGAAATGGTTGTGCCAGATAAGAAAAGCATAGTGTACAGTGAAATGTAGTGTTGGGGGAAAGGGGAGTTCCAGGACCAGGTTTGGGAAACACTGTGGTAGATGAATCAACATCAAAAGGGCTTTTCATCGTTCTAAACCACGCTTTCAACACCGGGCAGAGGATTGTTTCATACTTGTACTTTAAAAGCAGGGTTAGCACTGCTTTTTACCCAGGGTTTTATTTGTGGTGTTAACCCTGCATGTGTGAAATTGTACAGTGAAACAATGTGGTGTTAGAAAGTTAAGGCTGGATGCTTTGCAAAAGACAGCCAATCGCGTGCCTCATACTCACAATAATGTGTGTTGTATAAACAGTAATCTGAGTCAGTTGGAGTGAAGAAGAGACGTTTCACTCTTACCTTCATAGTCCAAAGAGTCCATTCAGGAAAAACTTGATAGTATAGTCAGCAATATAAAATATGAGGATATGCAATGCTAGAGGCTTTATGTTAACAGATCAGGCATAAAAATAAAAAAAAAGTTTGGCTCCGGTTGGTTGTCAGTTGAGGTCATGGGTCGGTAGGGATTGTTTTTTATAATTTTTTTATAACATAATTAAATTTTTTACCTAGACCCACACATTTTGTGAATATTGAATTTATTCTGTAAAAAAAATGTTTTGTCTCAGTCTGAACATGTTGAACAATGATTATTAAATCAAACAACAATATTTGATGATAAATTCAAAGTTATTTTTTTTCTTTTCAAAACGCTATAAATCCATAAAAAAATTTCTCCAAAACGCTATAAATCCATAATTTTTTTTCAAAACACTATAAATCCATCCATTTCCCCCCAAAACGCTATAAATCCATCCATTTTTCCCCCCAAATCGCTATAAATCCATCCATTTTCCCCCCAAAACGCTATAAATCCATCCATTTCCCCCCCAAAACGCTATAAATCAATCCATTCCCCCCCCCCAAAACGCTATAATAAATCCATCCATTTTCCCCCCAAAACGCTATAATAAATCCATCAATTTTTCCCCAAAACGCTATAAATCCATCCATTTTTCCCCCAAATCGCTATAAATCCATCCATTTCCCCCCCAAAACGCTATAAATCCTTCCATTTCCCCCCCAAAACGCTAGAAATCAATCCATTTCCCCCCCAAAACGCTATAAATCCTTCCATTTCCCCCCCAAAACGCTAGAAATAAATCCATTTCCCCCCCAAAACGCTATAAATCCATCCATTTCCCCCCCAAAACGCTAGAAATCAATCCATTTCCCCCCCAAAACGCTATAAATCCATCCATTTCCCCCCCAAAACGCTATAAATCCATCCATTTTTTCCCCCAAATCGCTATAAATCCATCCATTTTCCCCCCAAAACGCTATAAATCCATCCATTTCCCCCCCAAAACGCTATAAATCAATCCATTCCCCCCCCCAAAACGCTATAATAAATCCATCCATTTTCCCCCCAAAACGCTATAATAAATCCATCAATTTTTCCCCAAAACGCTATAAATCCATCCATTTTTCCCCCAAATCGCTATAAATCCATCCATTTCCCCCCCAAAACGCTATAAATCCTTCCATTTCCCCCCCAAAACGCTAGAAATCAATCCATTTCCCCCCCAAAACGCTATAAATCCATCCATTTCCCCCCCAAAACGCTATAAATCCATCCATTTTTTCCCCAAAACGCTATAAATCCATCCATTGTTTTTCACAACGCTATAAATCCATCCATTTTTTCCCCCAAATCGCTATAAATCCATCCATTTTCCCCCCAAAACGCTATAAATCCATCCATTTCCCCCCCAAAACGCTATAAATCAATCCATTCCCCCCCCCCCAAAACGCTATAATAAATCCATCCATTTTCCCCCCAAAACGCTATAATAAATCCATCAATTTTTCCCCAAAACGCTATAAATCCATCCATTTCCCCCCCAAAACGCTATAAATCAATCCATTCCCCCCCCCAAAACGCTATAATAAATCCATCCATTTTCCCCCCAAAACGCTATAATAAATCCATCAATTTTTCCCCAAAACGCTATAAATCCATCCATTTTTCCCCCAAATCGCTATAAATCCATCCATTTCCCCCCCAAAACGCTAGAAATCCTTCCATTTCCCCCCCAAAACGCTAGAAATCAATCCATTTCCCCCCCAAAACGCTAGAAATCAATCCATTTCCCCCCCAAAACGCTATAAATCCATCCATTTTTTCCCCAAAACGCTATAAATCCATCCATTGTTTTTCACAACGCAATAAATACATTCATTTTTTCCAAAAAGTTATAAATCCATCAATTTTTTTTTTCAAAACGCTATAGGCTAATCCATCCACTTTTTCCAAAATCGAATGGTTTGTCTTTTTTAAAAAGTATTTTGTCTTTTATTTTTCGTGTTCGCATTTATGAGGAAAAAACAATGTTATGGACCTCACGTGACAGTTCTCCATTACGGACGCGACTAAAAGCGGCACTAAAAGACTTTTACAGTGACCTCAAACAGAAAGCACAAAGCACAAAGCCTTTCTTTAAAGTGAATTTCGTTTTGTATTAATTGTATCTTAATTTTAATCAATGTTTCATTAACCAATTTCCTGGATTTAATAAATAAAAAGTAAATATAGCAGATAATCACAACACGGAGACGCCGGCGCCTGCGCCTGAACTGGAGCTTAAGCTTTCATCTATGAACCAAAATTCAGCGTATAAGCTAGACTACTCGCCTCACAGACCTACAAAAATTTAGAAATATATCTATTTTTACAGAAAGCTTAAAATCTCTACTTTTAAACAGAACCATTCAAAACAAAATCAAACTATGTAATCCGTATGAAATGTGCATTTCTCTCCGGCGCGTTCACTACTGCGAAGATCGCGAGTCACGTCAGTATCGTCAACTTCATCTTTGCAGGCAGCCGACACAGAAAACACTTGTTAATAATAAACAATTAAAATGTCTCATTGCAATATTTTACATATTCATAATCATTACTTTTGCTGGTTCTTTGTGACAGCTTTTAGATGCCGTTTACATGAACGTTCACATAAGCGAAAGGTTTCTCTTACAGGTCAAACATCAGCCTATATTGTACAAATGGCCTTATCCCAAACAAATCATTATAAAACATTTTTTTAAATGAATGATGAAGACTTTAAATAAGAGCTTTCGCTTGACCGAACAAGCGGCCTCCTAACACAAGCTGCTTCTAGGAACTGCTGGCAGAGTGCCGTCACTTCTAAACACTGAAGTCTGAACACTGAGTCTCTGACGCAAACTGCACAGAGAAGCCCACACCTGTAGCACCGACATCTCTGTAGCGCACAACTAGCCGCTGAAGAACACAATGAAACACACAACTGAGCGTTTCTGCCTTTGTCTAACCTTGCATACGAGTGTGTGCACATATGTGTGTCTAATAGTCGATATTGGATGCTTATTCAATCAGACCGAGTTCTAAGAGGCTGTTTTTTTTTCCATTTGGTTTGCTTGTGACTAATGAATTCACAGAAATTAATTTTCTATTATCTGGTCCATTGAAAATATTCAACAGATTAATTTATAATAATAAAAAAATAACTTAGCCACCTTACACTGGTTATTTGTGGGGCAGGCTCTATAAATAGGTCCCATCATTTCCCAAACTGATTTCTAGAATAGCAATTTTTTTAATTTAAAGAAAAATGTCAAATAAAAATGTTTGTTTTTTTGTTTACAAATTAAACCATAGCTTTAGGAAGTTGAACAAAGATGACTAGTTGTCTTTCCAAGAAGCAAGTACATACTGCTTAGTTGTAACAGACCCTAGACTGATGATCACACTACAGATTGCAAAATAAATAAAATGTCAGGTGAGATTTAAAAGTAAGGTGAAACTGAAAATGAAATGGATACGACTATTTTCATAAAATCTATTCATAAAAATCAAACCGTTTATGAAAAAGGAGTAGTTCACTTGAAAATGAAAATTAGCCCATGATTTACTCACCCTCAAGCCATCCAGTGACTTTCTTCTTTCAGACGAATACAATCGTTATATTAATAAACACCCTGATGGTTCCAAGCTTTATAATGGCGGTGGATTGCAACCATTGCAACCATCAGATTGAAGCTCAAAAAAAGTGCATCCATCTATTATAAAAGAACTCCACACGACTCCGGTGGGTTAATAAAGGCCTTCTGATGCAAAGCGATGAGTTTGTGTAATATTTATAAGCTTGGAAGAGCCAGCATTTTTTTTAAATATAACTCCGATTGAATTCGTCTGAAAGAAGAAAGTCTTATTCACCTAGGATAGCTTGAGGGTGAGTAAATCATAGGCTAATTTTCATCTTCAAGTAAACTAGCCTACTCCTTTAAAATTTCCTATAATATAGCTGAAAAAAAGGTTAAATGATTGACCATCCAAAAGCAAAATACTTCTATAGCGATGAAATACAGGGAAAGTTCATTGTGAGGACAAATGTTTCTACTCAATTTGTCCCAATATGAAATCTATGTAAGATTTCAAAAAGATAGCCTAAGCCATGAGATGAACAAATGCCTTTTTTTGCCTCCCTAACCAGGGTTAATAATAGGATTGTCACGATTCTTCAATTAAGTTTGAATACTCGATTAAAAAAAAAAACCTTGATTTTGCAATTTGCCCGTGTCAAATAAACCGGTAAAATACCGGAAGTGCCTCATTCCACGGGCGAGAATCCATGACCAGCATTATTAGACCGTTTTCAAAGGCTGCACAATATATTAAAACCAATTAAAAGTCATAAGCACAATGCTGTGAAATCACAAAGGATGCGATAAATAAATAAATGCACTGCGGGTTTCAGAGTGAAGTGCGACGCTTTAATTATTTACATGCATACAGGTTACTTGTTTCTCAGAGCTGCTCCGTTCCACAGTAAATGCTGAAACAAACTCAGTCTCTGCATGCGCTGTTTGTTTGGGTACCAATAACGTGCATTTTGGAACGTATAAAATCTGACGCGCTTTGCGTTTCATGCAAAGTGTTGCACTGTTATCATTTGGAGCACGTTTTAAACTCCATCTCTGCATATGCTGCGAGTTTGGGTTTCTTATAACATTCATCTGGGAACAAAACGTGCATAATTTCACCAGATTTGTAACACAAATCATTTATAAACCTAAGTCAACACAGGAGAATAAATCAATATGTGCAAACTTTTGTTCATTGTGATTTTAAAATTAACAAGAACATGTAAATTCAGAGTGATGGTTTAAAGAAAAAACAACAACGAAGGGACCAAATAATAAAGATTAAGTGGACATTTTAATAGGGATGCACCGAAATGAAAATTCTTAGCCGAAGCCGAAACCAAATATGATGAAAGACTTGGCCGAAGCCTGAATACCGAACACGTTTTTTCGCTTTTTCCCCCATTTATTTGGACAATTTTTCCCCCATTTCATAAATTAAATAGTCAAAATGTGCTTTTTACCATTTTGTCTTGCTTTTCAAAGAAAAAATCAATTATAAAACCACAATTTAAAAATATTTATTTAACAATGAACATTTTGTTTACACTCCAGCAGACATTCCAGCACCAACAAAGCACAATATAACTTATAATACTAATATTCTTATTTGACCATCTTTGAGCTTATATTGGGCCTATAACTAACTACTGGAGATTGTTGAGGAGATTCCCCCCTTCTATGTAAAGCGCTTTGAGTGTCCAGAAAAGCGCTATATAAATGTAATGAATTATTATTATTATTATTATTACTGAAAGAATGTAACGTTTGTACGCCTACAAAAAAAAAGTGCATCTTTTGTTGTTTGATTAGGTATTTAAGGCTAAGGCTGCTGTCATTTTAAGACCAAATGCTTGGATCTACCGGTAATACATACTGACACATATCCGGTTTTCACAGAGCGGTTAAGCCATAACCGACTGTTTACGTGAGATACTGCACATGATGGGCAGTTTGACTGACACCTGTGTGTCAGTATTTCACCATTCAGGTGCAAAGAGAAGTGAATTCGAGATCGCGCGCTGTCTGAGAGAGCGCTTCTGGTGCACGTCATTCAGCCCGATACAACATTAGAGATATTTTTTCACAACTTACTGCACATAATTTATAACTTGATACTCTTTTTTTTTTTAAGATTCTCGTTAAACACACGCGTCTCTGACTTGATCTCCGCGCTGACTTTCTATCGTCTTTCTCTGACACTTTAAAACGCTTCCACACTCCTACTGGATTCATAAAGCGTGATCCGCTGCCTCTCACTCTATGCTGGTTGCCAATAGATTGCGTCATCAAAAACGTCATTGTTCGGTAAAATGTATTCGGCCTTTTCACTTATTCGGCCGAACACCAAACGTGCTTTTTTATATATTTTCGGCCGAATAATTTCAGTTGCCGAACATTCAGTGGATCCCTACATTTTAATTAAATGTTGTTTGGCCAATATGAAACAAAGACTTTATCTGTTGTAACAACAACAATCACCAGGCCGTTGGCGCCATCTGCAGGCAGGGCTCCAAACTGCGACTAAAATGGTCGCATTTGCGACCAAATATATTTATTTGCGAGTGAAATTTCTGCCAAGGTCGCCATTGGCGACAATACAAATTTACTCCCTTTGATTGTAAAATCTGCATCATACATGCATGTTTTATAACCAGTAGCCTATCGCTTCATTTGTTTTGTTAACGTCATGAAATGAGACGCTTTGTGTGAACTGAGTGAAAGCGCCAAAATATGAACGGGTAAAGCGAATGTCACCTTTCGCGCCAGAAAAAAAATGTCAAAGCGAAAAATATTGGACTTCTTCAAGCAATCCTCATCTCTGTCAATCACCCGACACATTATACCAGACCAGACTGCATGACACACCTGCTAACAAATAATATGCGATATTTTAAATGCGTCATTCTGTTCATAGAACGCTCCATATGAAAGTTTTTTTTTTTTTGCAAAGCCAATCTAGCGCTGGCTCCATGACGAGCCAATAATCAGAGTTGTTCCCTGCACCGCACAGCTTAGTTTCTAGATGTAGAAACTAGAATGTTTTGCCGGACTGGACAAAAGCGAAGCGAACTGGACGAGATGAGACAGAGTGTCTGCGCGCGAGCAATAGTGCGCGAGAGAGACCGAGTGTGTCTGTGCGCGAGCAATAGTGCGCGAGAGAGACCGACGTCGAGCAATAGTGCGCGAGAGACTTCAAATAACAAGAGACCTTTCAAATAACAACTACAGAATTTTATTAACTGACATCGGGATCCCGCTTACATGGGTACCTTCCAAATAAATCAATAATTTGACACAAAATATTGATTTAAAAACGATTGTATTGCTTCCGTGTCCATGACAACGCTCTGTTTTTCATGGCAACTAGCTGTGTCTTATCAAGAAATAATATACTGCATTCTACATTAGAATTTAACCAAGCCATGTAATAATAGGTAATAATAATAATAACAGAAGATAATATCTCTAGTCAATCCTAATAATTATTATAAATACAATGTATATAAAATATAAATACAATTTAAAATATTAATAAATTATTTATTTTTATTTATTCTGGAGATGCACTGAATTTTGGTGAATAAGAATAATAACAGAAGATAATATCTCTAGTCTATCCTAATAATTATAAATACAATGTATATAAAATATAAATACAATTTAAAATATTAATACATTAGGCCTATTTATTTTTATTTATTCTGGAGATGCACTGAATTTTGGTGAATAAGAGGACCCATTTTATTTTGATGCACATAAGCAGGAAATGTAGCACAATATGAATGTAAAAAGCAGTTATAATTAGGCTATGTGACAAATCAACAAATAATCGTGATAATTAATCGTGATATCAATATTGATCAAAATAATCGTGATTATCATTTTGGCCAAAATCGTGCAGCCCTACTGAGGTATGATCACGAGACACAAAATTTTTTTTGTGACTTTAGTTCAAGAGCGGGCAAAGAAATAGCGGGGAAAACGGAGTTCATTACAGGAACTAACCATTTTTAAAAAAAGACACTGTGAGAAAACACGGGGACAGTAACAAGCATAAAAATGCACGCGATCACATAATCGCGAAGAATGCTCCACAGACTGCACCGTTAGCACGTGCAGTTTCTCGTGCATGCGAGCTGCGGGAATTTATTATTTATTATATAAAAAAATTTATTTGACTATATAGTTCATAAGTCGGAAGTGATATTCAGTTCCCAAATAAGCTTCAGTTCCCAGAACATTCACAAGATGAAAATGCTGAAACTGTAAGAAGAGGAGAGACATGCACACAACAGGGTGACTAAAAGTAAATGCATTGTTATGTGGCTCTTAAAAAAATTATTTGGCGCCTGTTTTTTTCCCCTATAGGAGCCAATGGCTCCTTACTTGATTTTTTTGTTTGGAGCCCTGGCAGGCATTTGTTAAAATACATAATGTACATAAGCTGATTGTTTACATTATGCATATTACATTACATTGTGCATTTTAACAGTGTCATTCAATAAAACCATTGATACTTTATTAGAACCAATTGTTCAATTAGGTATATTTCTATTACCACACAAACAATTGAATTACTCAATTAATCGGCAAAACAATTGGATTACTCTATTACCAAAATAATCGTTAGTGACAGCCCTATTAAATAATGTAATGTACGTAATATTATATTAAGCAATTTTTACATTTAGCAGAAGCATTTCTTTCTTTAATAATGTTGTAACTTCAAAAAATGTATTCTGCAATCTTATTAGGTAAACTGAAATTGAACAGAAAAAAAAAAACAGGATTACATCCGTTTCTTTGTTTTAGCAACATTCACTAGATTTTTGCATCCTCTTCGCCGTGCAGGCGAGTCACTGCTGTGGCCTCAGTTCTGCAGCCAGTTACATCACCAACAAGCTGCGGATGTCCGCTGTGCTAGGTGATGGAAGCCTAAGCCAACATGAACGTATGTTTGCTTTCTAAATAAAGCTCCCTAATTAAACCATCTCATGCTGTGATAACATTACAGGATAAACAAAGCTCAGCCGGCAGAGGGAACGCCTCAGGTTCATCTAGTCCCAACCTTGTCAATCACTGCCGAAATAGCCAAAGCAATTGAGTTGGTTTCAAATCTTACGTCTGGCCAATTGCAGTTCGCATTACAGAACAGCTTATAATACCCATAAATGTAAATACAGGCCTCATGCCTCTCTTTATGAATCATAAACAGTGGTTTTTGCCTGTTCGTACTGTATCTGAACGGATGATATCCCCTTAGTTCAAAGTGGTTACCAGAGCAAAAAGAATTCAACCGATTTTGATGAGCTGACAGACAGTCCACTATTTCAGGAACACTTTTGGTTTCACTGCAGCCAAAAAATAAACAAAAAAGTGCAAAAAAAAAACAGAGGTAAAAGAAAAAAAGGAATGGGAAACTAAGAAATAGCGCTGCAAAGAGCAATGCCAATTAAGTTAACTGATTTTAGCATTTTACTTTGTGCATTACTTACTACCTATTACACTAAAACAAATTGTGGTCTAAACTACATCTTTTAAGCAGAGGATGCAGCCATTTACATGACTGAAAGTATATTTGCTGAGGTGAATCGAAATACACATCATCTCAGCCGCCAAAAGTCTCAGAGCCTCATCTGTGATACGCCACAACCACCTACAAGACACACACACACACACACATCCAGCTGTCAGACAAACAACGGCCCGAGGGTAAATTGTGTAAAAGTGCCTTTGGGACCAAAAGAAGGGGAAGGAAGTGAAGCGGTGACTCGGAGGAGAATGAGGGACCTTAGGTACAACGCAAACAAGTGTGAGGGAAGGAAAGACTGGTAGAAGATTAAATAATCTAGCCTCAGAATCCCATTCAGCTTAAATCCAAGTTTGTGCATTAAGATCATTGGATATAAATGTGAATTTGAGTTAGGGGTGGGCGTCGCGATATGACAACAACATCATATCACAATTTTTTTTCAGGAAAATCGTGATGCACAATTTTATCTCAATTCTTTTTCATGTTGGTTTTAATATTTTGCAAGTGACTGAGCATTACAGCCAAACTAATGTCCCTATTTAAAAAATAATAATAATGACAAAGATCTTTGTAAAAAATAATGACAAAGATTTTTATCTTCACCACTTTGGCCTAAACCCAAAGTGGTGAAGATAAAAATCTTTGTCATTATTTTCTTTGTTATTAAAAATCAAGAACAAAAGATACACATACAAACTTAATATACAAATGAAATAAACAGTGCTTTATTTATTTTTTAGCTAAAATAGGTGTATTTAACAGTAGCATTCAAGAAAGTAATTACGGTAAATGAACAAATATGAAAATAAAACAACATAGATTTCACTGTATAAATTATACATTGATTCTTATTAAAGTTACTACAATTAATCAAGAGCAGTGAGTGATTTTGTGTTTTGTTGTTTTATTAAAATTAAAGTGATAGTTCTTCCAAAAATGAAAATTGTCATCATTTACTCTCTCAAGTTGTTTTAAACCCAAATAAGTTTCTTTCTTCTGATGAAAATAAAAGTTATTTGGAAGAATGTGGCTAACCAAACAGTTGATGTACACCAGTGATTTCCATAGTTTCCTACTATGGAAGTCAATGAGGACCAAGTCAAGTCAAGAATATTTGTATAGCGCTTTTCACAATACAGATTGTATCAAAGCAGCTTCACAGTATTAAATTAAAATAATAATAAAACGTCCATGTTTGGTAATGCTAATCAATAGTATTATTCATTGATTAATTAAAATGAATTTCCCCAACTGAGCAAGCCAAAGGCAACAGTGGCAAGGAAACGAAAAACTCCATCAGGTGACCTAATGGAGAAAAAAAAAAACCCAGGCTCAGTCGGGGGCCAGTTCTCCTCTGGCGGTTATATGAACTAGAGGCCGGATTTAACTGTAAGATTAAAACATTTATATGAATGCCTGGCTGAAGAGATGCGTCTTTAGTCTAGTTTTGAACTGGGAGAGTTCAAAAGAGAGACCAGCAACTGTTTGGAGTGTGACATTCTTCAAAATATCTTATTTTGTGTTCAGCACAAGGAAGAAATGAATACAGGTTTGGAACAACATTAGATTGAGTAAATAATGACAGAATTTTTTTTTTTGGGTGAACTATCCCTTCAAGGACAAGCGACAGCATGTTTACTATTAGGCTAATGTCTCATTAAGACCTGCACGCGACTAATATACACACATTTGACAAGCAGATTTTCTCTAAATTTTCTCTGTTTGTTTTCACATTAGACATAACCAACTTTGTGTATTTGACAGTATTAGTACAACAATAAGACTCGAAAGATAACCAGTAACAAGCGCTGTTTGACAGGCTTTTAGTTCCTGCGCTTCGGGTGATTGCGCTCAGAAAAGCGCATGTTAGAACAGCACATCAGCACGTGAATCACATGTTTAACCGGCAAGGCTTTAAAGAGGTCATCGAATGCCCATTTTCCACAAGTTGCTATAATTCTTTAGGGTCTTCATGTAAAGTGCAAGACACGTAAAGTGCTGCCTTGGCAGACAGTATACAAATGGCTGAGTAGGGCTGCACGATTAATCGTATTTTAATCGCGATAACAATATCTGCCTCTCTCGATTCATTTTAAATACCGGTAATCGTAGCAATATTTGCCTACTCATTATTTAAACTGAAAAACGCCTTTTTTTGTTGTTGACATTTGTGTCAAGTCAACGCTAGCGTTGATGTTTGTAGTTGCCAGATGTAAGCTTAAATCCCCCCCAAAAGAGCTTTTCTCTTACAAGTTCTGCCTGGTGTTTTACTTAATCTGGGCAATCTGGCAACCCTGCGCACGCTCGCTCTACACTGAAGAAAAAGCACTGATGATCTGAAAACAAACATGTACTGGAGTTTAGCAATCTCCACAGCGATATTCTGCTTACATGAAATTGTCATACAGCCAGTCTGTTACTTCACAAACCACTTGTGCTTTTTGTGTGACTAAATCTGCCAATCAAACCTTCAGCAATTTATTTGGGAAAAATCTAAACATGGATCTCCACCTTATTGTTTGGGATTATATTTGCAGAATTAAATAAACAATAATTTGGAATTATTGGAAATAATGAGGAATTTCACTGTTCTATCTTTTGAAGTTTAAGGTTTTACCAGTTTTCGTGATGTGAATCAGTTGAAAAAGACAGCCACTGACACAATTTTCACTATCTATCAACAAGTAGGCTGTCGTTCTTTGCAGTATGAATTTGCAGAGCGATCTGGATCTGTAGTTTGTCTCACTTGCAACCGAATTGTCGCTTAGAAGATATAATGTAAAGATCACAAAGCACTCGTCAAAACCATGCATTTTGTATTGACTTGCCACCTACAGGCCTTTTAGGTGAAGTGTAGGTTGGTAAAGAATGCGCGAAATGGCCGTTAGGCCTATTACATTACCACTTTTGATAATTATGCAATTTATATACAAGTCTCTTCTCTTTCTCTGTAATTCCTCAAATGAGAATAATTGGGATTAATTACCGTGATTATAATTTTGAGCAAAATAATCGTGATTATCAATTTAACCATTATCGTGCAGCCCTATGGCTGAGGGCGGAAATATGCTAATACGGGACAGTTCGTCAGTGGTCGTGGGCGGAGCATGAGCAATATGACGGCTTGTCGGCTTGACAACGGCTTGATTATTGATTATTGAGAGTGTTTAGGCTTTTTGAGGATTGAAAAATATCCACTCACTCTTTTTTTTTTATTGTATGGTGGTTGTGTCCACACACTGCAATGACACATATGTAAACATCATATAAAAGAGAATTTTGCATCCTATAACCCCTTTAAAGCACATGCAAATAATTCAATTCTGTGAACTGAAGTGTCCCGTTACTCTGCGTTAACATTTGATGAATATACATTGCGTTGTACATGTTGAGACGGAGGCGCCAGAACTGCAACTGATAGAAGAATGCACTGTAGCACGACACTACGATATTTCTTCAAAAGCAGATCGTGGAGACATTTTAATCGTCCACGATAAAAAAAAAAATAAAAAATAAAAATAAAAAAATAAAAAAATCACACACCCCTAATTTGAGTACACAAAAAATAAATAATACTCAAGAAAATCAACTTCAGGAAAAAAAAAATCCCTTCTGAGTGTGAACAACCCCTGATTAATTTTTCAATAAAAATGAGGCTTGCGCTTGACAAGTTGCTAATCCGGAATAAAATTCTGATCAAATGTGAAATTGAAAAGAAAAAACAATAAAGTCACAAAATTATTGGGATTTCATATGATTTGTGATTTCAGATATTGCTTAAGAAAATAACCAAATACCAGCTCTCACATCTGACGAGAGAATAATAGTGTTTTAAAATATCACTTTATAGTTTTTTTGACAATGCTTTATCTTCAGACTGAAGCTGTTTTAAGTTCCAAATTTTACTACAATAATTATTTGAAGTTATTTCTTAATTGACTAATCAAATAAACGAATAATATAAATATATTAATAATTTTATGTGTAAAATTGGTAACACTTTTCATCAGTTCAAAAAATGTTCATCAGTTAACAGTTCACTGTATTGGTTAACATGAACTAACAATGCACAATATTTCTACAGTATCTAATAATCTTAGTTAATGTTAATCTCATCTTTTACTAAATTTTTAAGATTAAAAGTTGATTAAAATCTGTTAACATTAGTTAAAGCACTGAACAAACGTGAACATTAAGATTTTTTTACTAACATTTAGACAGGTAATAAATGCTGTAAATCATAATATAACAAATTATTGTAAAGTGTGTCAATATAAGTAATTTTATTGTAAAATACTGTAAAAAAAAATTCTCAATTAACATACCGGTACACTACCGTTAAATTTTTTTTTAAGAAGATTTCGATTTTGGAACTCTCTTAAAATACAGTAAAACCACAGCAATACTGTGAAAAGTTATTACAATTTAAAATAACTGTTTTATATATTAAAATGTAATTTATTGCTGTGATGGCAAAGCTGAATTTTCAGTCATCATTACTCCAGTCTTAAGTGTCACATGATCCTGCAGAAATAATTATAATATTCCAATTTGCTGCTCAAGAAAAAAAATTAAATATATATATATTATTATTATAAATGTTGAAAACAGTTGTGCCGCTTAATATTTTTGTGGAAACTGTGATAAAAATGTTCAGGATTCTTTGATGAATAGAAAGTTAAGAAAGAACATTTATTTGAAACAGAAATCTTTTGTAACAATGTCATAACCTTTACTCTCTCACACTTTGCATCCTTGCTGAATAAAAGTAAAACCTTACTAACACTAAACTTCTGAACAGTAGTGCACTTTTACAGTAAATTTTGTTAAAACTATTATTCTTGTAAAGTAAAACAAGTCATCTTATCTATTTTTTGTTTGTTTTTTAAAGCTAAAAAATGTTGCCAAAGGTGCCTCTGCCTCTATGACGCATTCCATTTGAAATGTAAAATCAGCTGGCACCTGTGTCTGATCAACAATCTCCCGTCTCTCTACCTCTTACTATGGCCCAACTCTAAAACTTCAGAAATGTCCCCTGTGCATTAGCATCCAATGAATGTCGCCGGTTTCAGTTACACTAAATTTAAACTAGACAAATGCCACACATATCTGCTCGTGCCTCGCCCCAGGAAACAAGCCCCTCAAACCCACCACATTACAGATCCCCTCTCACACAGTGTTCAGATTCTGTAACAAAAAACACACCAACTCTGACACCCGACGAGTCAGACGATTCACCGGTACACATGGTCCTCTTACTGGAGCTAAGCTAACAGCTAAACTGCCCCAAACATAGCTCTAGAAACAACTTGTGGGACATGAGTTTGAAATGTTGATGACCCTTACGATTAGTATCAAGTCCCCTTAATGCGTGTAAAGCTGATTCACTGTCATGTATTACAACACCACATTCTGGCAGCAAATCAACATGAAGCCCAAAATAAGAACAGCAGCGCCACATGGATGTAACCACCACGGACAACGAAGCTGTAGCTTTAGCAATACATGCTTTTGCGTTTCCAGAGGATAAGAGAAAGAAGAGGAAGCATTTTTAACCAGATCATATTTGTTGGACTGAAAATAAAATAATTAATTGGAGATGGGAAACTTATTGATCACTGGTAAGGCCTTGAGAGCCCACCTCATGTTGCTCTAAACCTGTATGACTTTCTTTCTTCTGTGGAACTAATGAAGTGACGATATTTTGAGAAATGTTTTACTGTTTTGTTTTTGGTTCATGGAAGTCAATGGTTATTCTGCAAAACATATTTTGTGTTTTAGATGCCTTTAACCCAGCAGAGGCGAGCTGGCACGGCTGTTGAAGTTCACCTGTTGACCACCAAGGTCGCACAGACCAACTTCTGTGAACAATTGAATAATAAGGCTAATGACTGAAATTTTGTGGGGGTGCGAAATCGTTAACTTCCATGTAGACTTTCATGCTGGAGTTTAGCAAACTTCTGAAGCTACAATA
The DNA here is from genome assembly GCF_949152265.1 of Phoxinus phoxinus. NCBI lineage: Eukaryota > Metazoa > Chordata > Actinopteri > Cypriniformes > Leuciscidae > Phoxinus > Phoxinus phoxinus. The sequence goes on along the minus strand of NC_136877.1, from coordinate 32,856,799 downwards.
TCCATAATATCTCATCATGGTTCCTCTGTGATGGATCGCCTGCAAGCAGATCATTCACACATTTATGTTGCATGTTAACACGGTGTTGCAGAGGCAAAAATGAGTCAGCACTGTTAGCCTGCTTCAAACCCTGGGCAGAATTGAATATGAATATAATTTTTTTTTTAAATGCACTTCATTAACACAAACACTTGCATGTTTGAGCAGATGATGTTTATGCTATTGAGAGTTTTATAAACTATTTCTGCTGAATATTCACTGCCACAATGTTAGGGTGTTGCGAGTTGCTAGGGTATTGCTGTGCGGTTGCTAGGGTGATTACTACTAGGTGGTTTCTTACTGGTTAAGTCAGAAAGAGCCAACCCCCTGCATAAGGCATTCTCTCCTTCAATGCAAATCTAGAAGTATTTTCCCCTAATTTTTGTAACATTTGCCAGGCAAACTTCTTTAGCCCAATGGTCTAGAAAAAGTAATGGCACATCTCCTAAACAAGACGCACCATTTTAGGTATCATTCATGTCCGTAGCACAATGATGTGCGACAAGTTGTGCACTGTAGAGTAACACGGTTAGGGGTAATGTTTTAGAAAAAAAGAAAAAAATCTAGAAACCAAAATTGATGCTTTCTTTAGGAAGCAGCAGCAACAAAAAATGTTCCAATACATTTTTTTCCCAATCAATGTTTAAAATTGTTTTAATGTCACAATAGATTTCATGGTAACGTCCTACCATACTAGCGGCTTGCAGTTACACTGTTGTGGTCTAAATAAAACTGCCAGGCTAAGCTACACCCCATTACTCGTCCCCTGACCAACAAGCGTCAATGATACACCTGAGTCTGCGGCCTCACCTGGGGACGTAGCGCACAGCATTTTAACACTTCTCTGCTGCTCGGCACACACAGCGCGAGGCGGTGCAGGGCTGAAAGGTGTGGCGATTTGTCCGGCGGCACTTGCTGGACGAGGGGGGAGTTCTCCTCTGACGGGACTAGCGAACCTGCCCTCTACCAATTCTGCTGTGGCTTAAAATAACCCACCCTGAGAGCGATGTAATTTCAGTCTTTCCCACGACTGAGACAGCCAGCCAGCCAGATGAGCAGATGCATGCTAGCAGATGCTAAACACTGCACGCCCCGCTTTTTCTTCACCGACATTTAACTACCCATTCCTAAAAATACCTCTAGACTGGTACTCATGCACTCTGTCAACCTGGTTTTTCAGAGCCTGAAGACCGTAAGAAGATACAAAGGTGTATCATAAAACTAAAAGACAAAACATACACACTTACAGGTGGCATTTTGGGCCAACTACTAATGGAAAAGAGAAAGAGACAGAGAAAGACTCAACCCCCTTTTCTGTTTCTGTCTAGGCAGGAGGGTCTCGTGCCCCTCCCCTTGAATTCCACTGCCATCTGAAGACCACATGCTGTGTCTGGGCACTACGCCAGACAGCTCCACACTATCTGACTTTACCCAGCCCTGAGAGAGCACCTTCTGCCCTACTACTGCCACCTTTACAGTGGAAGAGGCCACTTTTACTGCACACTCAAACTCTGTCTTAGAAACAAGGGACAAAGCCTTCATTCTGACGGCATAAAATTATTTAGATTTTTGAAACTAAGAATTTGAGATAGCATAACATAATAGTAGCAGGCAAGTATGACAGTTTTCATAAAAATTATGGTTTGTGTTCTGATATTTTATAATCTCCAAACTAGAGATTCATCAAACATCAACAGGGCTCCAGACTTACATTTGGTTTAATGGACTAACATTAGAACTAAGTTCTACAGATGGTGGCACCAGAACCTGATTTCCACTAACATACACTAAAAATAACATTTAAATTGGATAATATTTAGAGCTTTGAAGTGCTGAAAAAAGTATGAAGCACAGACCTTGAAAAGTGCTTGAATTTCACTCTCAAAGGGTTGTACGAACCCTGAAATGAATTCAAACATTTGACTATTTCTGCCAAAATACCATGATTACAGTGTTACTACATTAAAGGGATAGTTCACTTTGAAATAAAATTTTGGTATGTTTTAGCTTACCTGAAGTGCATCCAATCATTGTGCACTTACGATGGGGATTTTTTTTAATTTGGACTTTTCTCTGCATGCTATTAGAGACATCTCTGCATGCTTTTGGATACAGTTTACAGTTTTGGATATACCTGCATTATATGACTGAGAGACAAGAACGGTTTGACCTAAAAATATCAAAATTTAAACTACTGCAGAGACAAAAACACCTACATATTGGATGCACTTCAGGTAAGCTAAACCATACCAAAATTTAATTTCAAAGTGAACTATCCCTTTAAATCAACGATGAATGTTTGTCGTTCATGGCACAATGATTCTCCTGGTTTCCACGTCAGCACTCTTTGATCGGAAATGGTTTATAACAAGAGAATTCTGTGGCAAATTTGAATGCTTTTCACTAGATCTCGCAATGATGTTATTAGAGGTTTTTTACCGATAACGATAATTAGGTTGGACCACGCTGGACAATAACCGATTAATCAACCCATTGTCTTTCAAATGGATACTGAATGGTAACAAACATAACCCATAAAATAGTGTTGAAAATGTAGGCTACTATACTTTTAAATATAGGTATTAATATATTATTAGTAATATATTAGTTCATAGTGTATTAACTAATGTTGCAACTATACAATGTAAAAATGTATTAGTAGCCTAAATGTTGAAATTATCAATGAACAACTTGTATTACTCTTAGTTAATGTTACAAATGGACTCTTATTGTACTGTTGGCATTTCATATAAATCCAAATAGTCATGCTTAAAGATGTTCATCTTTAAATAGGCCTATCTACACAAAGGCCATAGCATTAGACACATAGGGCCTACAGTATGTACTGTAATACTCTCTCACCTTATTAAACATTTGGGTGTTGGATTTGTTTTTGTCACATTATTTTAACAGCTTGAGGTAGGCTACTGATGTTACTAGCAACCTCTCAGCCTGGACGGCAAACATAATGCAGCATCAAAATGTATTATTTATAATAATATGAAAAACACGCACTGTATATTGTTTCGTTTTCTATGTTTTAAAACGTATCTGAAGTGTCCCGTTCTGTGCAGCCTCATGTGTCAAAACAAACACCACGAAGCATCAGTGGTGGTTTTTATTTTGCCTCTAGAGGCCGCTCTCGTAATGTATAGGCTAATGATAGCGCACACTTCTCAGCAGCTTCAGCAACAGACACATCCGGGAAAAACTATTGGCCGGCAAAACCGATCAATCAGGCGATTATTAATACTCAAACGCTTTCTCCAATGAATCTCCCAGTGCTGTGTAGTAACAGTATTGCGTGATCACTACGCGAGTAATCCTGTTCTGAGATTAATAGTCCGCGCAGCTCAAACAAGAAGCGCTGTTTCGTTTGTTTGTTTTTCATATGCAACATAAATGGCAGCTCTTATCAGTGCGACATCTAACAAAATGTAGGCTACTTGCACCGGCAAGAAAAAAAAGTCACAAAATGTCTGGAGCCTGATCAAGAAATTGTGGTTTGGATTCAGTAACATGATATGAAATAGCTATGAAAGAAAAAGATGTTCAATAAGTCAAAAACCTTAAAAAAATGTGTTACAATGAAACTTAATTATAAAAAAAAAAAAAAAAAAAGTATAATAATTAATAACAAATAAATAATTAAATAATTGTATGGTTTCTACTTTTCTGCTCAAAATAATAAATATATTGCCATGTCACATCCGGTTATGTTTGGAAAAACTGCACAGAAAAGTTCAAATTAATAGTTGCCTCATGGCCTACTCAAATTCATCTGGGGTGGGTCATTCAAGGTGACGATGGCCACTATGCAAATATTCACAGATTAACCAAACGAGCAGACAGTCCTGTGAGATTTCACTTTGGACTAAACATCACTGAGAACTAACAGAACTAGAGTTTTATTGAGTGTGATTAACCCTGTTAACAAAAGTTGGGAATTGTATTTGATTTACTTTGATTTGATTAAGTTGTCTGATTATGTAAAAATTTTTTTTACATAAATATAATAGTCAGGTCAAGTCAAATCACATTTATTTACCTATATAGCGCATTTTACAATACAGATTGTTTCAAAGCAGCTTTACAGAGATAATAAGAGAAAAAAGTTTATTTCCAGAAGAAAATAGCATCTTTTTTCTATTTATAAATTAAATAGACTAAATCGATTACATGTGGAAAAAAAGGAAAAATGGTGACAGAATGGGTAACAGGGTGGCAGATCTAAATGAAACTATTTTGGGACTAAATGTTGGTCATTAAATATTTTGTATGCAGTTTTCTCAACAGGGTTGAATGGTTGAATCTGACAAATATGTTGATGCATTGCTGTTATTGCAATTATCACAACAAGCAACAACAAATCAGATTTGTTAGAGATAGCGTTATGATGTGTGACTGATTTTGAGTGAGACTCAGATCAGTACATTAGCACTTAAACGGTCTCTAACGCTACACACACTGCCTAGTGTCAGCACTCCCGTTACATCACCCATACGCAGATTTGTCTTATCATCTTTGTTGTTTGATTCATTTTAAATTCATTTATATTTTTTTCTCCTCTATCTAACTGTACACTAACTATTGAGTTTAGGTGAATTACAGTAATTAAGCTTGAAAATGGGCATGCTAAAAAATCCATAAACCTTTAACATTTATATATATTTGTTTAAATCGGCAGACATTACAGCTTGCTGTGAATCTATAAAAATGCAAATGCTTACAATTATCAGCATTTTTCACCTTCAAGTGGCCATAATGTCATGCTTGGAAAGGTTTCAATTCTGTTTTATAAAGTTTCAGAGTTAAGTTTTTTGGTCAATAAAATGAGTTGAAAAAACATGGCAGCCAAAAAATAAATTACAATTAAAATAAACAAAATTAGTCATCAAAATTGAATAGGATGTGATTATATTGTGATATCTTACAAATAGAGACCTGACCTAATTCAACCGTCTCAGGTTGATTAACAAATACAATTCAGTTATCTTTGTCTAAAAACAACCAGAGGCATAAAACACAGACGAGTGACTGTGTATACAGTAACAACAGCCCTGCCCTTTAGCTACATTAAAATCCTGATGACTTCTTGCATGAGCGGACACCTACATAGCATACCTTGGGATAAAACCTGTTCAACAACTTGTATTTTTACTTAAAAATAAAATAAAACCCCTGTTTTATTCATGATATGTCACTGATGATATGGGGGGGGGGGGGGGGGGGGGGGCGATTAGACTATGCAAACCAACGGGCAAGATAGAAATTTAAGTTCCTAAACAATTATTTTCTCAGCAAAATCAGTTTGAAATTTTTCTTAAAGTTGGACTATAAGGTAGCTGAAAAAAATGAACACAGTTCGCTACCAATTATAATTTACAAATCTCTTATCAAACCTGTGTCTGCGTGTGCACAAATCATACATACGGGCCAAATTATACAGAGCAACTAACTTAAACCTCCTTGCACAAAGTTTTTTTTTATTTCCAACATTTAGTCCAAATACATCCTCCCAACTTCTGTCTCAAATTACAGGTTTTCTCTTCTCGTCTGTCAATTTCCATACAGACCATTAGGCGGTCGTGTGTGAGGTAAAATCTCTTTGTGCATTAACAAAAGCACAACAGTGATGTTTCCACTGATTCCTGTAGTTTTTGAAGTAGCAAAGTTACTGTTCACACCAAAATAATGCAGTATTTTACCTAATAACAAAACATGGTGATTGCTCCGATAAAATATGATAAAACGCTCAGTCCTCTTTTGCCTAGGCAATGTATGAAATATCCATATGCAATTTACTGATCATCATGCAATACTTTAAAAAAAAGCACGCAAACAAAAAAAGCCAGACATGGGTCCACCCACACACAGGCATTCTGCTTTCACTATACCCAAATCTCTTTCCTTCACGACACACTCGAGTACATTGACAGAGGCTGATAGGGGTGCTGCTTCTCACACACTTTTTTTCCTTAGGCAATTACACAAACATACACACATATAGTCTATGTCATTCCTTGCTTGTGGTAGCAAACTAGAGACAATCTGCATTGCTGCTTTTACATTATTATTATTATTAAACAAAATGTGATTATCAAATAATCAAAACCCTGGTATCAATTAAATTTCCACATTAAGTGGAAACACTTGCCGAGATATTTAACAACTCTTAAAACTTTGATAATGCAAAAGCATAAAAACTATCCCTCTAGGAAAATATTCACATTTATTACAGCAACACTTAGTGCTAATCTTAATGTGATTGGCATGTAAATATTGCTTAATGAAATATTTGAATAGCTATGTAGTTTGATAATGAGAAAAAAGCAAGAATACTTCATCAAAGAGTAGGCTATATCAAATTTAGCAGTTTTATGACTTTATGGATGAACACAATAATTGACATCAGATGCACACACAGAATATGTTTATATTCTGGAAAAGGAAAAACAGATCTACACCTCCCTGAACTGTAATGGGGACTCACAGGTGAAAAATCCAAATATCGTGCATAAGTTATTTTATTTCAGTAATTCAACTTAAAAGGTAAAACTGATATATTATATAGACACGTTACATGCAAAGTGAGATATTTCAAGCCTTTATTTGTTTGTCAAAATTTGTTATTTGTCAAAATTTTGATGATTATGGTTTACAGCTTATGAAAACCCCTAATTCAAAATTAGAATATTGTAAAAAATAAAATAAAAAAGTGGTATATTTCATTAAAATATCTCACTTTGCATTTAATGAGTCTATATAATATATTAGTTCCACGTTTTAAGTTGAATTACTGAAATAAATGAACTTTTGCACGATATTCAAATTGTTTTGAGTTTCACCTGTATATAATCATACATTTTAATAAATGTGTATTACCTAAATAAACGGTGACAGAACTAGATACTGTTTGTATTGATGTAAAATATGGAGAGATGGAACAGTGTAAGTTAGTATTAGTGGAAACTTATGGGTTGAAACTTTTTCCATGAGCTCTAACTGAAGGCAGAAGCAAGTGATAACAGAAACTTTTATAGCATTTCATTGTGCAGCAGCTGTCAGATTCGTGGTGGCTCAGTCTGTCTCAAATCACCTCAACGCGACTATGTTGTCCCAAAAAGGCTTTCTAGGTAACTTAGTCGGCTAACTAGGTTTTTTTTTTTTTTTGACCGGCTTAAAGTATTCAGGAAAGAGTATACAGGTGCTTGTTGGTTATATTTTAGTCCATTCACCCGCCTAAACTTGCGCTTCTCGTTTTCATTGGCTGAATTTACAACCACACAAAAAACTAAACAGAACTGCAGCTGTTGGTGTGAAGCGAAAAGCCGGCGAGTGCTGTCGTTCTAACGGCGCGGTCCGCTGCTTTTGATTGCGTGTTTTCAATGTGCTATAGACCTCCTCACTTTTTCGATGCATGATTCATGAGCTAATCTATACTGAACGAGTGTGAGAGAGTATCCCGAAGAAAAGGCACTGACCTGCGGGGCCTAACGGCGGCTGCTGCCCGTCCTCCCCGAAGATCAGTCTGAAGTCCAGCTCTTCATTCCCGGGGCAGTTTGCAGTAGTCATCGGGTTTGACAGCTCGGGCTCACCCCGTCTATGTACGCCGACTCTTTAATAAACTCACTACATTGACAAATATTGAAGGCAAAACTTTTTAACTTTTCCTCCGTGCTGTATTTCTCTAAGTCCGTGCAGAAAATGTTATTGCTTCTCCCTCAGAATAATCCAAACAGCTCGACCTTCTGCGGAGATTCAGCGAACTCGCAGCGGCTTCAACTTTCTGCCCGTGGCGTTGTGCGTCAGCGCGACCGTTGGTCGAGTTCGTCCGTAAATTCGCTTCTCCTCTCCGTTTCGAGGCTCGAGCTCCTATCCCAACTTTTACTAACAGCGCGTGACAGGGCAGTTCCAGCGGTGACGTCAGGCGAGTCGGCAGACAACACAAGCGCGCGCACACGCGCATATACACGCACTCAATCACTCACTCACGCACACACATACACAAACTTAGTGGGCTTATGGGTCTTGTAGTTTTTGTAACGGCTGCAGTTGAATCACCCGTCCTCTTTCAAAGACCACGTGCTTCAGTGCATTTTATTGTAAAAGCAACACACTATACAAATGACATTAATATAAACTCTGAAATAATTTAATATAACTGAATAAAATGTTATATTTTGTAACATATTATTAATGTAACATATTATTATATTATCATTATTATTATAATCATTATATTTAATAATCAATATCAATTATATTATATAATTTATCCGTGCCATATTCACAATACAGCAAAGCATCTCGTATATTGCTTACTTATTTTACACCATAAAGTTGTATCATTTACATCATTTTTAAATTTGACAACTTTGTTTTTGCAGTTTTATATTAGATTTTCAATTCCAGATTTTCATGGTCTCAGATTTTTGTATTCCATGTATTCTATTAATTTTGAATATAAATGTGTGTCAGCAGTGTGTGTACACTGTACATAACCCCCCTATAAATTTTTATTTTATTTTTCGTTGTTTGATTCATATTAAAAGCATATATAGCAGTAGGTATATTACGCTGCTTTCACTTAAATACAAATATACACACGCACTTAGTTTAATACTCAAGGGACGTCTGACAGTCAGCTTTCTGTGCACGTGCTTTGGATGTGTGCGCTCAGAAAACCATATATCAGAAGTTTAGACTTATATGGCTTAAAAACGTATGCAGATTATAAAAACTTTCATGATGATAAAAAATAATTAAAAAAACCAAACCGATGTTTTAGTTTTTGGCAGAGTATGCCAGGCATAAATCTGTACAGGCTCTGCCCTCTTCTGGAAAGCTGGGTGGTGACCAGCAGCTCATTTGCATTTAGAGATACATGCACGAAAACAGCATGTTTTTCCTTCCACTCAAAAATGATCTGTGGGGTATTTTAATCTGAAACTTCACAGACACATTCTGCGGACACCTGGAACTTATATTACGTCTTGTAAAAAAGGGGCATATGTCCCCTTTAAATAAACCATATATCTTTGCTCTTCAGTCTGGTTTACAAATAACTCTGGATAGAATTTTCTAATTTAATAAAAAATTATATATACAAATTATAATATCAGCATTACAAAATAAGTCAAAAGTTGAATTTCTGATTTTTTGAGTATTTGGTACGAGATGATCATGTGAGCTGTACCAAAGAGCATGTTGTGCATCACTGAAAACCAGAACATTTGGCTATTTATTTATAGGAGTTCACATGTCCAATGTCACATATTTTTTATCTAAATATTGCAGAAAATCAATATTTCCTCTCTTTTTTTACATTACATTTTTTACAAGTTCATTGTTTTAATTTTCTCAAAATACTTAGAAATCAGTTTATTTCCACATTTAAATTAATTTTAAACTTGATTATCAATGTGGTGTCAGACATTTATACCCAACTAAATGCAAGTAGGCCTATATATTCTTTAAGATTTGGGTTTTGTTAAAGAATATCATTTCAATACTCTGTTTGATTACCACAGACAGAGATAGCCTATTATTTCCCTAAATCTGTAAATTAAAGTGATGACATTGTAATTTATGTTAATAAAATATTCACACACACACACACACACACACACACACACACACACACACACACACACACACACACACACACACACACTAATTTAATGCACCACAGGAAAATAGTTATGACAGAAGTCATCAGAGAGATTTTTTTATATTTGATATTGTACATTTTATATACATTATATATATCCTTAATTTTCCAGTGTGTGTGTGCGTGTGCGTGTGTGTGTGTGTGTGTGTGTGTGTGTGTGTGTGTGTGTGTGTGTGTGTGTGTATATATACACACACACACACAGACACACAAACAAAATGATAAACATCAACATCATAATTTGTTGATCATTTGTTTTCCTCTCATAACTTGATCTAGTATTTTGCACTGTAGTCAGCAGGGTGCTGTGTTACAGCTAAAAGAAAAACACAATATCAGACAATATCGAGAAAAGGAAAAAAAAAGTACAAAACATAAAAGTGTGGACAAAGCAGTTTTGTATCAGTGACAGGGAATTCACACCGCCGAACAAGAATGTTTTCTTTGACGCATGTGGGCGTAAAAACCATATCAACAGCCATGTTCACATTTCACATTTCCTGTGGTCTTTATTTACTTGATGTCAACTAATCTACACATTAAATGCAGAACTTTCATTGAATACTCAACATGTTTGATCAGTTAGGCTGTTATTAGCAGGCTGCAGTTGCAGAATCAGTTGCAGAGCCACTTTGCTCTTAACCTGATCTCAGATGGTAAATACCTAGCGTTTACTAAAGACTTTGTATCTTTTAATGTAATTATGAACTTCAAGCTGAACTAAATCAGCCAGAATGTCGATTTTCTTTAGCAAAAACTGTGCAAACTCACATTTTTGCAAACTGCACAATTCTGAAAGTTTGTATGAAAATAACAGAAAAAAATAACAATAAAGGGATCCAGTCCTGTATAGTTGTTTTATATTCAAGGAATCCTCAATGAGGATGCATATCATCAATGCATATCATGATTCATCTGACTGATTTATTTCGTTGTTAAATAAAATTTCAGTGATGAACACAGACATAATTGTATATAGCGTGAAGGGCAATGGCCTGAACACATGCTCAAACTGTTGAAATGATCCTGCCAAACTCATTGTTTACTATTCAGAATACCTGTGTGTTTCTTTCGTCTCTGATGACCTTTGTGGGAGGAAGATAGAGAACACGGTATCCGTGGATTGTGTAGGAGGGGGACGATGTGGTTTTTGATACTGTGTTCTCGTAAAGACAGTTAAGAAGAAAGAAAACTTTCTACTCTCACACAAATCCGGTTCAAAACTAGTTTTCTTTTCAAGGATTGGTGTTTTGGTAATGTGTTTTCTGCTTGTCATGTGCAAATATGCATTGTTTCAAAATCACTGGATAAACAGAAGCATGCATTAGGTTTGAAGTCCGAAATAAGATTCATTAATTAAGTTTTGACTTGTGCAATTTCTGTGGACATTACTTTTTATTCTCCTATATAATCAAAACCTGATGTAGAACAAATTACAGTATTTAAAAAAAACAAAAAACAGATTGAGCTGTTTAGGAATATATTTAAATTTCAAAGAGTTTGTATTTTCTGAACATACTATTTAGCTTAGTTCTTATTTTCATCCCAGATGGACACATTTTGTTGAATCTGATTTAAAGTGCAAACTGACTGACCATAATAATAATAATAAAAAATAGAATGTCTCGAAACCATTGCTTTTAATGTAGACTTCAAATAAGTACAGTACAAGGTCAATGAAATACAGTGTCCTGAACAAATCCTTTGATCTTGAAACAATCTCTTCAACTGATGCATGCTGCCCTCTGTTGGACTATTCTGTTTAAAAAGTCAGAATATTACATGACGGTTTGACTACACAGCATGTGTTGCTCTCCCATAGGCCAATGGGAACTAAACTACTGCTCTAATCAAGCAGTTCAACCATATCAAAGATTGATTCACAAATGCTAAAGGTTTCTTGTATTATTTTTCTGTCATTTACTCATAAGGCCTACAGCACAATTCTTATCTTAGTGACCATGTTTGTGCACTTCCAGGAATCTTTTAAGATTGTAAATGCAATTGCACATTCTGTACACACCTGAACCACTATGTTGCAACACGAACAGAATCCTCCTCGACTCCTTATAGATCCACTTAAGTTTGCGAACAGAACAAGGTTGTCTTTGCAATGTGTCCTCTTGTGTTAAAAAACGAATTAAGGATGCAACAGGGGGAGTTACAAGCCACTCTTTGACCCTTAAGTTTATGAGAAGACCAGAAAAGGCACATCAATGCCTGACTAAAGTTAGACAAAATAAAAAGCAGATCTTGGTGAATAAAACTATTACTGTACATTCATTTAATATACAATGTTTTTTATAGAACTTTAAAGAATACAATGGAGTTATATTAGCCTACATGCTACACGTCCAAAACACCTACCAAATTTAACAATATTGTTCTATATGTGATGTTCGAATTAATATATCTTAATGAAAAAACTTCAGTTTAAAATAAGATTTGAATTAATAATACAAAAAAACATCATTAACCCCTGTAGTTAAAGCTTGCTTTCAGCAGTACATACTAGTTAAAGCGTCCTCCTTTCAGTTGTACGTAATAAAGCTGCCTTTCAGGTGTAGACCTACGTAATATTTGCCAACAGGGGGAGGTAATGAGTCAAGAAAAAAAAAGTCACCAGTCACTGCCATTCAGTACTCTACAACAGAATGCTTTACTCTTTATAATACACAGCTGAGACTTATAAAAGACTATTCAACCGTCACTATGGTAGAGGAGTAAAAAATGTGCCCCAGTGATTTATATAAACAGCTGTTGCAACTGTGACCATAATCAAAGACCATTTTGGTCAAAGCATAAAATCAAATAACATTTTATTAGGTTCATTATTTAGATAATTATTAAGTCTATTATTTATTAGGTTTATATAGGCAGAAACTGATGTTTTAGTTATTTGTCCATGTCAGTTTCTCTTGAAATGTTTGGAGTGTTTTGAGAATTAAAAAATGTTCAGTAGCAAATGTTTTCATTTATTGATCGAATTCCTTATATGTGTAAGTACCAAGAAAAAAAACAAAAAACATCTGTGAGATTTACCACAGAGAACACCACGATGTAAGACAAAGTGTGGATTCTGTCGAATCCAAAATACTCTAAAAGAATATAGAACAATGCACTCCCTCATTGCATGCCCGCTTGTTCTTTGTTTAAATGTGTGTTGGTGAGCAACATGTGACTCGGTCATTAGTGTGTGCTGCACTTCATGGAGAGAACTTCAATCAGATGGCTGATCGATGCAACATTTGGGAGTGATGTCAGAGGATCAATAATCCCCACAACACACACACACACACACACACACACACACACACACACACACACACACACACACACACACACACACACACACACACACACACACACACAGACACACACAGACACACACACACACAGACACACACAGACACACACACACAGACACACAGACACACAGACACACACACACAGACACACAGACACAGACACACAGACACACACACACACACACACACACACACACACACACACACACACACACACACACACACACACACACACACACAGACACACACAGACACAGACACACACAGACACACACACACACAGACACACACAGACACACACACACAGACACACAGACACACAGACACACAGACACAGACACACAGACACACACACACACACACACACACACACACACACACACACACACACACACACACACACACACACACACACACACACCCTATGAGTTTGCTCCACTTGACCCCTGTCTTCACAAGCAGTATAATGCTAGCCAGTTCTCCTTATCAGGTTTAATAAAAGCAGGAACAGAGCTCTCACCAGAATCAGAATGTTTTCCCCCCTCCTTTTTCCAGAGGCAAAAGAGAACAATAAACAGGGCAGATAACAGGTAAAGGAGAAACAGGCCTTTGTGCATTACAGTTTTTCTCGATTGTTTACACACATTTTCTGAAAGCATGCCTCATATTCTCAGAACTCTACACACAAAGCAAAAAACACACACACAATGGGCAAAACCCCTCAATTCTCCTGCAAAATATAACTTTACATTCAAAACAGTTATTTATTCTCAAAGTTTTGTTTTCAAATGACACTCACAAACTATCATATGAATAGACATTTATAAGAACCAGTTGAACACTGATGTACTCAATGTAAAACACTATGATGAATGGAAAACACTTCTTCTCCATTCATCATAATGACTTAGGCTTTTTTTTTTGTTCAGTGTTACACTTTCGTATTACAGACAGTACATACATAAGTGTGTTGTAAAATATTTGAGAATATTGTTTATACTCAGAACACACAAATACACAGTAACAAATACATTGTACAGTTATAAAAACAATGTACACAGTGTACATCCCAACACAAAGATACTAGTATTTTACTATTTAAAATAGTAATATCCTATACTAAACCTAAACTAATATTGACAAACTATATATCATTTGAAAGCTTACAAACTCTAATATTTGGTTACTGATTTTCAAAATAAATTACAGAGGAGCTGTAATTTATCAATTTGCAACAATAATATTTTCATATTCCTAAGGTGTTCAGTCCTTTATTTTGAAATAGTGATGAACATGAAAAATCATGAAAAAATGGTAGAAACCTCAGTGTGTTTTCATGCCAATAGTTCAAAAGATAGCATCTGTTCAATTATTTTAGAAAAAAAGGTCTGAAAATGTTTTAAAAATAAAGAAAAACCACATATGGAAATATAATGTCAACTAGTGAAAAAGTTTGGTACTGCGCCCAAACAAAATCTCACTGAAAGCTCATTTTTTGAGATATCAACCTAAAATTTGAAACACAACTTGTTCAGATTTTTGGCTTTGATATTTTTTAGCAGTTTTAGAGTCACCCAGGTTTTGAAAAAATATATTTTATATAAAATATGAATAATTATTTTTTTATTTTATATTTTCATAAACTCAAACTTCTATAACTTTTTTTCTGTTACACTTTCTTAATTTATTTCACTTCTACAAAAATCTGCTAAATGTCTTCTTTAAAACAAGACCAATATTATGTCTATATTCCAAAGCATTCTTGAATTACAAACATTTAAGTTCGAAATGTGCATTTTCATGTCTATTCAAAAAAAGGGGGGTGACACTTAAAGGGAAAAAAAAAAAAAAAAAAAAAGAATTCCAATGTTGGCATCCATTGCTCCATTAAAGAGCTCACCTGTTTCCCTTTTATGCTAAAGCTCTGATTGCTAATTGTAAAACTGTGTGACGGGTGCATGAAAATTGTGCCAAATGCAGAGAATACTGTGTAGTGTTTTGAAAAAAGTGTGTTTTAGAACTGCAAGTGTAAAGCAGGAGTTGTGCTTGTAGTTTAGCAGAATTGGTTCAGGGGGTTGGTAAATGAGTTACATGTTGTGGTCATTGTGTCTCACCAGTATTTGTGTGTAAACAATTGAGAAAAACTGTAACACTAAAACACGTATTTTCTCTGTTTGTATACAATTTCCCACTAAATATATTTATTTTAATAATAAAATATATTTATTTGATTTAAAATAATAAATTAATAACAAAAATAAAGTATATGATAAATATGCTGCAAACAGTACAGATAAAGGAAATGTAAAAAAAAAAAAAAAACTTTAAATGCCTAAATATAGCCTATTACACAATTTATTTATTTATTTACTCCCATTCATTTTGGCGTCACTTTGACAGCGAATAACTTTACATCTGAGTTGTCCATTATTTTTTTCTAAAGAAATACAAAAATGTATAAAAGGCTCCATTACCTTGTATCTTACGTTATGGCCCCGTAGAAGCAGTTTTCGTAAAAATAGGCTAACGATTGCGTGATAACCACTCAACCCTGTCGCACAGTCGAGAAATTACCGTATAGACAGGTGGAGAAGCTCGCAGGCAATCGGGGGGACGTGGAGGCATAAAGTCATGGGAGAAGCCCATAGAGAGTGATAAAGTTGATCCTGCTGCTAGCTCATGGACAGCTAATACTCACGCTCTCCGTCTCTGCGAGATTCAGAAGGGAATGATTCAGATTTCTCTTGGCACAGCTACTAGAACACTTACAACTGTCAGACAGTTTGCTCACGTCACATCTACGTCGTCAAGCTCAGTTTGAGCCTGCGCACTACGCCTGGCCATCAGGAAGTGAGTGCTTCTAATTGACTTCACTTTTCTCCGTTGAAACCTATGTGGTTGCTGTGTCCAGTTTATATAGGCTACTGTCTATGGGTAAACCCAGCCTGATCTGCCGGCGATTTGATTTTGCCCTGCAGCTCAGGCTGGAAACCTGTAAATTATTTTATCCTGTCAGGAGCAGGAGCAGTCAGGAGAGTTAGTAGATTAACATGGGAGAATTTGAACTTTAAAAAAACGGAGTGTACTGACGTCTTTTCGCGGTTAAAACAAGATTCCTATGTTCATGTTTATTTGATGCTATAAATTAACTAGAAGGAAGAGATGATCTATTCACGAGCAGCTTTATGCTCTACAGCGATCTAACAGACACATTAAAGAGCCACAAAACTGTATTTATTGTTTACATTTCTTTTAAAAAATGACCAAATTTGAAAGGTGAGACTTTGTTTACAGTTTTTCTCGATTGCTTAAACACTATAACCAGGCTTTTGAACTAAAATTTCAAAACCATAATGCCATTTATCAAAAAGCACACCCATTTCACTAAACTATAAACACAAATCCTTTAATTTCTCATTGCCTACACCGTGTGGTCATTTAGAAAGCACTAGTATTCAGTATTGTTCACTCAAGTCAGCACAGCTTTAGCTCAGTTAGCACACAATTGCCCAGGTGAAAACACTAAGAGTCAAAATTTAACACACATCAATCAGATCCTTCAAGAGATAGATAAAAGGGCCCGAATCAGTTTATTGAGTTTTGGAACAATAGATCCAGAAAGACATGAAGAAAGAAGTCGAGGAGGGATAGGAGGAGGAGGAAAGGTACGGGGAAGGGCAAGAAGACAAGTAGTCTCGGATGAAATTCAAGCCACTTTAGTTGACCATGTCCTTGTCCATGGTATGACTATGAGGGAGGCTGGGCTATGATAAGGCAGAATTTGAGACACTTCACCGTCACCAGAAACTTCAGGGAGGTGTGCTGGCAAACAAAATTCTATCACTGAATAAGAGGCAAACATTTCCCATTGTCTTTGATGAGGTTTATTTTCTAGCAAGAAAAGGCTAGCAGTCGTACAGTCACACAGAGTGTCTGCAGAGTGTGACAGTGAAGAGAGAGCATCCTTCCTCCTTTATAGTATTGACTCCCAGACTGTTATCTTTCTAGGCCAATGATGGTATTTCAACCATACGTGGAACATTCTTAGACTTGTTCATCATATTTTATCCTTTAGTGGAGGCCCTCCTGTCACGTACAACACTCTTTACCCAATACAATTCCATATTTGAATAAGGTTTGTGTGTGCTCTTTTACTGTCATATGATGGTCACACACATATCTTACGTAAGTAAATACAAAATAAAAATTAGAGGAGAGAGTAAAAAAAAAAAGAAAAGTACTTTTACAAGAGTACATGAATGAATAAAAATATGCCAATGTATCCATTGGTTGTGTCTTTTGTGTTGTTCATCATGTGAAAAGTTTGTGAGGGGGGGGGGGGGGGGGGGGGGCTATGTTGCTATGTTGCACAAGCAACATAACTTACCAGTTTTGGAAATGTTGTTTTGAATTTATTACACCAGTGTGTAAGACTATGTTGTAGTGTGTGTGATTTTGATGGCTTGTGTGTCCAGTCTGAGGACAAAGTTTGGTTTTTCAGCTAGAGTGAATGGTTTTGAGTGTAGAGCTTCATTTTGACCTGAAAATAGGATGTTTGGGGAATTGGGTGAGACGTTATGGATTTGTGTTTACTGTTTTGAGAATATGAGGCATAGTTTCAAGAAATGTGTTTAAGCAATCGAGAAAAACTGTAATATCAAAAGTAACCGAAAAGTAACCTGGTCTGTCCTGTACTGTCAGCGTGTTGTCAGTCTCCTCTCTGCTCCACGATGTATTTCTCACTGCGTGAGAACATGGTGTGTGGCATGAGAGTGGCGTTGCTTGTCGGGCACAGCGACAGTAACTAAGGGGGGCGGGTCTTTGCGAACGGTCAATTGTGTACAGAGTCATTTGAACTATGCCCGTTGATCACGCCTCTTGTGCAGTAGAAAATACATAGCAGACTCCACAGACCAATGTTCAATCTTAAAAGATTGAGCTTGGTCTGGTGATTGCCAGATTAGGTTACACCGATTACATATTTCAACTAATACTGTAGGGTTAGTTCACCCAAAAATTTAAATATTGTCATTAATTACTTACCTTCATGTCGTTCCACACCCATAAGACTTTCGTTTGTCTTCGGAACACAAAATCTTTTTAATGAAATCTGAGAGCTTTTTGTCCTTCCATTGACAGCCTACGCAACTACTACTTTCAAGCCTCAGAAAGGCAGTAAAGACAAAAACACACACCAGTTTACCACTTTATTTACAAAATAGTAATCTCCAGCGTATCACTTCCTCCTGTTCACTTCCTCTAGAGCCTCCTCTCCAAGCGCGATGGGCGTTGCACTGTTTTTATCTTTACTACCTTGCTCTTCTATCTATTGATGTTGAGGCCCAGACTTGCTGAGGTATCCACAATAATACTGGTCTTTTCCTGCATCTGTTGGGTATGAGAGAGAAGCGCCATCCAATTGTGTCCATAATGTCCACTGGATGCCTTTTCACTTCTGGACTGTAAATGTCTTTATAACCCATTCTATTGCCAGCAGGTACAAGAAGGCCAATAGTAGACAGCCTTGCCTCACTCCATTTCATACTAGAAAGGCGTTGTGAGTTGCCTGCTATGAACTATCCTACAGGTCATCCCTTCCTTTTGATGATGTTTTCTGATCTTTTGATCTTTTCTGGCACTCCACGGTGTCTCAGTAGCTTCCAGAGGGCCTGTCTATCCATGCTGTCAGACACCTTCTCATAGCCAATTAAATTAACGTAGAGCGGCGAGTTCCACTCCAATGGCTGCTCCAAGATGATACGTAATGTTTCAATCTGGTCAATGCATGACCTGCCCTTACAAAAACCAGTTTGTTGGTCTCGGAGTTGCAGGTCTATCACATCTTTCATCCTGTTCAGCAGGACTCGGTTCAGTACTTTTCCTGGAATAGACAGTAATGTTATCCCTCTGTAATCTAAACAACAACTGAGATCGCCTTTTCTTTGGCAGCTTGATGAGGTACCCATCCTTCTATTCATTCCTTCCATTGGAATTTTCTTCCCAGATCTTGTTAAAGAGGGGATGGAGCTCCACACTGGCCTCTACGTTAGCATTCAGCGCCTCCACTGGTATACTGTCCGGTCCTGCGGACTTGCCGTTCTTTAACTGCTTGATGGCACTGCAGATTTTATCCTTTGTAGGTGCACTGCAGTCAATTGGAAGGGTGCTGGCGGCTGGCAGGATGTCCGGAGGGGATGGGAGAGATGGTTTGTTTAGCAGCTCTTCAAAATGTTCCACCCATCTGTTCTTTTGCCCTTCCTCATCTGGTATCATTCGGCCATATCTGTCTTTTACTGGTTTCTCTGGCTTGATTAACTTTTCTGAAAGTTTCTTGATGGTAGAGTACGGGTCTTGTGTGGTTTGCTGCTTCTGCCTCTGTTGCCAGCATCTCTATGTAGTTCCTTTTGTCTGACCTGATGCTGCACTTGACGTTCGTGTTTGCCTCTGTTTACTCTTCTTGTGCCTCTGCCTTTGTTGTTCTATTTCAGCTATTATTTACAGCTTATTTCTCTCCTTTATCTTCCTCTGTGTCTCTATTGATATCCACTAATTGGCTTTATGTACAGCTGCACTACTTCCTGAACTTCAGGCAGCTCCTTTGTTTCCTGTCTGCCATTATTGGACAAACTGATTAATCCAGGTGTGTCTGATTATTATTATTGGTCAGGCACACCTGTATTAATCAGTTTGTCCAATAATGGAAGACAGGAAACAAAGAAGCTGCCTGAAGTTCAGGAAGTAGTGCAGCTGTGCATAAAGCCCATTGTGGCTGTGTTTTGGGATCCAGCACTTTTGGCATGTTGTTTTCACTTTCTGCCAATTTTCATTTGACAGTCTCTTCTTCTAGAAATTCTTGCAGTACATGGAACTTGCTGGAAAAAGTTATGATGAATGGTCCGATGCAACATCTGCTCCACTCTTGACACGTACATCCCGAAGAGACTTACGGAACTTTCATATCACTTAAACCCTGCTGCCCCATGATCTCCTCGTAGCCCCTGTTTTCTCTGCCAATCTCAGCATTAAAGTCACCCAATACGATGATCAGAGGTGGGTAGAGTATCCAAAAACTGTAGTAAAAGTACAAGTACTTTACTCAAAGTAAAATGAAAAGTAATAATCTTAATAGTTACTTGAGTAAGAGTAAAAAAGTACCCAATGAAAAAAAAACTACTCAAGTAGCTAGTTATAAAGTAAAGTAACGAGAGGAACGTCGCCCAGTGTAAAAGTACCAAGTAAAAGTACACATTACACATTACTCGAGTTAAAGTAAAAGTACCCACATTTAAATCTACTCTTAAAAGTAAAAAAATTTGGTCTTGGATGATGGTCAGGAGTCTACTGTAGAAATCATCCTTTTCCGTTTTGTCACTGTCATTCGTTGGGGCATAGCACTGGATGACGTCCAAGTTGATCATCCTCTTCTTTGTGCGGAAGGAGGCTGTCATGATCGGTGGGCCGTGTGCCTACCACCCAAAGAGCGCTCCCTGGGCTGTCCTCGACAGACTTAGGGCCACACCTTGAGTGTGAACAGCAGCAACTCACCATCGGTCAGCCTTCTCTGGCCGGAACCAGTCCATATTACTCATTTCCATATTACTAATATCCATATTACTAATAAAAAATCAATTATTAATTGGCTTCATCACTCTGTCTCCTCTCCACCAATAAACTGGTGTGTGGTGGGCGTTCTGGTGCAATATGGCTGCCGTCGCATCATCCAGGTGGATGCTGCATATTGGTGGTGGTTGAGGAGATTCCCCCTTCTATGTAAAGCGATTTGAGTGTCGAGAAAAGAGCTATATAAATGTATTGACTCACTGATTCCCAGGATGGTGAGGTTAAATCTCCTCATCTCTGGGGACACTTATGCTGTTTTGCTGGTCTCATACATGGTTCATACATTACATGTTCTGATGGTGGTGTTGATCCTGGTGTAGAGGATGGTCGTTGGCCTGTCGGCTTCCAGATGACTCTGGCTTTCACTGCCTGCCGTCATACACCTTCCAGTTGGAGGTCCATCCTCTCCAAGGGCCGTGGTGTCTGTTATTTTGCCTCTTGTTGTTTCTGTAGCACATGTTTTTTTTATAGGGAGCAGTTGCTGGCCCTTCGCTCTACCTTCCTCCTGTCTCAACCGGGCTTAGGACCGAATATTGCATTGCTTTGTCCCATTCGCGCACTGCGTGTTTACGTGGATCCGCAATCAGAGCTTCAGAATCTCTGAGCAGATCTTTGTCTGCTTTGGATGTCAGCAGACGGGAAAGGCTGTCTCCAAGCAGAGGCTAGCCCACTGGATAGTGTACAAGTCCCAAGGCGAGCCGTGCCCCCTCGGAGTGAGGGTTCACTCCACTGGGGGTGTTACTCCCACCTGGGCGTTGGCGCACGGCGCCTCCCTGGTAGACATCGGCACGGCACCTTTGCGAGGTTCTACAATCTCCGGGTTAAGCTGGTTTCTTCCTGTGTGTTGGGTAAAAACAGGTAATGTGTAGGAAGCACATATGAGCGCCTACTTTGCTTTTCAGCTGAGTTCCTCACTGGGCGAACCCTGAATCAAGTTCCTCCAACATCCTTCGGCAGTTAGATGCGGCTGAGAAGTCTGATGCCAGGCCTAGTACTCCTGTGCATGACCGGCCGTGTGTTGTGTTGTGATTCCCCCTTGGTAATCCCATATGTGTAGTTTCCATGGTACGGTTTCCCTGTCTGTAAACCTGTGTCTTTCCCTGGGCAGATTCTGTTTTGCCCTGTCTCTGCATCGGTAGTAGTTCCATCCATGGATGATGCAGATGCATTTCAGTTTGGACACTCTGGCTGCTCAAATCAGATTTCAAACTGTCTTTTGCTTCACTCTTAACATGACACACAACAATAATGCCAAAACTGGTGATGGAAATGCCAAAAGTATTCTTATACTGTGTTCAAATGTTGTGTCAAAAGATTTAGGCATTTTTCTGTGCGGAAGGAGGAGTTCTGCACCACAACTTGACAGGGCACGTCTTTGGACAGCAAGATGATGCACCTCCATTTTTCCTGCATCCGTTTTGAAAGCCTTGTAAGGGGATTTAGTCAAAGACCCAGAACCAGATACAGTGCTATGCATAAGTTTAGACACCCATGCTAAAGTTGACTAAAAAGAGGAATAAAAAATCATCTTTTGGAAATTGAACTTAATGCCTTAATTTAAAAAAATAGGAAAAATCCAACCTTTAAGGACACCAATTTTCTTTGTGAATGAATAATGTATCGTAAATAAATAAATGTTCTTCCTTAAAATACAGGGTGCATAAGTTTGGACACCCCTATGTTAAATTCCCATAGAGGCAGGCAGATTTTTATTTTTAAAGGCCAGTTACTATATGGATCCAGGATACTATGCATCCTGATAAAGTTCCCTTGGCCTCTGGAATTAAAATAGCCCCACATCATCACATACCCTTCACCACACCTGGAGATTGGCATGGAGTACTTTCCATAAGATCATCTCTCAATGCAAATCAAACCAGCTATTAGGCTAACTGAAATAAAACCATGCCAATCTCCAGGTATGGTGAAGGGTGTGTGATGATGTGGGGCTACTTTAATTCCAGAGGCCAAGGGAACTTTATCAGGATGCAGAGTATCCTGGATCCATATAGTAACTGGCCTTTAAAAATAAAAATCTGCCTGCCTCTATGGGAATTTAACATAGGGGTGTCCAAACTTATGCACCCTGTATTTTAAGGAAGAACATTTATTTATTTACGATACATTATTCATTCACAAAGAAAATTGGTGTCCTTAAAGGTTGGATTTTTCCTATTTTTTTAAATTAAGGCATTAAGTTCAATTTCCAAAAGATGATTTTTTATTCCTCTTTTTAGTCAACTTTAGCATGGGTGTCTAAACTTATGCATAGCACTGTATGATTAATGAAGACCCGGAGTTAGAATTATAATTTATTGAAGAACAGTTTGAAGAACAGTTTGACTGAAGATAGTTTGCCGTTTCATCAGCAGAAGTCAGCTTCAAGACTCACAAGGAGTTCGTAGGCCGCCCCGCTTACAGTTACAAAGATCACAGGAATTATACCCTACACCAAGCTATATTGGGTCTAAGCTAAGGGTCTAATACATCCTTGCTATGTCTGAGGTAAAACATGCCCCCCTCATTAGCATACGGAGCAATAAATGTATAAATAAACAAACATAGACTTTTTATATATTTTTTTTGTATGTGGTTATCTCTTTTTTTAATGTATGTTGTATGTCATGTCTGACCCATCTGAATGGACCATGAGTCTGGAATAAAAAGTTGATAAATACATAAATAAAAGTGGAAATAAATAAATGCATAAATAAATGGAAAAATTAATAAATTGGAAAAAATATATCATTATACATAAATAAGGAAATAAAAGTATAATAGTCTCTTTTTTTTACATTTCGTCACACATTTATTTGTTTATTTATTCATTTATTAATTTTTTATTTCTGCAGGTTTGGTCCTCCATACAAACAAGCCTATTTTCTCGGCAAAACTACCCCCTCTTAAATCTAAATACTTGCAACAGGCTTACCAGAGTGAATCAGGGTAAGACAAAAACATAATTATTTAATCTTTGTTAATAAAAAATAAATTAAAAAAAATGTAGGCTACAGTTATTTGTAGATTTAAAGCTAAAGTTATTCTCCAAATATGTGTGCTGACATGACTGGTAGTAAATCAGCATTTTGAGCTTCAGAAAATCAATGATGAGTTGGGCTTTGACAGTTAAAGATTTGAAAAACAAATAAAGAACCCTAAACTCACACAAATAACCATTTCTGCAAAAATGGGTTCTTTATACTGGTATGGTTCTAAATAGAACTGTTACTATACGTTTAAACACCTTTTAAAGAACCATCTTTATTTAGAGTGTACAGGGTCCTCATTTTTTTCAATGATTTGTGGCTTTTATTGCATGCAGCATTGTGAAAGAAAGTATTAGGCTTTTTCTTTTAAACCCATAGATTTGTCATTTCAAGGAGCTTAAACTTTATCCAGACCTTCAATTACACCAATAAACTGCATACAGATATGAATTCTTCATCAGCCCCTTGTGGTTTAACTCCACGAGGCACTCACTCACAAAAAAATCAGTATGTACAATTTGATTTGTTCAGACTCTTTTTCCTGTAAAAATCATTCAGTGATAGAAAATTAGCTCTGACCCCATGCTCAACACAGGATCTATTGAACCATTTAAGAGCCAAGAAAAGTAAACAGATTTATTATGAAGAGTACATCCCTTTACTAAATATATTAGGGAGAGAGAGAGAGAGAGAGAGAGAGAGAGAGAGAGAGAGAGAGAGAAAGAACAGAGATAATGTCATGGTAACCAATGTATTGTAAACCCCTTCCCAAGCTATTTTATAAAGACAAAGAATCAGGAGTTAATTAAGGGAGTGAGACCAACACAGTACAATCGGGGGGGGGGGGGGGGGGGGGGGGGGGTCGGGGGAGGGAGAGAGAGAGAGAGAGAGAGAGAGAGAGAGAGAGAGAGAGAGAGAGAGAGAGAGAGAGAGAGAGAGAGAGAGAGAGAGAGAGAGAGAGAGAGATGGGTTGGGGACACACACCATGAAAGTCATGTGCTTTCTAAATCTTTAGTCATTAGATAGACCAGAGTGAGTATAATAAATATTAGCATTTGTTTGGACACATGCTAACAAAGAAACTCAAACATGCACAAAAACAAAGAAACAGAGTCAAATACAATATTACAATATTACAAAAAGTATGTGCGCTCTTTAAATTTCACAGCAAGGCCATTGGATGAACCTTTCAAGGTTCTTAAAAATAAATAAAAAATGTAGTGTAAATAATATTTTAATATAGTCTGGAGCTATTTAGGAAATATGCTTAGTTCACATTCTCGTTTTTCTGAAACACTTCTACAGCCAGTTATTTTACATTGAAATGTGCGTTCCGTATTGGAATGTCTGTTTTTGTTTTAGATGTGTGGTGTCTCCCACTGCCAGTCCACCCAATTGTATTTCAACAACCCGGGATGCCAGTTGGCAGGAAACACATCGTATTGCAGCCATTGCAGCCAGCAAACAAACTGGGTCAGAGATTGCAGATTCTACCCAACCTAAAAAGCCTCGGTATCCATCTAAAAATCTCTATGAACGAGAGCATATTAAAACGCGGATAAATCGACTCATCAACTTACGTATGTCTCCTCAGCTTTCATTGTCAATTGCACTCGTTCCTCCTGCGTGTCCTCAAAATGGCAACCCGCATGAGCGTAGAGTCTGAGGAGGAGGGGGTGGGGGGTCATTATTACAGACTGCACCTCTAAAGGTGCTGTATGGAGTTTTTCTACTAAAATGAATCCATTTTTTATTACCTGTGTGTGAAGGGGTTGTAATCTCACAATAAAATTATCCACTTGGCGGGTTTTGATATTACCTCTGAAAGCAAGTATTCCTATTTCTATGTGAAGTCTCCGGGTCGGATTTGCCGCGAAATCCAGTGACATGACTGAGACCTGCATGCGCGCTCCCGAGCATCTCGCCTCTCGCCTCGTCTACTGACTTTGCACTCAACAGCGACGACACTGCAACTTTATGACATGGAGTCTGCTAATACTAATGACTAGCACAACACAGACTCCAACACAACCTCCACATAATAATAAAAAACAAAAGAAAGCACGCGCACGAGCACTCGCTTGTAAACGTATTGATTGCAATCTGAAACATCACCGCTAGATGCCGCTGAAAACTCCATACAGCACCTTTAAGATAATTTTTCCACTACAAAGAACATTTTGTGAAATTGAAAGGTTCCATGGGTGTTAAAGGTTCTTCATGAAACCAGAATAGATGCCAATAAATAAGTTTTATTTTTAAGAGTTTGTCTTTTTGTGTGTTCTCACCTCTCATCTGCTTCCTTAGCCCAAATTGAACATCAGCCTGAGAACAACAGCTTAAATGTTCATATGAAAAAACACAATCCTTTCAGAGTTATAAATGGAAAACCTTGCCATGATAAACACTGCATGGGTTAAGGCACAATATACTGTACTACATTTCAATTAGATTGTACATTGTAAAGTTCACCCCAGCTTATTTATCTCAAGGATTAACCTTCTAATTAGCCACACAAGAGCCTTTTCAATGCAGAATTTAAATGCATGTCTTTTCATTCATGTAGGAGATTAAAGGGGTTGTTTTGAAGCAGGAGTCTGAGACGGATCCATGTGCAACGTTTTATTAATGGTAAGGTGAAGGTAAAGGGTTAAGGGGATATGAGGGCTGGGTAGCTGGTTCAGTCCGTTCTCGGTGGTCAGGCAGGCTTAGTTCAGGGCTGGCAGCACGAATCGAAGTCGGGTCACAGGCAGGGGTTCACTTGGCAGGCTGCACAGAATCAGAGTCGTTAGGGCAAGCAGGGGTTTCAGAAATCAAAGATAGGTTATATAAATAATCCAGAGAATGCTCAGTCATGCAACACAGTAGTGGAACAATACTTCGCAAGGAACACTGAGCCAACGAGCCAGATATACGCTAGAGCTCAGCGTTCATTGCGAACAGGTGCATCGATCATCAGCGCACAAATGATGCATACTAGGCCAAGTATGCATACTCAGTATTCAGGGGACGGCGCTCGAGACTGAATAACGGGCATGTCACTGGGCGCCGTAACAGAGCCCTCTCCCTGGGAGCGACTCCTGGCGCGAAAACCCTGACGGCGGCGAGGTCTGCCGCGGGGACGAGGAGCGGGTTTGTCTGGGTGATCATGATGAAATACTTGAACGAGCAAAGGATCCAGAATATCTTTTGAGTCCACCCAGGAGCGTTCTTCAGGACCAAAGTCCTCCCATTCTACAAGATACTGTAAACGCCCGCCACGACGTCTAGAATCCAGCAGATGGCGCACACGGTACACCTCTTCGCCCTCTATCAGGATGGGCTGAGAACGGGAATCCTCAGACTCTACATTACTGACCGTGGAAGATGCAGTGGCTGGTTTCAATAGAGAAACATGAAATGTGGGAGCAATGCGGAGCTGACGGGGCAGGGCAAGGCGGAAAGACACTGGGGTAATTTGCCGTATAATCCTGTAGGGACCCATGAATTTAGGGCTGAGTTTCTTGCTGGGCAGATTGAGTCGGAGATCCCGGGTGGATAACCACACCCACTGACCGGGCTGATAGACTGGACCAGCACGGCGGTGACGATCAGCTTGTCTCTTAGTGCGATTGACGGCACGTAAAAGATGGGTGTGAGCTAGATTCCACGTCTCCTCACTGCGCCTCATCCAGTCATCCACAGCTGGTACATTAGAGGGCTCGCCGGACCAGGGGAACAGAGGTGGCTGATAACCAAGTACGCACTTGAAAGGCGTTAGACCCGTGGAGTGCTTACAAATGGAATTTTGAGCGTATTCAGCCCACATGAGATACCGACTCCAATCCTCCTGGTGGAAATGACAGTAGGATCTCAAGAAACGAATAATCTCCTGATTGAGACGTTCAGCCTGCCCGTTAGACTGAGGGTGGTACCCAGATGTGAGGCTGACATTCACTTGAAGCATCCGAAAAAAGGCTGCCCAGACCCGGGAGGTAAACTGTGGTCCGCGATCGGAGACAATGTCATCAGGTAAACCATAGAAACGGAAGACCAGATTACAGAGGTGCTCAGCAGTTTGCAGGGCTGTGGGCAGTTTAGGCAGAGGGATAAGACGACAGGCTTTTGAGAAGCGATCGACAACAGTAAGGATCGTTGTATGTCCGTCAGAAGGAGGGAGATCAGTAATGAAATCAACGGCTATGTGTGACCATGGGCGTTGGGGTACCGGTAGAGGCTGTAGAAGACCTGCAGGAAGGAGCCGTGAAGATTTTTGGGTATTGCAGTTCTGGCATTGCTGAACGAAGTTAGTCGTGTCTTGAGGCAGTGTGGGCCACCAGTAACGGTTCCGGAGAATGTGAGTCGTAGCAGTGATGCCAGGATGACCAGAGCTAGGCAGCGCATGGACGTGTTTAAGCACCTTCTCCCGGAGCGCTTCGGGCACGAACATTTTTCCTGGAGGACAGTCAGGCGGAGGTTCGGAGTTAGTGTTGGCTTGTTCTAATTCAGTCTCAATATCCCACTGGATGGGACCGAGGACCAGGTCAGGACGGAGAATGTTTTCGGGAGTCTGACTGGTGAGTTCAGAGTCGTACTGACGAGACAGGGAGTCAGCTTTCGTGTTTTTTGATCCAGGGCGATACGTCACAGTAAACTGGAAACGAGAAAAGAACAAAGACCACCGGGCTTGGCGCGGGTTCAATCTCTTGGCAGTTCGCAGATATTCAAGATTTTTGTGGTCGGTAAACACAGTAAATGGATGAGAGGACCCCTCGAGCCAGTGCCGCCACTCTTCAAATGCGGATTTCATGGCCAGTAACTCA
The DNA here is from genome assembly GCF_949152265.1 of Phoxinus phoxinus. Classification (NCBI taxonomy): domain Eukaryota; kingdom Metazoa; phylum Chordata; class Actinopteri; order Cypriniformes; family Leuciscidae; genus Phoxinus; species Phoxinus phoxinus. The sequence goes on along the minus strand of NC_136877.1, from coordinate 32,828,370 downwards.
CGGTCTCCGACGTCGTAATTCCGTTCTGCAGAGTTCAGTTTTCTTGAGTAGAATGCGCACGGATGCAATTTAGCGGGATTTCCTTGGCGCTGAGAGAGAACGGCGCCCAAGCCTGTACTGGAAGCATCAACTTCTACGATGAAGGGCAACTCTGGATTGGGGTGACGTAAGATCGGGGCAGTAGTGAAGCGGAATTTGAGCTGATTGAAAGCTTGAGATGCGCTCTCAGTCCAGGGGAGGCGAGTGGTACCTTTGCGCACCAGCGCAGTCAGGGGGGCCGCGACAGAACTGAAGCCTCGGATGAACCGCCGATAAAAGTTTGCGAAGCCCAGGAAGCGTTGTAGCTCTTTGAGAGTGGTAGGCTGGGGCCAATCTATCACCGCTTTGACCTTTCCATCATCCATTGCCACGCCCTCAGGACTGATGACGTAACCCAGGAATGAAGTGGATGTCTGGTGGAACTCGCACTTTTCAAACTTGGCATAAAGTTGATTTTCTATGAGTTTTTGAAGCACGGCCCGTACGTGCTGAACATGGTCCGACAAAGTGTCTGAGTACACAAGTATGTCGTCGATGTAAACAATTACATAGCGCTGAAGCATGTCTCGGAATACGTCATTCATGAATGACTGGAAAACAGCTGGACAGTTGGACAGGCCGAACGGCATAACCAAATATTCGTAGTGGCCGGAGCTTGTGGAAAACGCTGTCTTCCATTCATCTCCCTCACGGATACGAACCAAGTTATAAGCTGAGCGCAGATCCAGTTTTGTGAAATACTTTGCTGTGCGGAGGAGCTCGAGTGCCGCGGGAACTAACGGCAGAGGATAGCGGAATTTCACAGTGCAGTCGTTAAGGGCTCTGTAATCTATACATGGGCGTAGACCTCCATCCTTTTTCTTAACGAAGAAAAATCCAGCTGATACAGGAGAGGTGGAAGAACGAATGAAACCCTTGGCCAACTCTTCTCGGATATAATTCTCCATGGCTTCCGTCTCGGGCTGCGAAAGGGGGAAAATGCGTCCCCTGGGAGGCGTGGAGCCGGGCATGAGTTCAATGGCACAGTCGTACTCTCGATGTGGAGGTAACTGGGTGGCTTTAACTTTGCTGAACGCTTCCTGCAGATCGCTGTACTCCGTAGGGAGACTAGAAAGAGCGGCGCGTTCACTGAGTGCTGAGATGCTTCGGACGGACAATGGTTTCACTTGGCTTAAACACTTGAAAAAGCAATTTTCACCCCAGCGAACGATCTGTCCCGTGGACCATTGCAGATGAGGATTATGTTTCCTTAGCCAGGGAAGACCCAGTATGACAGGAGTATGTGGGGCTTGAAGAACGTAAAACTGAATATTTTCACAGTGCAGAAGTCCGGTGCGCATTCGCAGTTCCTGCGTCATATGAGTGATGCGCCCCGTGCCAAGGGGCCGTCCGTCAACAGCTTCGACTGTGAGAGGAGAAGTGGAGGGAGTTAGAGATATCTTGTGCTTATGAGCAAACTCTTGAGACATAAAATTCCCTGCCGCCCCAGAATCGATCAGTGCTGAAGTAAAAAATATTTGATCAACCTTTGTAAATTCAAGAGGCACAGAAACACAGGAGAGAGGATTTAGACTGTCAAGAGTTAGACTCACCGTTGTCTTTTCTTTGCGTGTGGATAGCTGGGGACAGTGCAAACGGAAGTGTCCATCTCCTCCACAGTACATGCACAGCTTTGACAAGGGACCCGGAGAGTGCAGATTGGAGATATGGTGTGCATAAGTCGAGGAGCGGATGCCGGAACGGCGTGATCGTATGAGGTTATCAATCTGAATGGACAAGTGAATGAACTGATCCAGGTTCCTCCCCTCATCGCGACAGGCCAGCTCAGCTTGAAGGTCGTGGTTGAGTCCCCGTCGATACACCACCTTTAAGGCGCTATCAGTCCAGTCAGTTTGCGCAGCGTAAGTGCGGAACTTGAGCGCGTAATCAGCAGCGGTACACTTCCCCTGGGTGAGCTCCAGTAGGCGGTCTTCCGATCCCTTCCCCTCTACAGAATGCACGAAAACGGCCGTGAAGCGCTCGAGAAAGTCGGCATAAGAGGTGAAAGCGGTTCCATCCGGCCTCCAGACCGCGGTAATCCACTCCAAAGCCCGCCCCGTGAGAAGAGAACAGATAAACGTAATCTTGTCCATGTCCGTAGCGTACTGAGCGGGCTGCCGGGCGAGATACATGGAACACTGAAGCATGAAACCCTTGCATTTACCTGGATCCCCTTCATATTTTTCAGGAAGAGAAATACGAGTGCTGGAGAATGCAGAGTCGGAGGCTGGCGATAGAACTGGCGCGACTTGCACAGGGATTTCCTCCGTGGGCTTCTGTAAACTCTGCACTGCCTTCACAAGTTCCTCTGTCAACGAGGTTAGATGGGTCAACTGACGATGGTGAGTAGCGAGTTGAGATGCTTGGGCTTTAAATGCAGTAGACAGAACGGACATTGCTGCTGGATCCTGTGGTGGCGAAGTATTCTGTTTTGAAGCAGGAGTCTGAGACGGATCCATGTGCAACGTTTTATTAATGGTAAGGTGAAGGTAAAGGGTTAAGGGGATATGAGGGCTGGGTAGCTGGTTCAGTCCGTTCTCGGTGGTCAGGCAGGCTTAGTTCAGGGCTGGCAGCACGAATCGAAGTTGGGTCACAGGCAGGGGTTCACTTGGCAGGCTGCACAGAATCAGAGTCGTTAGGGCAAGCAGGGGTTTCAGAAATCAAAGATAGGTTATATAAATAATCCAGAGAATGCTCAGTCATGCAACACAGTAGTGGAACAATACTTCGCAAGGAACACTGAGCCAACGAGCCAGATATACGCTAGAGCTCAGCGTTCATTGCGAACAGGTGCATCGATCATCAGCGCACAAATGATGCATACTAGGCCAAGTATGCATACTCAGTATTCAGGGGACGGCGCTCGAGACTGAATAACGGGCATGTCACTGGGCGCCGTAACAGGGGTCATGAACTGCATTATTTTATTATTTGATAAAGTTTCCTGGGGTGCACGTATAATGTGAGTTTTACATCAAATTTTTTTATAATTTAGAAATAAAAGGTATTTTTCCTAGCCTAAATTGTAGCCCTCTTATTTGAACGCTCTGTTTGAAGGGTCGTGTCTGCTGTGAGACTATGTAAATGCCCACTGCTGTGATTGGCTAACGTCTTTGAATATGAAATAGCTAAGTATTACATGTGGAACTCTCTCGAAAACTTTTCATACATTTTCACTATTACGATAAGTGTTGATTATACTTATAACATTATATTTAGATCTACAACATTATATTTAGATCTACAGCATTATATTTAGATTGTGGCTTGACAGGTTGCAGTGATGAGCATTGTAGCCGATCACAGCGCATGACTACAGTGATCTCATCATTGCAACTCGATTTTTGCACTCTCACAAATGGTTTCATCATAACTAACAGTGCAAGTACAATGTAAATAAGAGATTTATTGAATATAACGGGAGTTTTGACAAGAGTCACTGATAAACTTGTGCATAGTGATTGACAGCTCTAGCGATTTGTAAAGGGAACATTCTTTGATCGCATTCTATGTATAATTTAATCACAATTTAAATAACAGATTATTTTCATCCTACTAAGAGAAACAATGTGAAGTTGACAGTTTAGTAACTGGTTTAAATAAATTCAAAAAGTTTGAATAACACACTTTGTCTATGTGTTATTACTGATACATCTGACTGTACATGAATCATTACATATCAGAAATCACTGGTCACTGTTGATTTTGGTTAGACATGTAGCCTACACATGATCAGGACATCAAACGATCTGTAACAAAGCAATAGTGACACAGTAAAATCTTTTTTACTTAACATTCGTGTCTTGCGTCGTTCCTGTTAAATCCAATATAAGGCACAGCATCATTTTTCAATTTCAGCCTCTCTGCAAATCAGAAAGTCAGAAAGAAGGTTATGCAGCGCCAGCATTGCAGCCATTCGGCGTCTGTCCACAGCGCCCAGCAATGGATCAGGACCGTGTTTGAAATCCTGCCGCGCCACAGAGCGCCATTTACATAGTTTTATATTAAATTTACATTTATTTGTCTCAAATCGTCGTTAATGTATACTGACTTAACTCTGTGCTGCAATATACATTTAGTTTTACATTCATTCACAGAAATCAGGCTTGAATGAAAATTGCTGATGTTATCGGATTTTCAGGTGATATTTTCAATTAATTCAGTTCACGAGTTCACACTTACAAATAAGTCAGATGGAATAAATGGTATGCATATTTGGCGTGCTGTCCGAGGAGAGGGCTCCGGGCTCGGTATTCGGCCCGAACCCAGAGTACTCCCCCCGTATTCCTGGCTGTAAAAGAGAGCCAAGGGTGAGGAGTCGGGGTGGTGGAGGGATGCTGGAAACTGTCAAGGAATGTTAGGTGAGTTGGAAGAATGGATATATATGCTTCTTGTCATGCTGATTAGGGTAGACGTAATTGTTTGATGACAAGTAATTTGCATTGGTTATCTGATCGTGCTCCTCCCGAATTTGTTTATAAAACATAATTTAACGTTAGCGGACGCTCTGAGGTAAAGTGTTCATATTGCAGACTTAGCAACGATTGTATTTAATTGTACAGTACAATCATAACATATAGTACAGACATTATCTTAATTCCATAATGTCCTTAAACATAACAATTTTGCTGGCCATAAACTGAGAAAGTGCCCTGAGTCTGGTGTGCGATATCTCGAGTTGGCGCTGCGCTTCTCGTCCGGTGTGCGACCCCCTAATCTTGTCGAGGTTTCCATTGGGAAGCTTCTTAAAAATAAAATTTCCCTGAAGCAAACCCTGCGGCTTCATAGCTGCATCCATGTTAGCACGTCACGTTTGATGTGGTACTTTCACAGTAGGCATTACACACAGGTTCAAAGACTCGTTCTCGCCCCCTACAGTGCAATTCGGCTAGGTATACATCCGCGCTAAAATATCAAGGTGAAAGCATAAGATGGACACAGCGACCCCATAGATTTCAACGGAGAAAAGTGAAGCCCATTTGAAGCACTCACTTCCTGATCGCCAGGCGAACTGCGCAGACTCAAACTGAGCTTGACGACGTAGATGTGACGTGGGTCTTCTAATAGCTGTGCCGAGGGAAATCTGAATCATTCCCTTCCGAATCTCGCAGAGACGGAGAGCGTGATTATTAGTTGTCAATGAGCTAGCAGCAGGAGCAACTTTATGAATCTCTATGGGCTTCTCTCTTGACTTTATGCCTCCACGTCCCCCCGATTGCTTGCGAGCTTCTCCGCTGGTCTATACGGTAATTTCTCTACAGTGCGACAGGGAGTCGCGTGGGTATGACGCAATCGTTAGCCTATTTTTTACAAAAACGGCTTCTACGAAGTCATAACGTAAGATACAAAGTAATGGAGCCTTTTATACATTGTCGTGTTTCTTTAGAAATAAATAATGGACAAATGGAGTCTTTGGACGCTTCAGATGTAAAGTTATTCGCTGTCAAAATGACGCAAAAATGAATGGGAGTCAATGGAATGCTAACAGCAGGTGAAGTTCTGCTACAATGGCGGCTCCCGCGGAGGCTTCAGTTTCCGGCGGATGGATTACCCCCTTGGGTGAAAGTCATCATAGCTTGCGTAGTAGGCCTATAGACCCAGCTCCCACTCCCAACCCAACTTTGAGAATAGATTAACGGCCATATTTTTTTAATCGCCCGATAAGAGTCTCACGTTAACGCAGCACATTAACGCCGATAACGGCCCACCTCTAATTTTAATCAATGTTTCATCAACCAATTGCCTGGATTTAATAAATAAGAAGTAAATATAGCAGGCAATATAATCAGGACTTCTCAGGAGCTCCGTGCCGGCGCGTGATCTGGAACCCAAACTCAGCGTAACCTTTGCCTCAAATACCAGAGAAAAATATAGAAAGCTTGAAATGTGTACTTTTAAACAAAACTATTAAAAACAAAAGAAAACGGACTACTCTCTGCTTTTGTAATCCATATGAAATGTGCATTTCTCTCTGGCGCATTCACTGCTGCAAAGATCGCGAGTCAGAATCGTCAACTTCATCTTTGCAGCCGATACTGACAGAAAACACTTGTTTATTTATAATAAACAATTGAAATGTCTCCTTGCTATATTTGACATATTCATAATCATTACTTTTGTCGGTTATTTGTGACATTTTTCATGAACGCGTCACCACCGCTCAATAGTTAAAGGGACACTAAGTATCTTTTTAGGTATTTTATTATCTAAAATCAATATATTTATTCATAAATATGTCCTCAATGGTGTACAAATACCTCGGCCAATTATCTGACTTATCCTTATAAATTAAGAATTTATTATCTTTATATACATGGGACGCGGAGGGTTCCATGTAGTTCCGCCATCTTGCAAAACTATAATAGCAGAGAGGGACAAAAAGTGCTAAGCCAACACGTTTCCACAACGCGTTTTCGTTCAGAGCCAGCCGAAACCAGCAGAAACGCAGGTGCAGAGCAGTGAGAGGCGCTTGAAACTGCACCGGCAAGTTTAAAAGTCTGGATTGCATTGTTATTATGGACCATACATATGCCAAGCCACAGGAGAAGAAAACATCGTCGCCAAAAAAGTCAAAAATAGAACGTAAAATGCGTGGGATTTCCCCCTTTCTGGTCAATGTATCCCTGCCTCTGCTTTATTATTTTTAAAGTTATCCTCCCCTCAAAGTGATCATAGTGCTACTACATAGTGGCGAGACGGATCACAAAACTTATCACGGATCCGTGGTTTGATTAAAGTAAATTTTATTTTAAAATGATTACTCACTCACTCCAGAGCGTCTGGCGCGAGTGATTTCAATGTAAAGACGCGTTTATGCGCATCTAGAGGTCCTGCGGCGCGGTGTTTAGCGCGGCGCGGTAGACGCGAGCCTCATTCTACTCCAGTTTGCGCGAATGAGGCGAATTGCTATCACAGATAGCCTAATGTCTTTTCTATCATTTCACTGTAGCTCAGCATCGCGATGTAAAGTTAACGTTATTGCATGATCACAGTTCATATGTGTGGGGAAAGATAAGCTATTCGTTTGTTTGTTGTCATGTTGCAGTTTGCTTGAAATAACACACCTGTTCACCTGAATGAAAACTCGACGAAGTGCTATTAGAAGACATCCTGTCAAAGCTTTTTGGTACATATCGCCTACCGTAGATGCAATGCGCATTTGAAAAAGCGAGGCGCTGGAGAGCAAAATTAGTTTGAATGCAAAATACAAATTCACCACTAGATGGGAGTAATTCCTACTTATTGTCCCTTTAATATTCTTCTTTGGTGTTCCCTTTATACAGGTTTTTCAAATGTTTTTTAAATAAAACTATTTTAATCTCTGTTTTTCTAGTTTTAATATTTCTTCTTATAGTTTTTCAATAAGTAGAGTTCATAGTAGAACTTTATGTAGGCCTACACATAGGAACAGATATTGGGTTCTGCCCAAACTCAAGCAACATAAAATTATTGTAAAAGTAACGAGTAACGTAAAAAGTTACTTTCCAAAGGGGGTAACTAAGTAAAGTAACGGATTTCTTTATTAAGAAGTAGCGAGTAACGAGCAAACACTACTTTTTAAAAGTAACTTCCCCAACACTGGTCCTCGGGCACACTGGCTTCACCTTGGACGCTCTTCGTTGTGGCTGCGCCTTGGTTTCCTGTGCCACCGGTGGTGTCGCTCAAGTCCATCGGCTGTTCGTCTGCTCCCTGGGATCCCCTGACATCAGTTCCATCTCTGTCGGTCATCCCACGGATGTCATCAGCCAAGTTTACATTGTGAGCAAGCTATCTACTTTTACTTTAGAATTGTGAATGATTATTAAACTCGGTGTTTGAACTCTTCGTCATCTTCGTGTGTTTGTCTGCAACACACCGGGACAGTTCTGGATTCAGCGTGGAATTGTTACACTGGAGAAATGGTGAGTGGTCTCTTTAATTGCTATTCACATACGATCCTATGATATTATAATGCCAATATGCACTGTGGCATGGCCCTGTGTTAGCAGAATACTGGCACATGGCCAGGTTTATGTGAACCAGCCATCTTGCCAGCTCAGACGTAGAATCACCTGGCTTCAGTAATTACACCAGCTGGCTAGCCGCAGCTAGGTTGCATATCAGTATTCATGAATTGTTAGGCCTCCTATATCAGATCATTTCAAGACTACATTACTAAGTTGTGATCACATTTCAATATGTGTTTACAACCACACCGGGAAAGATGGGAAAAGGGTGTTGCCACCAGTAATCCTGAAATGTTTGACAAGTATTGTAGAAGTTGAAGTTTGTGCATCTGAACACTGCTTTTGAAAATTGAATGTCAAGAGAAATATAGTTACTGTATCAACTGATACATTGACATATTCCTCTCTGTGTTTCAGGATGTCAAGTCTTTTCAAGGGGAAAAAGAGATAAGAGTTTAAGAAATGAAAAGGAGTCTCTAAAACAACACCAGAATCTGAATGCATCCGTCAGATAGAAATATTTGTGTCAAATGCCAACACCAGGCTGAAAAGAATACAAAATAAACAAGGAAACATGAATTTTCTAAATAATTTGTTGATGGAAATAAAATATGAACTTCTGCATGATGTTTGTGATATAACTGATCAATATTAGAGAAATTGTACTATTTTAGATCAGAGTGAACTCACACTAAACTAACAGAATGAGAGTTTAACACGTCATGCGTGTCATGGGAGCTCATGATCACTTTTATATCAAATTGTTGACTTAGCAGTGTATTAGGCCTGTCCATTTGGTCTTAAAGTGACAGCAGCCTAATAAATCAATGCTGTCTCTGTCATTTAATGTTAATCAAACAATAAAAGAAAATGAGAGAATCATTCACCTCTCTTCGCTGATTAACAGCGGAGACTTTTTGAGATGAGTGGTAAATAGCATTTACTGTCATCACGATTGAGCAAAGCTTATATCCAGGACCTTGAGCCAGTACACAGCGAGGATAACCATTTTGTTCACTTGCCCCTGACAGACTGAGGCTAACTCAGATTACTAATGGCTGCAATATATCTTACTCTACAAACATTGAATGAGATGTTGCTTGATGTTGTAATCCTATTAGGTTCTAATGAAAAGATTGAGCATAGAATATTTCTGCTCTCAAAGAAATGGTTTAATTAATTTGAAAAACTAATTCCTTTTTAAACAGAAACCCTTACATATTGAACATAATAATAACCTATCTTACTTGCATTAAATAATTGAAATGTTATTGAGCTAGCCTATAAGATGCTAAGGAAAAATGCATCAGTCCTATAATTCATCCATTTTCTCTGTCTCTATTTCTCTCTATTGTGTCTTGAAACTTGACATCATATTGAACCGTACAAAAGAGCACTTTTTAATGGAAAAAGAGATGAGCAAAACCTCTTTAACTGATATGTAAACACACATACAAATTGTATGTGTGTTTGCATATCAGTTAAAGTACAAAAAGTTAAGGTGTGCATTAACGACTGGGCCAGGCATATGTTGAGTTCAACATGTGAAAAAAATAATAACATTAATAATGTAGGTATAGGGGGATGGGGTTTTATAGATTATTTGCAAAAGGACGACATTAGCAGTATGAATGAAAAAGGTTTTATTTCAAATCTATATTGAATCTACCATATCCTCTAAGGCACAATTTTTTCATTCAAGTATGACTATGATGAATGCATTACTAAAGCTGTGGCAAATTCAAATGCACTCAAGACAAAAACATCTCATCTGCCGACTACAGTGTAAATTGTATTCAAAAGTTATTCAGAAGCAAATAAAAGACAAACTAACTAAAACATTGTCTTTTGTAATAATGGATTTATTCTGTTCTGTTAGGGTTCTGTCACATGTAGCTGACTTAATGAACGTAATGAACGAGATAGGAGGACCAAACGAATAAATAAATAAACTTGAATGCTAATGAGGGGGGCATGTTTTACCTCAGACATAGCAATCGAGCTCAGAGTGTCAGTGCTGAAGCTTTGAGGTCACAGTGACACCATGACTTTACAGGTGGCCAAAATCTTATATCACGGTTTATGTCATTTAATATCACCCTAACTACGTAGCTATATAGGTTTACCATACATATGCTAACTCTTTATTCCGGACATGGCCGTAAAACATCAGTAGGTTGGGATTTCTAAAATGTCTGGGCACACATGAACAGAATCCACTGAAAACAGACACTTCGACACGGAAGCGCGTCAAATTACCACAAGGTGTCATTGTGGCCTCAAAGCTTCAACTCTGCCACTCTGAGCTCGATTGCTATATATGAGGTAAAACACGCCCCCCTCATTAGCATACAGAGCAATACATGTATAAACACATCTATAAATAAATAAATGCATAAATAAATAAATGTAGACATTAATACATAAAAATAAATGTTAAAATAAATAAAAGTGGAAATAAATAAATGCATAAATAAATAAATGAAAAAATAAAAAAATATGGAAAAAAATAGAATCATACATAAATAAGGAAATAAAAGTATAAATAGTATAATATATATATATATATATATATATATATATATATATATATATATATATATATATAT